>NW_020954557.1:46810305-46818385 GCF_900497805.2 Vombatus ursinus
GAAGAAGAAGAAGAAGAAGAAGAAGAAGAAGAAGAAGAAGAAGAAGATGATGATGATGATGATGATGATGAATGTATGAAATTACTTTTTGGACTAAATTTATTTTCTTAATCTCTAAGGGAATTTTAAAAATTCACTATTTTTTAACTAAAAAAGTGTTAGAATTAATCTCATGGTTTTTTAATACCTACATTCTGACTTTTCTTGCACTTAGATTTCATCCACCAATTTTCAGATGAGTTTCCTTCTACAAATGCATCTTAAATAACTTCAAAGACTAAGAAAATTCAGAGTAAGAAAAGGTCTTTGATAGTTCTAGTACATTTCAGCTGGTAAGTAGATAGAGACCCTACTTGATCATTGCTAGTAGTAGATTCCTAAAAGAACCTCGTGGGGTGAGAGAAAGGTGATGAGCTAAGATTAGGATTGGGGAGACTAATGTGGGGGACTAATGAAGATGGCTCTCACTAGAATAAAAGAGATATCTGCTCTTGAGTAAAGCTCATTCAACATCAATTCAATAAGTATTTATCAAGCACTGTCTATATTCAGCAAATGGAGGTAAAGAGCTGGTCTTGGAGCCAGGAAGACCTGCATTTAAGTTCCCACCTCTGATACATACTAGCTACAAATAACCACAGGCAAATCACTTAAGGTCAGTGTTATAGACAACTCACTCAGACCTGCAGAGAAGGTGCTGACCTACATACAAATGTTTCCTCACCTGAGAATGAATGCACAGCTCAAATCCTTATTCCCTGTCCATATGTAAGATTCTTTTTTTTTTTTTTTTGGTGAAGCAATCAGGGTTAAGTGACTTGCCCAGGGTCACATAGCTTGAAAGTATCCAGTGTCTGAGGCCAAATTTGAACTCAAGTTCTCCTGACTCCAAGGCCAGAGCTCTCTATCCACTGTGCCATCTAACTGCCCCCATATGTAAGATTCTTAAACTGCCCAATGTGTGCCTTCTCCCACACAGGTCCCTACCCACTGCCCCTTTCCTCTTTCAGGACATACTATAAGCACAAATTAAGTGCAGTCACTGTCTCCTTCAATTCTTACTTGAACATGTATCCTATTTCTTTTTTCATTTGTTTTCCAATTAATAAGTATTTTTTCTCGTCCACTCACACCTCCCTTCCCCCTAAAAACAAAAACAAATAAGCCTTGTAACAAATATACATAGTTAAGCAAAACAGATTTCCACATTGGTCATGTCCAAAAATATGTCTCATTCTGCTTGAGTCTGTCACTTGTCAGGTCAGATAGTATGGTTCTTCATGATCCTTTGGAATCATGGTTGATCACCACATTAACTGGAGTTCCTAAGTCTTTCAAAGTCATTTGTCTTTATAGTATCATCGTTGCATAAATTTTTTTCCTGGTTCTGCTCATTTCATTCTGTATCAGTTCATACAAGTCTTCACAAGTTTCTTTGAAACTATCCCTTTTATCATTATTTATAGCACAATACCATTCCATTCCATTCCTATACCATAATTTGTTCATCCATTCCCCAAATTATGGGCACTCCTGCCCCTTAGTTTCCAGTTCTCTTCCATCATAAAATGAGCTGTTATACATATTTTTATACATATGAGTCTTTTTCATCTTTCCTTGATCTCCTTTGGGCCATAGACCTAGCAATGGTATCTCTGGATCAAAAGATATGTGCAATTTAGTGACTTTTTGGAAACAGTTCCAAATTACTCTCCAGAATGGCTGGACCAATTCACAGCTCCAACAGTGCATTAATGTGCCTGCCCAAATACAGTATTTCCTGCCTGCCCCTCCCCTCAAAGTTGGCTGGCCTCTGATTCCATAGGAATACAAATACCAGGGCACTATCTATTTCACAATACCTCTAAATACTCCCTTCACAGAATTATGATCTCTTGCTTCCTTTTGCTGTTGCTCCCACAATAGGAAGAAATAGGGAGAAAATCCCCCACTGCCCTGAGGAAACACCTGCATTTGTCTTTCTGTCTCAGTCTGACAGGGTCCCAAGCTCCTAATATAGGCCCTTTTGTTGTTGTTCAGTCATTTTCAGTCACGTTCCACTCTTCATATTTTCTTGGCAAAAATACTGGAGTGATTTGCAATTTTCTTCTCCAGCTCATTTTACAGATGAGGAAATTGAGGCAAACAGGGTTAAGTAACCTGTCCAAGGTCACAAAGCTAGTAAGTGTCTGAGGCCAGATTTGAACTCAGGAAGATGAGTTTTCCTGACTCCAGGACCAGCACTCTATGCACTATGGCGCCACCTAGCTGCCCTAAAGGGGATTCAAACATGAGTAAAGCACAGTCCCTGCTAAAGAGATGCTTAGTCTAGTAGAAGATACAGATATACCTATACCTATTTATCTATCTATATCTATACCTATATATACACATTATATACATAGTATACATCTATTCTTACAGCATTTTAAGGCTTTCAAAAGCTTTTCTTCACAACAACCTTGTGAGGTAAATAGTTTTTAAGTATTATTATCCCTATTTTTACAAACAAGGAAACTGAAGCTCAGAAAGGTGAAGAGTCTTTCCCAGTCACTCAGTTAATACGTATCAAAGACAAGTGTCATAAAGTTCTATAGGAGTCAAGAAGCCTCTAGCTTCCAACACCCCTCTTCCCACCCCCCTCCTAACTAGTCTCATCATTGAAACTTCTCTGATCCAAGTCCCCAGTAAGCTTATATCCAACAAAATTCAATGGTATTTTCTCAGTTTTCATCCTCCTAGACCTTTCTACAACAACTGATACTGTTAACTGCCCTCTTGTATTGGGTTCTCCCATCTCCTTTTACTGCCACAACATTATACTGTTCTAGTTCTCTTCTCTCATGACTTTAACAGGAGGACAGCGCAGAAGGAAACAGAAGGAAACAGTGCCTTGGGAAACTCCTTGAGGATCTTTTTTTAGCAATAGCTGTGATCTGTTAGCATATTTAAGCCACAGAGAGCAATCAGCATTAATCACATTAGATCCTAGGTACTAGCTCTATGATTCCACTGTTGGTGCAGAGTAAAACAGTTGTTTGGGAGGCAAGGAGAATCCCTAAAATGGGGATGCAAGGGATTAGCAGCTGTCCAGTCACCCTGGGGACAGAATGCTCAGGATACCGTCACTGTAGTGCCTTTCTCCAACGACCTATCTTTCCTCCCGTGCCCTTGGGGAAAAGGGTTGGACATGCTAGAAGACAGGCCACTCCGTCCCTGAAACTATACCCATCCTTGGTAATTACCCCTTTCTCTTCCTAAATCTTCCCTTTTCCTTCCCTCCTTTCTGGATGGAGGTGGGGAGAGAAATGTTGGAAGCCAGAGCCTTCTTGAGTCCTATAGAATTTTATGACACTTATCTTTACTCTCTTATATTGTAGTTATGGCTTTGATACATATTAACTGTGTAACTTTGGAAAAGTCCCTTCACCTTTCTAAGCCTCAGCTTCCTTGTTTGTAAAATAAGGATAACTCTTGAAAACTACCTACCTCACAGGGTTCCCAAACATTACTCAACTGTCAGCCTTAGAAATTTCTCATTACGGCTCTGCTCTAGTCTTTCTTCCCTCCAAAATATCTTGCACACTTACGCCATATTTGTCTACCTGACCTGGAGCTTTAAACGTATCACTCCCTCCTCCAAAATCTTCAGACTCTCTCCCCATATGAACCATATGCTTTTAGTTTAATGGATGTATTCTCTGTTGCTTGAGTAAGTTTCATATCTATACCTCTCATATATGTACCTTTACTCATTCTGATCCCTCTACCTGGAATACCTTCTTCTCACTGTTGAAATCATCTTGCCAAAGTCAGTTAAAAGTGTCTAGTCTACTCATTGGGCCTCCTCTGGCACCTATCACATTTACCTTATATTGTAGCTATTTGTGTCCATGCTTGATCTGATCAACGATATAAGCTCCTTGAAGAGAATGACTGCTTTCTTCAATTTGCATCTTCCGGGTACATAACACATTGCCTTTTATATGTTACTCCATGCACATTTGTCAAACGAATGAACCAAAATACAGTAGGCATAGTCTCAGGAAAAGTTTCATGGAGATTATCCAGATAAGTGTCCAGAGACACAGAATCAGGCTCACACAAATACATGTTCAGAATGCACTTGGCTGCAACTGGTTACAAATAGCTGCACTATCTCACATCATGTTATTCATATTGGATTTTTTGAAATGTATATATATATATATATATGTATCTATGTATCTATGTATATATAGTCCTAGCTATACCTATCTTAAACAGGGTGAAGTACTATCAGGGACACTTAGAAGGGAACAAGGATAACAGTGGCATTTACATGGCACATTATGGTTAAAGATTCTCATAAGAGCCCCATGAAGTGGGCAGCTTGGCACACATATTTGTCACCCTCTGACACATGAGAAAACAGAGGCCTAGAGAAATCAAGTGACTTTACCAAGGCTATACCAAGGCTGGATTAAAAAAAGGATGTTCTAACTCCAAGTCCAAGGTTCTTCTCAGTACACTTTGACATCTCTCTAAGACCCAAAGAGAGATGAGCTCAAGCAGAAGGGACGTTAAAACTCCAGTAGTCTGCCCCCTTTCCTGCTTGTGGATCAAAAATAACAATTACTAGACTGCACAAGGTTGGGGGTGGGAAATGTCATATTCAGCCTTGTCAACGAAATAACAAAGCTCAATCAAGGAATTCTTTTCACTGACTCAATTCGCCCAACTCTGATAAACACAGCTGAACCACAGCTGTGTGATTAAAAGTGGGGGAGGGTGCCAGAAAAGCAATGGAAGATGTGATGCTAAAGCAGAGTTTGGTTTAAAAAAAAAAGTCATAGAAAAAAATCAGAGAAAATCATTGTTTTCATGGATTGCTGAAAAATCCATTTATCATCATTTCTGACTTTGGAAAATGGCTCTGTAGGTTAAAAAAAAATCTCCATGTAGCCACCAAAAAATGTGTTCCTTCCATGAAAAGGGCTAAATTCCTCTGCAAAATGAATTATGTGTAAGAAACATTTATGAAAAGCGTTGTTCTCCCTGAGGAAATGGAATTCAGACACCATTGTCAATTTTAAAAAAAATTACCGAGGTACACAATAGGAAAATTTAAAAAAAAAATAGTATTTATGTGTAACAACAGAATAACACTGGCCTAAGGAGAATGGGCATACCACCTTCCACTTAGGGCACCCAAGTGTTGGGCTTATGCAGACTAGGTTCAGTCCTGGGGGGAGCTTGACCTCTAAAGAGAAAGATCAGGCTTCTTTTCTAGCTCCTTATGTCCCCACCCAAGAACCCCAGGGAAAATCACTTAAAGCTTAGGTTTGACCTGTGTCTAAGGTCTCCCCAAAAGAGGGCAAAAAGGTTACAAATGTAGATCAAGTATAGGACATATTTATTTCCTCCACACAAAAGAGACGTTTAAAAAATGAAGGACTCACCAACAGACATTGACAAAGACTTAAAATGAGATACAATAACCTATAACTCCTATTATACCCTTCCAGGAGATCAATATTTAAAACATGAGACATTTTATAGGAGGGGTGAAGAGCTATTTCAGTTTCATCTCAGCTCTGCACTATTCAAAGAAATTCTGAAAAGTCCATATCTTCTGGCAAGCCAGGCCAGGGCTTAGACTCATCTTCTTTTAAAGTGATTATATTCAAGGACAGAATTATAGAAAACTCCTATTGCTGGATGGTTCTGACTGCATTACCAAGAGTTCCCAACCTCCTGAAATCACAAGGTTGTCTCCAAAGGTGGAAATGTCCATCTTAGGAACCCTACAGCATCACTCAGGGAAAGAAGTCAAAGCAGAAGAGGTAACCAGGACCTTAAGATCCATTCTCAGGGTTACTTAATGTGCTATTGCTATTTATGGGTAAGCAGTTACCATGGCGGTTGGAGGGAGGGGTGGCATCTTTCTTCCCTAACTCCCACCTCCAGAAAGTTCCAGAATGAGTTCCAAGCTACACATTCAGGAGAGAAAAGGGAAAGGGAGTGAGAATGGAACTTGTGTCTGGCTTTAAAAATCTACCAAGAGAGTGGGTCTTCATGGATATTCAGTGGCTCATCCTTTTGGAGGCAGCCTTTTTACCATACTGTCATCATGAGGACCAAGGGATAGCTGTGTCATCACAAAATCCTTCAAGTCTGAGCATATGTATAACCTAAGTTGGTTAGGGGAACTCAGGTCATACCCAAGTAGGGTGCATTCTATGTGCCCTCAGTAAATCAGCTATGGTACATATGGCACATTAGTCTATATCCTAATTGTAGAAAGTTCTCTGGAGACCAAAAGAGGCTTAATCATTGTCCTTTCAAGTGCCTTCCCCTAGAAGAAGCCTTATACCAAAAAGTCTCAACAAAGTGTACCTGGTATAGTTCTTAATGACCTCCTAAATTCAAAGTCCCAAGTTTAGCATTGTTCTTAGACGATTCAGAAACGAACAGTCTTTTTGTGATGGTCTAGAACTGCCCCAGTTGGCAGGCCTTTAGGTTTCAATCATTCTCCAATATAGAGTTAAACAAATACAACAAATAAATGGCATTTTATAAAGTTTATCATAAGTTACTACCTACCTAGCACTTATAAAAGTTTATCCCAACCCAACAATTGGGGAGGGGAATTTTAAATTGAAGTAAATAAATAATTAACAAAATTAAAAAATAAGAGAGATAACCTTTCCCTCAGAAAAAAAAAATCTAATCCCAAATAAACTCCCAGAACACATGGAAATCTCCTCAAAAGAATTAAGGACCAAGGGTCAACTGAATGTTATCTTTTTACATTCAAGTGAAAAACCAAACTGTCCTGAGTGAAAATACCTCCATGGGTTCTTGCAACACAGAGAAACCCATGGATTCTCCCCCAACAAATCCCCTGCCAAAGTGCAATCCAGATGAAAGTCTGGACAAAATCTATTCAGCTTTCCTTACAATCCCTGGGGCCCACCCAAGAGAGAACTGAATTCACCTAGAACTAGAATAAGCAAGCAAACAAGCTAAATTGAGCCCCAAACATGTATGGGACTCCCAAAAATGGAGTAAGCTCTTCAGGTTGATTGGGAATCAGTCCCTTAGTTCCTAGATGAGCCCCTACTAACCATGGGACAGGGGCATCCTCTCCCATAAAGGTATCAGCATTCTAAAGAACATCACTGAGCACATGTGTCCTCAGAAGTGACCAAGGTAGCTCAGCTCCTAGAAGAGTACATAGGGTAGGCCCTACAAAAATATTATGCAAGAGGTAATAGGATTTTAGAGCATGTTATATATGATAAATGAGGATTCTATTTGGGCAGGAAGATTATTTCATACTTAGATGAACTCTTAATTCTAGGAAATTCCAAAGTGTTTCACAATTTCATTAATCAATCAAGTCATAAGGACAGAGGACAAGGTCCTTGTTCCAGAAAACAGTGGGGACATAAGATTACTCAACTTCCCTGTATAAGCTGGGGCATGTCTGCTATTCATTGATCCTGGAATACTTCATGAAACCTTTCCTGGGATTCTCCCCACTCTATCGTATGTCCTCGACTAGCTGTGTGATGTCCCTCCTCTACTACTTAAGTACTCCTGTGGGAGCATCAGGATGTATGTAAAGATCTTTATCCTTAACAGATATAGCCCACGTGACAGGGCCATCACCCCATCATGAGCGAGATACTGATCTGAGAACATAACTCTATAGTCTCACTCAGGGTTTATCTATGTACAAAAACCAGTCTAATCAATCCTTTCTCTCACTACACAATACATATCCACTATTTTAATAACAAAACTATAAAATATAATACAATAATACCTGGCATTTATCTATCACTTTAAGGCTTTCAAATCATTTATATATGCTATATCACTACAAATTTATATTGCTAAATCCTTACATCAATAAAAAAGACAAAGGTAACTTAGAAACAGCCAGTTATCCTTTCCACATTGCTGGGTTAGGAGCGCCATACCCTTGCTTCTGGAAAATCTGTGTAAAATTTTTTGGCCCTCCCTTTGTGCTACGGAAGAAGTCTGAATTTTTTTTTTCTTTTGTGGGGTGTTTACGGTACCTGATTGTAAA
>NW_020954557.1:46818395-46829974 GCF_900497805.2 Vombatus ursinus
AAAGGCCTATAGTCCAGTCCAGTCCAGGCATTAAAAGGGAAAGGAAGTTAAGGTGGGGGAAGGCTACACTCCTATCGTCTCTCCTCCTACTATACTCCACTACATCCCCAGGACCTGGACTAGAAGGCAGCATCCCCAGTTCTTGTCCTATTTCTTCACCAGCTGTGGCTCAGTTCCCCACTCTTCAGAGGCCTCATCTCTCACTGATACTGATGTTGAATGAAATATCCCAGAGACTCACTCATTTCCTCTGAAATGTAGAAAAATCTTACTTAACCTTTGTGTACCCAAAGCCACACCATCAACATCTATATGTACTGTTGTCCTTCTCTGCAAAGTCCAAATGGAAAAAAAGAGAAGGGGTGGTCGTAGCAGAGAGCTTTTTATATCCCATTTGCTGTCACTACTAGAAATAAAAAGCCTTACACCAGCATTTCCTAAACTGTTCTATGTAACATAAATAGGATCTATGAGAAAATGGCTATGCCAGCAATATTATCCCCAGTAGTATAGCCCTATATGTGTAGTCAGGAGACCTGGGTTTGAATTCTGGCTCTGACATTTATTAGCTATATTACCATGGACAAGTCACTTAATCCAGGACTATAACTTCATAATTTATAAAATGATGATAATAAGATTCTACTTGCCTCACAGAATTGTAAACCTTAAAGTGTTGTAAGTGATCACATATGACATAAAACTGTGTATAAAAAGTACTGATTAACCTGGAAAGACCTGTATGGTCTGATGCTGAGTGAAGTGAACAGAACCAGGAGAACATTGTACACAGTAACAGTTACATTGTGAAATGACTAATATTGATAGACTTAACCCTTCTCAGCAATACAAGGATCTAAGACATCTCCAAAGGCCTCATGATGGAAAATGCCATCCACATCCAAAGAAAGAACTATGGAGTTTGAATGCAGATCGAAGTATACTATTTGCTATTTTTTTTCTTCTGCTGTGTTTTGTTTCTTCTTTCTGATGGTTCCTCCTATTGGTTCTTATTCTTACTTACAACATCACTAATGTGAAAATATGATCACTAGGAATGTATATGTATAGCCTATATCAGATTGGGTGCCGTCTTGGGGAGGGAGGTGAGGAGGGAGGAGGAGAAAAATTTAAAACTCAAAAGCTTATAGAAGTGATTGTTGATAAATCAAAATAAATTAATTAAAAAAAGTTCTTTTGAGAGCCATAGTTTCTGGGTAATTTAATCATTTTGTTAATAAAGCCAGCACATTGTTAACAAAAAATAAAATAAAATAAAAAGTACTGATTATATGCGACAATTTTTTTTAGTATTAAAAGGGTCTTGATTTCCTCTATTTTGACAAAAAACATTTCTTTACACAATGCATTTATGATTTTTTTAAGCAATACAAGAATACAGAATTACAGAGGCCATCTAGGCCAACCCATAACCAAGAGGAATCCCCAGCCTAACATACCGCTAACATAGAATGACCAGTGGTTATCCCACCTCTGTCTGAAGACTTCCAGTGAAGGGCATCCTTCCTAACCACCTCCCAAGGCAGCCCCTTCTCCTTTTGGAGAGTTCAACAGTAATTATTAGGGAGGTTTCCCTGACATCAAACTTAAATGTGCCTATTTGTAACATCTAGCTACTCCTACTTCTGCCCTCTGGGGCTACATTGAATACATCAAATCCCTTTGCCACCTGACAGTCTTTTGTGGCACAGTGGATAGAGCACAGAACCTGGAGTCAGGAAGACTCATCTTCCTTGAATTGAAATCTACCCTCACACTTACTAGCTGTGTGACCCTGGGCAAATCACTTAACCCTGTTTGCCTCAGTTTCCTCATCTGCAAAATGAGCTGGAGAAGGAAATGGCAAACCACTCCAGTATCTGTCAGGAAAATCCCAAATGGGGTCACAAAGAGTCATATATGACTGAAACACCTGAACAACAACATTATATTATGTTATATATATTCTATTCTATTACAAAATAATTATATTCCCTCTGAGTCTCCTCCAGGATGAATAACCCCATTTCCTTTAACTGTTCCTCGTATGACATAGACTCAAAGCCTTTCACCATGTTGGTTACCTTCTTCTTGGTGCTCTCCAACTGATCAATGTCCTTCCATCTTATCCAATGTCCTTCTTAAATATGGCATCCACTATTAAACACAACACTCAGTGTGGAGTCTGACCCAGGCAAAGTATATTGGGACCATTGCCTCCTTTTTCTTATAAACTTTGGCTCTCTTAACAGTAGTTCATAAGGAGCTCACATTCTAATAAGGGGAAACAACACAGATTAGGAGATTTTAGCTGCAAATCAGATGGAAAAACCCAGGTGTCCAAAGAGTATAGCAGTAAAGCTATACATGTTAATGTTTTGGTTAGTTTTGTTGTACTAGGGTTTTCATTTTTTCCTCTTTGAAAATTCATTATAAGGGATAGTTATCTGGGAGCAGAGATAGAATGGGAAATGTAGGTAATATAAAACCAAAGGATATCTGAAAAATTAGAGCTGTCCACCAGTAGAATGGTATGTTTTGAGATGGGATTATGGGATTTAGAGTTAAATGGGACCTTAGAAATTGACTGATTCAACCCTTTCATTTTATAGATGAAGAAACTGGTCCCAGAGAGGTTGTGACCTGTTCAAGAAGACATAGATATAAGGAAACTAGATGAGATTCAAACCTAAGTCATTTGCCTCCAAATCCAGGCTCCTTTTACTAATCAATCAATTCATCAACAAGAATCTATTAAGTGCCTACTGTGTGCCAGCAGGCAGCTAGGTGGCACGGTAGACAGACCAGTGGGCCTGGAGTCAGGAAGACCCGAGTTCCAGTAGAACCTCAGACACTTAGCAGCTGTGTGACTCTGGACAGGCCATTTAACCCTGTTTGCCTCAGTTTCCTCAACTGTAAAATGAGCTAGAGAAGAAAATGGCAAACCACTCTAGTATCTTTGCCAAGAAAACCCCAAAAATGGTCACAAAGAGCTGGACATGACTGAAACAACTGAACAGCTATGTGCCAGGCTCTGCACAAGGTACTGAGGACACAGTTACAAATTTGAGTCAGTGCCTTCACTCAGAGTATACTTTCTCCTGGGAGAAAACAAAATATCAAGAGATAAGCAAATACAGGATAAGTAAATATACATATATTACAATGTGATAGGGGTGGTAGTGAGGGGAGATACTAACAACTGGGAGAATTAGGAAAGGCCTCTAGCAGGTGGCAATAATTGAACTGAGATTTTTAAGTAAAGACTGGATCATCACTTATTGGAGATGTTGAAGAGGAGATTCCTGGTCAGAGTGTACTAATCAACTAATAAAGGTCTTTGTTGCTTTGAGAGTCTGAATTTTTAAAAAAAAATTGTATTCAGGCAAAAAGCTGTGAGTTAAGAAAAACACTATATAATTAGTAGCTCAATTTGGGTTTTTGTCTGTTTCTTTTTAAGCTTTGGGGACTGAATTAAATCAACTTTTTTTTGTTTCAAAGATTTTATGTGTGTCACGACTTCCTTGAACTGCTGTTTGCCTGGCCAGCTCACTCCTGCTCAGAGATCATCACGTCACATCACATCACAGGTCATCACTGGGAAATTCTCCTCCTCATACACAAACACTGCTAAAGGAAAACCAGCCCCTTTGCTCTATCATAGACGCTGATGATTATACAAGAAGACCACCATCCTGATTTGAGTCCATGTAAAGCAAAATATTTCTCTGGATAATTTTCAAGCCCTGAACATATGCAAACATCAAAAAGTAACTATACCATATATATTTAATCCAAAAATCATTGAATGTGAACTATTATCAAAACCACGGATTTAATAAAGAACCTTCTATCTCACATTGGTCCCCCGCCCCCCCCCCCAAGTCATACAAACTTATCAGCCTATGAAACCTATTTAAGGAAATCATCACATTTTGACTTGCTCATTAATGCTACGCGTTGGTGCTGGAAAATTTATCTTCGCTTTAGCTGCTTACAATTCCTCCAAGTGAAGTACATTAAAACAATTGCAAATTGCTGATGACTAATACCCTTCAATTTGGCCTCAAGCTGGGAAACTCTGCACAGAAATAAAGTGGTTCATAATCCCACGAGTCCGTTCTATTATAAACTGCAGGTGGCAAATCAAGTGACTGTGAACTATGCTCCGGGTGTGTGAAAAAAATCAATAGCCAAGAAGGGGTTTTCAGCCTCTCCTTTAACAGCAATTTAACAGCCTGGACAAAATGCAGACACCAGTCACGGGGATGTAAGGGTACAAGGCCCCTGACAAAACAGTGACCCCTGAGACCAGAGGAACTATCATCACCCTCTCTCATCCTGACAGCCCCCATGGCTTAGTTTGCCCTTTGAAAAAAGCAATTTGGAGAAGGTGCCCACGGAAAGCAAGGGAGAAAATAGCTGCAAACTTACATCAGTGACCTATTTTCTGAATCCATCTTATCTGAGATTGAATTTTTCCTTCCTCCGAATAACAGCAGAATACTTCAGAACCTGGAAATTGTGTCTTCCAGGATTGTGCAGCCCAGGACAGGAGACATATTGTCACCCAGGGCCTTTCGGCCCAACAGTGTGCCAGGTGTTACTGTAAGGTGCTTGTTATGGAAAGGGCAGATAAACAGGCTCCAGCCTTGGCAGCCTCTCTTCATTATTAGCTGAGATTAATGTGATGCTAATTGGTAGTGAACCTGATCCATTTGCTGTCTCCTACCTCTATAAGCAACAGAATCAAAACGACTTAGCTGCTCAACTTGGCCACGTGTGCCAGCTCGTGAATTAATATCCCTTAGCAAAAGAGGGGAAAGCATTTATTAAGTGTTTCCTATGTGCCAAAGACTGTGCTAGGTGCTAAGGCTATAAATACAAAAGTGAGATGGTCCCTCCCCTGAAAGAGCTTATTTTCTTTCTTTTTTTTAATAATCTTTTTTTTAATAATCAATCGTTTATTTATAGTGAAGCAATTGGGGTTAAGTGACTTACCCAGAGTCACACAGCTAGTGAGTGTTATGTGTCTGAGGCTGGATTTGAACTCAGGTACTCATACTCCAGAGCCAGTGCTCTATCCACTGCGCCACCAACCTGCCCCAAAAGCTTATTTTCTAAAGGGAGTGGAGGGAACAGGGGAAAGGGACGACATATATGGAGGAGAATGGCGGCCCAAGAAGGAAGTGTTCATCCAGAGAGTCACAGGGATGGTGAGAGAACTTTGTCTGGCCTTGCCCAAAGTAATGATAGCTTTATTTGATTACTTAGTGTTCCTAGAGCAAGAGGTAAATGGAAGGATTAAGGGGAGGGTGGCAAAATAAGCAAACAGGATGTGGAGCATGATCTGGGGCCAACTAAATATGGTGGGTTAGGCAAATTTATATTCCTTCACTTACCAATCAGTTCAGTTCAATTGGAGATATGTCTATCTATATAGATATCTATATATATACATGCATATATGTGTGTGCATGTATATATGTGTATAGATTTATATATACAATGCACTATAATACATATACATATATACACAAACATATATGCACACATATATACACATATGTGTATATGTGTGTGTATACACACACATAGAGCTTTCTTTTTTTGTCTTTTGTGTTTTTGTCACTATAGCTCATCATTTCACATACCATACAATCAAAACCGTAATTTTCCAGGATCCCTAGTTTGACTTTAATAAATTTTGGAGTGGGGATAGGTAGTTGAGAGGGTGGGGAGAGAGTCTAAGAGGCACCTCACAAGATTCTAAGCTAGATTCCAGAAGAAATAAATTATTTCTTGAATAATATCCATCAACTTACTGACAAAGCACCTGTGTGATAAACACCATGCTGGGAGGAAGGAAAAGCAGGGTCTATAGCTGGTGAATGTCTATACCTAATGGTGTCACTTCCTCATCTCCCAGTCATTTCTCAACTCCTTGAAATCTGGTTTATGACCTCATAATTTTAGTGATACCCTTTTCTTCAAGGTTAGCAATTATCTCTTTTTTATATCAGCTGAAGCATAGTAAATTTTGCTCTAGCCCCTTATTTTAACTCTGTGTGTATCTCTCTGTTTCAAGCATGTTTCTTGTAAACAACATATTGCTGGATTCTGGATTCTAATCCCTTCTGCTATCTGCTTCTGTTTTATGGGTAAGTTCATCTCATAAACATTCACAGTTATGATTATTAACAGTACATTTCTCTCCATCCTATTTTTTTCTGTTTATCCTTCTCTCTTTCTTTATCTTGTTCCTCCTCTAAAGTCTCTCTTGCTTCTGACCACTGCCTTCTTTTATCTGCTCTCCCTTTTATCACCCCTCCCTCATTTCCCTTATCCCCTTCCTCACCTACTTCCCTATTGGATAAGACAAATTTCTATTACCAGTTGAATATATGTATGCATATATATATATATATTTTTCCCCTCTTTGAACCAATTTAGATATGAGCGAGGTCCAAGAGTTGCCCACCTTCCTACCATTTTCCACTTCATTGTAAAAGTTCTTACTTACACCTCTTTTATATGAGATAATTTTCCCCTTTCTTCCTCTCCCTTCCCCCTTCTCTCAGGGTATCTCTCTTTCTTGCCTATCCATTTTTTTACTTCAGCTCAACAAAATCAACTCACTCCCACCCCCTCTTTCTATATAGGATCCTTCTTACTGCCCCAATAATGAGAAAGTTCTTGGGAATTACATATATCATCTTCACAGATAAGAATGTAAATAGTTTAACCATATTGAGTCCCTTATGATTCCTCTTTTCATGTTTGTCTTTTTATGTTTCTCTTGAATCTTGTATTTGAAAGTCAAATTTTCTATTTGGCTCTGATCTTTTCCTCAGGAATGCTTGAAAGTCCTCTACTTCATTTAATATCCATTTTTTCCCTTGAAGTATTATACTCAGTTTTGTTGAATAGGTTGTTCTTGGTTGTAATCCCAGCTCTTTTTTGCCTTCAGTCATGTCATAGTCTAAGTCCTCTACTCCTGGTAGCTACTGAATCTTGTGTGAACCTGGACTGAAGTTCCACTGTATTTGAATAGTTTCTTTCTGGCTGCTCTTTGACCTGGGAGCTCTGGAATTTTGCTATAATATTCCTGGGAGTTTTCATTTTGGAAGATTAGTTAATGAACAGTAGAATATTTCAATTTTTATTTTACTTTCTGGTTCTAGGATATCAAGCAGTTTTTTTGATGATTTCTTGAAATATTCTGTCTAGGCTCTTTCTTTGATCATTGCTTTCAGGTAGTTCAATAATTCTTAAGTTATTTCTCCTTGATCTGTTTTCTAGTTGTTCCAGTTGTTTTTTCAATGAGCTATTTCACATTTTCTTCTATTTTTTCATTCTTTTGAATTTGTTTTATTGTTTATTGATGTCTCATAAAGTCATTAACTTCCACTTGCCCAATTCTAATTGTTAAGAAATTGCTTTCTTCAGTGACCTTTTGTATCTCTTTTTCCATTTGGCCAATTCTATTTTTAAGGAGTTATTTTCATCACTGAATTTTTGTACCCCTTGTTCCATTTGGTCAATTATGTTTTTTAAGGTGTTATTTTCTTCAGTATTTTTTGTGTCTCTTTTTCCAAGTTATAAATTGTCTTTTCACCATTTTCTTCCTTTGTTCTGATTTCTTTACCTAATTTTCCCTCTACCACTGGTATTTGCTTTTTGAAATCATTTTTCAACTCTTCCAGGAATTCTTGTTGGGCTTGTGTCTAATTCACATTTATTTCTTTTGTGGTTTTGTTTGTAGTTATTTTGACTTCATTGTCTTCTGAGTTTGTGTTTTGATCTTCCCTGTCACCATAGTAGCTTTTTATAGTCAGGTTCTTTTTTGTTGTTTGTTCATTTTTATTCACCCTATCTCTTGATTTTGAGCTTTATGTTAAAGATGGGCTCTGTTCTGGGCATGATTCAGGGGGTGGGGCACTATCTTAAACTCTAGGCTTTTTCACACAGTTGATTTCAGAGCTAGTTCTGGGGGTTTAGAAGTTTTTGGTGCTTCCAAGTGATGTGATCCAGGGAAATAGGTAGTCACCACTCTCTTGGTCTACTCTCTGGTCCTTACCCTGAAAGGGCTCCTGATCCCTTGTGACCAAAAGTGATACCGCTCTTCAGGGTTCCAGCTCCCTCTTGACCAAAAGTGCTCCTCTCTGCCCTTGAACATTATATAACCCAGAAGTGGGTATAAGCAATAGATTTACCAAGCAGAGTCTGGTCCTACATCTAGCAGTAGTACAGGGGTTCCTTGTAACCTCTTTCTGACCAGTTGCCAGGTCCCCTTACCATCTCTGACTTGAGAGCTCTTGAAACTGCGGCTACTTCTGTTGCTACCACCTGCTCCCACCACTGGTGCTTAATCCATGTGGGTTCTAGGCCAGCCTCCAAAACTCAGTTACAAATTCATCTTTCCAAAGAAGTCAAGATGAGAGGAAAGGCCAAAAATGTACCAAAATAATTATAGCATTGCATTTTTTATAGTAACAAAAAACTGGAATCAAAATGGGTGTCCATTGACTGAGTGGGCATATTAATTAAGGGCTTAGAGTAAGGAAGACCTGAGTTCAAATTCCAACTTAGACATTTCCTAGATGAGTGATGCTGAGCAGTCATTTAACCATTCTCAGCCCTAATTTTCCCATCTGTAAAATGAGGGTAATAATAGCTCTTACCTCCCAGATTTATTGTCAAGATCAAACAAAATAATAGATTTACAGAATTTTGCAGGCCCTAAAGTGTTTTGTGAGTAGGAGCTATTAGTAATGAGGGAAATTATTGTGCCTCAAGAAATAATGAATATGAGCAATTCTGAATATTATAAGATATTTATGAAGTGATGCAGAGAAGTAAGCAGGAACCAGAAGAACCAGGAAAACAGTATACAATAATATAAACAAAGAGAACACTAAAACAAGGTTAAATTCTGTGTGATTGGAAAGACTAATCCTGATCCACGAGAAGAGATAACAAAATGCACCTCCCTCCATAACTTAGAGAGGTGAAAGTTATGGAAGCAAAATGTTGCATAAGCCATCAGATGTAACAGCTGTATCAGTTAATTTAGCTTAGCTGAGTTTTTCATTATTGCTTTTACAAGGGAAGTTTCACTGAAAGTTAACAAGAGGAAATATATTTGAAAATGTCCACAATGCAACAACAACAAAAAACAATCAATAGAAGTTTTTTTAAAAACCAAATTAATTTTAATGACCAATCTTGGTCCCCTATAGAAGAGATGATGAAATGCCTCTCTCTCCTTTCAGTAGAGAAGTGGGCAACTACGGGGAGGTAGTATGTGGCATACATTCTCAGACACATTCATGGTGTCAGCTGACTCTGCTTCACTGGTTTTGTTTCTTATGAGGGAGGGCTCATGGGGAGAGGCAATATATCTGAAAATGGCTGTGATGTGAAAACAAAAGGCAATGAGAAAAATTATTAATAAATATAAAGGGGAAAAAAAGATGCCACGTGTAGCTGCCGTATCCTGCTCAAGATAGAGTACTTCCACTGAAGGGGCTCATTGCTATGCATAGCTGGTATGTTTGCCACTGCACAGCAGGACTCCAATTTGCATAATTTCTCTTCTGTAACAGGCCTCAAAACTGACAAAAGGCAAACTAGATACAATCCATTCATTTTAAATGTGTACAAGCCGCCATCTTTATCAGAGTCACCTATGTAAAGACCCCAAAAGAAGTAAAGGCCATGAGCTATGGAAAGCATAATTTGTCCCGTAGAATAATACCTTCAAATAACCAAAAAGTGTTTTAGGAATTGAGAATAGGATAAAACCAGAAGCAAATGATTCTGGAACATCTGGTAGGAAATAGCTTTGTTTGATGAGAAGATATGTGGAAAATTCCCTTAATCCAATGAGAGAAAAAATGATGGATACTAGTAATAGTATAGGCAACCATCTTTCCAGAAATGGTTTAAGTGCTGTACTGCCTACAGGCCAAGGGATAGACTAGGTTACCTCACAAGGTCATTTCTTGAATTTGGGAAGCAACTTCTCCCTATCTGAAAGACAACAGACCCACACCACTTATTTTCCAAAGCCATGGAGACAATAGCTATTACAACATCATGATAGTTATTCTTAAACTCACACAGAACCACCTTCAGGGAAACACATTCCCAGAAAGTAGGCTTCCCTTAAATAAGGGACTTTATTCTTAAATTCCTTTAAAAATAAATAGACTTTTTAAAAAGTCCATTGCTACCTGGCTCTAACCTAGCTTTCCAGCCTTATCATATATTACTCCCTTTCATGTACTTTTCAACACAAATGGGCCTTTTTAACTTTTCATCATACATCCAGCTTCCTGACTTTCTTACTTTCCATACACAATTCTCCATCTGCCATTTCCACAGCTTCTATATGGTGACCTTCAAATGCCTGAAATGCACTCTCCTCACCTGGACTTCTCAGAACTGCTACTTTCATTCAAAACTCAGTTTAAACACTACCTTCTACATGAGGCCTTTCCAGATCCCTCCAATTGGAGAGCTTCCCCTCCCCCCCAAAAAATTACTTCATTTATTTTGTATGTATCTTGCATATAAAATAAAGTACCTGGCACACAGCAGGGGCTTAATACACACTTGTAAACTGATTCATCCCTAAACAGCAGAATATCTCAAAGTAAATAAAAGTCTATTTTAACCTTCGTGTGATATATTGAATTTTTATTAAGAGTATTCCTTCAACAGATACAGTCCTCCACACCTTAGCTGGTGATCTTGGGTATCTGTAACCAAAAAAACTCATCAGCCAGTGGTCAGCTTTCTGGTGTTAATTTCCTATGAACTGCAGGTGACAAAGAGTCCAGGGCCAAGCCCACGTTCAAAGTCAAAGCTTTCTAGCTTGGAAGGACCTGCCAAAGCCTCACTGCTGACTGGCATAGCCTTCCAGAACACAAGGTCACCTCCACGCCTCCATGAGGCATTGGAGTAAGACTCTAATTTATATTAAAAAGGTTTAATACAAAATGAATTGCTGCAGGTTCCTACCCCTAGGCTGCTAGAGAAATACAAAGAAGGAAAAATTGAGCTCACAACTTCAGTTTTCTCTACCTCCCTATTCCAAAGAACATTCTATTAGCTTTTACTGTAAACAGATTTATCTTTAGCACAACCAAATAATCCATTTCTCTGCTCTATTTTCATACCCATATTTTCATTTCATGGGTTTTGTCCCTTAATTTCAAGTTATGCTAAAAGTCAAGTCAGAACTTAGAAGTTGGAAATTGAAGTCTCCATGGTGGAAGAACTGGTTTCTGCATCAAACCTGTCCTGAATGACCCCTAAAAGTTGTGGGTCCAATGGAAGGAAACATCCTTGAAGGCAGGGACTTTTTTTTTCCTTCTTCATGGCCTCAGCATCTGATTCAGTGTCTGAATAGCTTTTAGATAGATAAAGGGCCATTATGGTAGAATAAGAAAAAAGATTTCCAGAATTCTGACTTAATTTGTTCTCTTCTCTAAGACTAGTCACTACACCTTTTTCTTCTTCTTCTTCTTCTTCTTCTTCTTCTTCTTCTTCTTCTTCTTCTTCTTCTTCTT
>NW_020954557.1:46829984-46951601 GCF_900497805.2 Vombatus ursinus
TTCTTCTTCTTCTTCTTCTTCTTCTTCTTCTTCTTCTTCTTCTTCTTTCTTCTTCCTTCTTCTTCTTCTTCTTTGACTAGGTCTCCCTAACTCATTCTAGCTGGAAGCTATTCACAGCCTGATCCCAATACTGATTGGTGTGGAAGCTTGAACCTGCTCCATTTTTCAACCTATTCTCCATTCCTTAAGCAGCCTGGTGGGAATTCCAGGGATTCAACAGAATAGTGTTGGACATCTGGTGAACTATAGCCCCTCCTATAGCTCAGAACTCCCAAACTCAAGTGATCCATCAGATTCAGCCTCCCCAGTAACAAGGATTACAGGCATACCTCGCCACAATGGACCACAACACTTTTGAATCTCATCTCTATTTTTTAAAATTCAAGTCTCTTTTTCTCCCTCCTAGATACTAGAGAACTATTGTATTATTGTTATATCAATTCCATAATCATCAGCACTGCAATATGATGTTATTAAGCATCCTGTGAAATCACGTTTCTTGTTGCCTTTGGGGGCTCATGATAAAACCAACTCTATCAATCTACTAGTCATCCTTCCATGTAGCCACAACTTCCTTTTGTCTTCTGGTTTCATTTAGGTGAGAATGTTAAGACTGATACAATACAGTTCTATCTATAAGTATGTTCACTCACTGGTCACTGGACAAGGATTTAATATTTAGGTTACTGATAGCTAACAAAATGTTTATAGCTGGTCTAAAAAGTGTGTGACTTTCTACCATCTGCCAAAGCTGTTTCAGAGGCTGAAAGTGGACACACAATGACTGAAGGCATTTTGGTTCTTTCTTTCATGAGTTGTTTTGAAACTGTAAGCCATGTCATATTATAATCTTTAAAGAACTAAGTTGGAGGATTACCCAAAAGATAATGGAGAGGTGCATGGACAAGCTACAACACATTATAAACAAGGAATTACTCAGAAGAAACAATGTAAAGAATGTCACCAAGGAAGTATATGACCAGAAAAAAAAAAAAAGAATGAGTCAGTCACACAGACTGACTGATAACTGATGGACAATCTCTATTTTCCATTGGTACCCTCATAATATAAAGTGAATCTGAGGCCAACCCTCAGCAGGGTAGTATGCCTCCTATGGTGAATTATGGGAAGACATAGGGCATGGTCACTCATCCAGCAAGGATAGATTGTGATCTGTATCAATTAAGGGAATACCCACACAAAAGATGTACTGGCTTATGAGAGTAAGCTTTCCATAACTAATGAACCTTCAAAATATCTCTAATATTTAGGGAGAAACTATTATTTTCTTATTTTACAATAAGAAAATAGGCTCAGTGAGATTATGGACCTTGCCAGAACTCCCACAGCTAATCAACAGCAAAGCCGAGAACAAGATTATTCTGAGCAATCAACTCGTCCTTTTCAATCTAATCTGGAAAAAAAAATTGAAGAAATATCAACAGTATTTACTGAGTACCTACTACATGTAAAGCGTTGTCAGCCAAGTACTCTTTCTTGCTAAACTCTAGCCAACCTTTAGCTGTAAACTAGTAAATAAAAATCAGCTTCCAAACGTGTAGCCTTGTTAGAGCCAACACATTTGCTGAATTTGATTACCCTGTGATAGCAATCGCTATTGACTTCAGTGAATATAGTGTGTCTGTCATAGAAGTTAGAGTTACTACGGTTGCCACAGTAACCTGGGGCTGATACCGTGAAAGAGCTGTTAGGCTCTTTGCTGACCAGCTCTTCTCTTCAACAGCACAAAAGAATACCTGACGTTCAACAATGGATAAGCATTTTCCTTCATCTTCTGAAATAAGATGCTCAAAGGAACCAGTACACACACACACACACACACACACACACACACACACACACCATATATACATATATATATACACACACACATATATATCTTTGTAGAAATGATCTTTTAAGAAATTTAGCATTGTATTTCTATATGAGTACTATTAAATAACACAAAGTCCTCCAAATTGACTTTTTTTAAACATCAATATTTTTAAATGGAAAAATTATGCATTAACAGAATATGCAAGCTAATTATGGGCTGTATTGGGCATGGTGGTGGTGGAAGGGATGCATTTAGATAATCTTAAGTCCACTTCTTGAAGGGCTTCTCTTCAGATCATATATTTGTAGCTGGAAGGAATTTCAAAGGACATCTAGTAGAGCACCCTCATTTTACAGAAGAGGAAACTGAGGCTCAGAGAGGTTAGGTGACTTGCCCAGGTTACACACAAAGTAAGTAGCAGAACCAGGATTCAAACTCAGATCCTCTGACTCCAAGTGCAGCAGGCTTTTCATTGCTGCTTCCGCTTTTTAAGAGAGAAAGACAGAGAAAAAGAGAGAGAGAGAGAGAGAGAGAGAGAGAGAGAGAGAGAGATCTATATCTATCTATCTATATCTATAGTTTTTGTCTAAACGACCCAATAAAACATTTTAAGGTCAGCAAATTTTCATATTAAAGGTACGGAAGTAGAAACAGGAAGCATTAAAAATGGGAATCACCATAATGCCATAGAGAGAAGCATTGGATTGGGAGTCGATAGATGTACGCTCTGCCACTTACATGACCTTTGGTAAGAGATTCAACCTTTCTAGGTCATTTCTTCAACTGTAAAATAAAGGGGTGGGACCAGATGATTTTTAAAATCTCTCCCAGATCTAAATCTATGTACTCTTATTTTGCATTCCAGTAAATGTCAATGCAAAAAAAAAAGAATGTTCTCTAAAACAAAGTTTTTTCTGTGTCCTGGTAGATAGTTCATAGAAACAGAGCTTTGTTGATCTGTTTATAACAAATCCTAGATAAGAAACAAATGCTTTCTTTGGTCCTTCTGCGTTTATAGTCAGTCTAAAGAAAGAACTTCTATGTGAGCTATTTATTTAATGAAAAGTGAGCTGAATTTAGCTACAGTTGAGCTAATTGTATGCCTTTTGTTGTGCTATCAGGTAGCAATAATTCTTTCCCCTCCTTTCCTCTCTCACTCTTTCCAGCCATCTAAATGGACTGCCTTTTTTTATTTTTCAAGATTCAATTTTGTTTTATTTTCAGGTTCACATTCTCCCCATTTCACCTTCCCTTAACAAGAAAAATAAAACCCTTGTTACTGACAGCTATAGTCAAGCAAAACATAAATGGACTATTCTTTAAAAAAAAGATAATAGGAGGATTAGCTATGATTAGGCTTTACACAAACTACTAGCAAAAATATGGGAGCACACAGCAAGATGCCTTGGACATAACTGGTGCTCATTTACTGAATAAGGGAAATACGTGCCTGGGAGGAGGGCACACCAGGATGACATCTTTCACTTGGTAAAAACCATGACAATTTTGATACACTTTATTTTCAGACAGGATTCAATTCTATTCTTTGTCAACATTTTTGAATTCTATATTCAATTCTTTATTTTGTGGGTAATCAGCTATTTAGAATGTATAGAGAAATAGGAAATCTTAGAGCTTCTCAAGGCAAAGGGGAATCATAATAGTGAAAAAGAAATGCTGGTTCCCCTGGAGTGAGAGAACCTGGGTTTGACAGGCAGCACAATGCAGAATTCTGAATTTGCAGTAAGGAATACCTGGGTTCAAATCCTACCTGTGTGACCTTGGGAAAGTCTCTTAATTTCTCTAGGCTTCAGGTTTCTCATCTTAAAATGAGGGAGGTTAGAATAAGTGACCCCTCATCTCCTTTTCCAGTTCTAAAAGTCCTGTGATCCAATGAGAGGGAAGCAGGTAATAACTAAGACTAAGAACCAGCTAGAAAAATCTGGCCAGAGAATATTTGGGTAAGGAGATAGCATCATCAGATAAAAGGATGAACAAGGATACTTTGTAAAATTATAGCAGAAATTCCTGTTCTTTTCCTCAGCAGTAGAAAATAGCCTTAAATACCAGGACTGACTCTGTGTGTGGTCTCTGGTAAATTAGAAAAAAGTAAAACAGCCAAAAAGTACTGTCCCAGCAACAGAGGCTAAGCAGAGAAATCATGCCCTCTGCTGGATTTCTTGGGGAGTAGCAATAAGAAGGGCCAGGGATCTCTGGGTTCAGGGTGGAAAGTTTCAAGAGTCCCCCAGTTGGAGAAAAAGCAGTGCCCTGAAAATTAATATTTCAACAAACCTCATCAAAACTGAGACACGAGTTGAAACTTTGGGTACAAAGGGTTCCTTTAAAAAAAATTTTTTTAATCCCTAGCCAAAACATAACCCACCTAAATTCCTTGAACAGACCAAAACAGAAAGAAGTCATAACCAACAACTGAGACCTGGAAAAGGATAGTGTCATTTAAAAAAAAAAGTTTTATTGGTGCTTTTTTCTTAACATTAATGTCACTTCCCAGTGACTTCCCCAAACCCCAATAAAACCCTTCCTAGTAACAAAATTTAAAAAAAAAAATAGGACATTGACCATGTCTGAAAATGCACGTTGAATTCCACACCTGTAGTCCACCATCTCTGCTAAGAAGTAGGATACATGATTTGCTCTTAACTGAGGTAATAATTGGATATTATATTGAGCAGTATTCTAAAGTCTTTCAACATTGGAATGAATACCTTTCATATTATTGTTGATTGCTTGTATTTCTTCTTTTGAAAACTGCTTGTTTAGGGCACAACAAACATGGCAGACTAGGAGAAAGAATTACAGACGAGCTACTCTCCACAGCTCCTCAACAAAGATTGAAAAAACCTAACAAGAGCAGCTATTGGATCAGTGGATAAAGCTCTGGCCTTGGAGTTAGGAGGACCTATGTTCAAATCCGACCTTAGACACATTATAGTTACTAGCTGTGTGACCCTAGGAAAGTCACTTAAGCCCGATTGCCTCACCAAAAACAAAAACAAAAAAAAAAGGAGAATAAAAAAAGAAGGAAAGGGAAATACACTGGGGGAGAGGGAGAGAAAGACGGGGAAGATTATTTCGTATAATCAAGAGGAAGGGGTAGGGGTAGCAGAAGCAGGGACAAAAACTTCAACTTCATCTGAACTAGTCGAAGGAGAAAAGAATACATGCACACACACATACACACACACACACAGAGTGTTGGGTAAACAAATACATTTCATTCAATAGGGAAAGCAGAAAGGGAAGATGGAGGAATAAAAAGAAAGGTAGATCCAAACAAGGATTAACACAACAGTCAAAAATGAAACAATTCTAACCATGAAGAGTGGATAAAGAATAAGGGTTTAAAAGGGAACAAAGAAGGTGTAAGAATCTGCGATTAGCCTCTGGGAGAGAGGAAGGGAAGAGGGATAGAAAAACAGAAGCAGATCTCACCAAACCTAGACCACTGATGCTGAGTGCACTTCTTCCTCTCCACCTTCTTCTTTACATGAAGGGAGCAAGAAACAAAGAGAAGGAAAAGGGTAAAAGAATAGAATGAAGGGAAATATATAATTAATAATCATAAGTGTGAACGCACAAAGTCAATGCAGTTAAAATTAGAAAAGAAGAAAGTAAATAAAACTATCCCTATTTGCGGATGATATGATGGTATAGTTGGAAAATCCTAGGGAATCAATAAAGATACTAATCAAGACATTAGCATCAGCAAAGTTTCAGGTTATAAACCCTCAAAAATCAACTACATTTCTACATAACAGCAACAAAATCAAAGAAGCAAAAATAGAAAGGAAAATCCCATTCTAAATAATTACAAAATGCATAAAATATCTGAGGATAAATCCAACAAAGTATTAAAAAGACTTGTATAGGTTCAATTATAATGTGCTCCTTAAAAAATAAAGAGCAACTTAAATAGCTGGAGGAATATTCAATGTTCATGGCTAGGCCATGCCAATATAATAAAAATGACAATGCTACCAAATTTAATTTATGCTTTTAATGCTATACCAATCACATTACTAAAGGGATACTTGATAAATTGAACTTGATAAATTCATGTGGAAAAACAAAAGATCTAGAATATCAAGGGAAATGATTAAAAGAGGGTAGACTATCAAGGGAAATGCTGCAAAAAGAGAATAGCACCTCCAGACCTCAAACTATATTATAAATCAGGGCTTCTTAAACTTTTTTCCACTCACAACCCCCTTTCATGTTTTGGCAGCATTGCCTGCCATTGTATGGCCTGTGGGCATGCACAGTGCAAAGTGTGCATGCTTTGTGTTCAGAACCAAGGCTACAGTAAAATTGCATCAGGCAACATGCACAAGTGCTGCCAGAAACACATCAGATACATGTTTGATTTTTAATTAATTTTTGGTCATTGCATGTTTAGAAACTTTTTACGGTTGCCAAATTTTTAGTGACCCCATATGGGATCACAACCAGCAGTTTAAGAAGTGCTCTGTAAATCAATAGACATCAAAACCATTTGGTGTTGGTTAAAAAATAGATAACTACGTGGAACAGACTAGCCAAGGTAGAATCATAAACAATGAAATTCAATAACCCAGTGTTGAGTAAAGTGGAAAATATACATTACCTAGAGGAAAATTCCTTATCTGATTAAAAATTGCTGTGAAAACTAGAAAGCAATAAGGCAGAAATTAGGCTTAGACTAACACCTTACACCATATTCCACAATACACTCTCAAAGGATATGCAACCTTAATATTAAAGATCACAGTATTAATAAATAGAAGAGAAGTAGATCATATACCTCTCCCAGTTATGGATAATTTAAAAAGATAAAATAAATAACTTTGATTACATGAAATTGAAAAACTTTTGCACAGACAACATTAAAACACCTATGATAAAATCACTCAAATGGGGAAAAAATACCTTTGCAATAAATTTCTCTGATAAGGTTTTGGTATCCAAGATATGTGTAAAATTAACAAATATACACAAGACTAATAGCTATTGCTCAATAGATAAGTGGTAAAGTTATGAATAAACAATTCTCAAAATCATTGTAAAGTATTCACAACCACATAAAAGAATGTTTCAAACCACTAATAATAAAAGATACGCAAATCAAAACAACCCAGAAGTTTTACTTCACATTCTGCAAACTGGCAAAAATGACAAAAGATGGCAATAGTCAATATTGAAGGGGTTGTGGAATAATAGGTACACTAATACATTGTTGGTGGAACTGTGAATGGTACAACCATTTTGGAAAGCAATTTGGAATTATGCAAATAAAATCACTAAAACATTCATACCCTTTGAACCTAAGATTCCATTACTGGGCTTCTACCATTGATAAGAAGAAAGTACCCATATACACCAAAATTTTTATAGCAGCATTTTTTTGCGGTAGCAAAAAATCAGACACAAAGTAGTAGATGCCCATCAATTGGAGAATAGCTAAACAAATTGTGGCATGTGCATTTAAAGGAACATTACTATGCTATGAGAAATGATACATGTAAAGATTACAGAGATGCATTGAAAGATCTATATGGAGTGATAAAGAGTGAAGTAAGAGAAGACAAGAAAACAATGTACACGAAACCACAACAATGTAAATAGAAAGAACAACCACACACAAAAATTGAAAGCGAATGTAATAAATGTATGAAGATCTAACAGGACTCAAATTAAGAGATATAAGAAGATATCCCCAACCTCCATGGAGGTGAGAGGTCCATAGGTATAACACATTGAATATGTTTTCAGACTTTTTCAATTACTTTGGTTTTTATATATTTGTATCTATTTTCTACATGTATTGGATTATCAAGCCTTTTGTGAAGATATTTGTTACAATGGTTTTTCCCAATTAACTGATTCTCTAGCTGCATTGATTTTGTTCATGCAAAACCTTTTTGTTTGTATGCAATCAAAATTGACTATTCTATCTTTTATGGTCTTGACTTTTAAAGAATAATACCCTAGCTAGTTTTCTCAGCAGTTTTTGTAGAATAGGCAGCGTATATGCTGGTGGTGAGTGTTTTTGGGTTTATCCACCAGTAACCTACTAAGTCAGCAATCATTTATTAAGTGCTTACTTTGTGCCAAGCACCGTGCTAAACACTGAGGATACGAAGAAAGACATAAATATTATTCAGGTTCTCAATCTATTGACCTTGTAATTGGGGAGAAAATATGGAAATAATTTAATTTTGTTGCTTCTGATTCTTGCTTACCTAGTCTTTTCTAGTGATCAAGTTTTCTAAATTTTACCAGTACCAAATCTGTTCTTCCAATTTTTAAAAATTTAACAAGCATTCATTTTTTCTTCCTTTTACCTCCCTCCATTGAGAAAAAGAAAAAAGAAAAACAAAACCCTTTTAAGAAATATGTTTAATCAAGCAAAACAAATTCCCACATCAGCCATGTAAAAATATATGTTTCACACTGCATTCTGAGTCCATCTTTTCTTTGCCAGGTGGTATGTAGCATTCTTTATCATTGGTCCTCTGGACCAAAACATTTTAATGATAACTACCTTATAGTATATTTTGAGATCTGGTGATGTTTAGCCCCTTGGAAAAATGAATTCTTCACCACATTAAATAGGTTTCCCTGTTGCATTCAAATGTAAAATTAATTTGCTCATTTTCAATCCCAAAACTCATAATCTACCCATATATTAATCATAAGATATAATTTTTCTATATGGGGAAAATCTTTGTGTGTAAAAACACAGTCATAAATATATTCAAACCCAACAACGAACAGTAATTATATACATATGTACATGTATACATATGTAAAACTTCCTTTATGCAACAGAAACTTTACTAAACATTTTGATAATGATATTTTTATAAAATGAATTTTTTTTGTTTTTTTTAATGAATTATATTTTAAATACACCACATGAAATCCCCACTTAAGAGTCTTTTTGCAAAGTAAATAACTGCTTTCCAATTTTCTGTTTTGTAACTACAGAACCATAACCCCTGGTTCAGACACTAGCTATACAGTCCTGAGTAAGTCATTCAACTTCTCTGAATATCATTTCATCATCTGTAAAATGAAGTTGATGATGCTTATGCTACCTCTACCTCTCACAGGGTGGTTGTGAAGAAAGCACTTTGCAACTTTTTTTTTATCCACATCTATTATTTTGTTGCTATAGGAAACTCCCAGTGAGAAAATTCCCTCTACCAATATAGATCAGCATTTGTTCTACGGTTTTAAAGAGTTAAAATATTGTGTGGTGTTATTTTCAAATATTAGTTTTGCTCATAGCAAAGTTTGCCTGTATATGCCTTTGGAGATCTAGCCAAGAATATAAACTTAGCCAATACTTCCATGAGCTTATTAAGATTAAATTGAAAGCATTCACAACTATCCACTCTGTGCTTTAAAGCATAAAAAGAAACACTATTAAGGAATGTTAACTGTTCTTCGCTGTTATAGAAACACATCAGACGAAGTTTGTTTTCTGGTTCACATGCAAGCATGCACACACACACACACACACACACACACACACAGCAACACTGAGAGCCCTAAGCAACAATTTCTGAACAAGGTAAATTGGCAAGCCTGGGAAGATTTGGCCCCTGTGTAGGGAGTTTTTGGTTGATTCCTTGCCCCAATTCACATTTCAGAATGGATAAGTAAAAGGAGGGAGTTGGACTAGATGGCTTACAGTTCTGACTCTACAATTGATTCCATGATCCAATGACCCTAAGGAGTGGCAGCCCAGAGCCAGGAAAGGGAATGGGTGTGGTCATGCTTTGGAAGCAGGGGCTATGGTGAATGACTGGAGGGCTGGGATACACAAGGATGGGAATCCTAGTGGACTTCCACCACCACCACCATCACCCACCGCTTAAGGGGAGGAAACAAGCCCCTTGGATACTGGCTATCAACCTACATCTGAAGCAAAGCCCTCAATGACACACCCTAGTTATGGATCTGGCAATGTTTGCTTTAGCAAACTTTATACTTTCACTTTACCCTCAAGAAAAGGATGGAAACTAGGAAACAATTACTCCTGGGATTTAATCTTTGGCCTTCAGAAACTATGTGTAATTAATTTTGCAGCTCTGTACTCACAGCTCAAGAGGAATATGGAGAACTTGGAGAAGGGTCAAAAGAGAACCATGAAGATAATTAAATGCCAGGAGAATGAGAACTATTTAATAAGACTAAAAAAAACCCCTAGGATTGTTCAGTCTGGAGAAGAAAAGATTAGGGGAAAAGTTATTAGTCTTCAGATAAATTCTGGGTTGTTATATAGGCTGGGGCAATTTTCTATGCTCTCTTGAGTTCCCCAGCTGCTAGTGCCTTCCTCTCTAAAATTGCCTTGTACGTTGTCTGTATGTATCTGGTATATTAATTCATATATACATGTGTGTATACATATATAAATACGTATATACATGTGTATGTGTGTACATACATACACGCATACATGTTGTATCCTTCATTAGAATATAAATTCCTTGAAGGCAAGGACAGTGTTCACTTTTTCTTTGTATCTTCATGACTTAGCAAAATATCTGGCATATATTAAGTGCTTAATGTATGCTTGTTGATTGATATTTAAAACACACACACACACACACACACAACCCATTGCCCAGAAAAACGCAGAGTAGATAAAGAGTAGAGGCAGAGTAGATAAAGCAGATGGACTGCTAGATCTGTTATCGAAACCTGGGTTGTAATCCAAGCACCATGGACAAGTCACTTCCCTTCCCTAAGCCTGTTTCTTCTTCAGCCTTGCTACTGGACTTTGATGACTCTGAAGAAGAGTGAGACTGATGATTTTGTGCAACCATGCCTCACTGAAATCCAACTTAGGCACGTCATCACCCTCATGATGTCATTGGTCCTCTTTGAGAAAGAAGGATGAACAAAAACCAATAGTTTCTTCATCTATAAAATGGGGGTGATAATACTTGCAGTATCTTCCTCTTAGGATGATTATGAGGAAAGCTTAAAGTTCTATACAAATATGAAGTTGTCATCACTAAAGGGTTAGGTTAGATATGAGTTGTGAAATATGTTAGATATGAGAACCTTATGGTTGTGAGGCTAAATGCTGAAGATTATCAGATACTAGAACAGTGGATATAGGCTTCTATTTCTTAAAGTATTTTCAAAAGACACTCCTGACAGTTTTCGGACAAAGAAATCAAAGCTTTCTATAGTCATATAAAAAATGCTCTAAATCACTATTGATTAGAGAAATGCAAATTAAACAACTCTGAGGTAACACCTCACACCTATCAGATTGGCTGATATGACAAAACAGGAAAATGATAAATGTTGGAGAGGATGTGGGGAAAATGGGACACTAATGCACTGTTGGTAGAGTTGTGATTGTAATGGAATATTATCATGCTATAAGAAATAACAAGCAGGATGATTTCAGAAAAACCTGGAAAGACTTACATGAACTGATACAAAGTGAAGTGAGCAGAACCAGGAGAATAGTGTACACAGTAACAGCAATATTGTACAAAGAAGAACTGTGGATGACTTGGCTGTTCTCAGCAATACAATGATCCAAGACAATTCCAAAGGACTCATGATGAAAAATGCTATCTGCCTCCAGAGAAAGAACTGATGTTGTCTTCATACAGATTGAAGCATATTGTTTTTCACTCCTTTTTTCTCTTTCTTTCTTTCTTTCTTTCTTTGAGTCTTCTTGCACAAAATGACTAATATGGAAATGTTATACATGATTGCACATGTATAACCTACATCAGATTGCTTACTATCTCAGAGAAGGAAGAAGAAAGGGAGGGAGAGATAGAATTTGGAACTCAAAACTTTTTTTAAAAAGTTGAAAATTGTTTTTACATGTAATGGGGAGGATAAAAAATTATTTAAAAAAAAGATTCTCCTGAATAAACAACACAAACCAAAAGAACACTAAAAGAACCAAATATTTTGCAACTATATTGACTAAATTGGGCACCTGAAAAAAGATGAAGAAATGCCCCTTCCTTCTTTCCTCAGGGAGGTGAGGGAGTATGATTCCCAACCATTGACTATACTATTGGATGTGGGCAAGTCTATTATTCTGCTTATCTGTTCTTTGCTATGAATATATTGCCCCCTTGAGTCTACAAAGGAGATTGGGCACTAGAAAGGAATGCCTGCTATTTCACTGCCTTTTTCTTCCTTTCTCAAGCCTCAGGGAGGTGTGCCTATTTCTTAGTCTCCATTTGAGGAATGGTTTACTTTTGTCTTTTTATAGTAAGATGAATGTGGTTAGCCAATATGTAAGGGGGAGGGAGCACCTGAGTTGATCCCTGATCAACTGATTCCCTCTCCAAAGATGTAATCATAGATAATGAGGTATTAACCTAAGTATAAAGAGAAATACAGCTTCAAAACAAAGTGGTAGATAATGCAGATGAAGAGGTATTACAACTGTCTGGGAAAAAAAGAAAGAAATGTGAACTTGGACCTTTCTAGACAAACATGTAAGTAGCTTTGGTAGGGGGGAGATTGTGATGAGCTGAGGCTGGCCTCCGCCCATTTCCCCTTCCCATCATCTTCTCAAGCTGGGCTTGAAAGGAAAACCAAGCCCAAACAATGGGTGGAGCTAAGGGAGTAGCTGGAAAGAAAGACAGGTCCAGGGGAGAAGGTGAGTGTGTGGATGAGGAGCAGATCAAGCCCTCTACACAGGTTGAGTGGGCAGTGAAGAGAAGCTACCCTGCTCACCAGCCAAGTACTGCCAGCATACTACTGGTAGATGAGAGCAGACTAAGCGGATAGGGGGTGGTGGTGGGATACACAGATGACCCTGATATAAAAACAAAAGTCACCAATGAAACTTTAATAATAGTCAAAAAGTTTGCTTAGAATGCTTTTGAATCGTCAATTGAATTCAACAAGCTTTTATTAAGCACTTACTATGTAAGGCAGATAGATGATGCAGTGGATAGAGTGCCAGGCCTGGAGTCAGAAACACCTGAGTTCAAATCAGACCTCAGACATTTACTAGCTGTGTGACTCTGGGCTTAACCCTGTTTGCCTTAGTTTCCTCATCTGTAAAACGAGCTGGAGAAGGAAATGGTAAACCATTCCAGTATCTTTGCCAAGAAAACCCCAAGTGGGATTACAAAGAGTCAGGCCCAACTGAAAACAACTAAATGACAAAAAATGCAAGGCACTCTATTGGATCCTACACAGTCAAAAATGAACAAGAGTTCCTGCCCTCAAGGAGATTATGTTCTACTGCAGGATGTAACACATACACAAACAAGTGAATACAAAGTTATTTGGGGACAGGGGATGAGGAAAGGCTTCTAGGAAGGGACCCCTGAGCTGGTCCTTTCTTAAGTCAAGTTAAAGGGCTACAAAATCACTGAGGGTCCTTTCTAAGCTAGGATTCAATTCTAGCTCAAAAAAGCAACAGTTTTTGTTCTTCTCACTTGACTTTTGGCCATATTCCAAAAGGACAGCATTCTTTCCTAGGGCATAATAACCCAAATATATAATGCATGCTCTAATCAAGCAAGAGCCTATCTACATAGGCCTCAGGACTTTCTAAAATGTGAGCAAATGTTTGAAAGGTCCTTCTGTCAATTTTTATTTAAAAAGAACTGTAGGGAGTAAATTCTTTGCTAATGGAAGACTATTCTAAAATCTAAAAATAAAAGCAGAGGCTGTTCATAATAAATCAGTAAAATATGATTTTGTCATATTCATTTTAAATCTTAAGTTGTCATTGATATTCAACAAAAGAATGTCTATAAATTTAGGTAGTAAATTGAAGGCGATATGACGAGAACTGGGAGAAAAATCTGCCACTAACTCACTGAGTGACTTTGGGCAAATCATTTCATATTCTGGACCTCAATGATCTCATCTGTAAAATAAGGGAGAGGGATCAAGTGATTTCTAAGGTCTGATTCATGTATTCAACACTAATTTCTTAAGCACCTACTATGTGCAAACATAGGCACTGGAGAGAGACATAAAAGTAATTGTGAGCTCCTAATGGAGAGTACAATCTAGCAGAATCAATCAGTCAACAAGTATAAAGAGGCTTTGGGCATGTGCAGATCACCTAAGATGTCAGTATCCACATGGGAGACCTGGGAGAAGTTATTCTGCATTCCTCCACCACTTGAGTGGGAATGCACTCTTTCCATTGGTTGCACAGGCAGGAACGTCTTCATCCCTAAATCTACTTGACTAAGGTATAATTGCTCTCTCTTTTCCAGCTATGTCCAGGGGTGAATATCTGCTCACCTGAAGCATGGGTACCATGCACTAAGCTAGAGTGTTGGGAAGAAGATCTACCTTCTACCACTCTTTCAGGGCCTATGGCCCTGGAAATTGGGCTTGGAGTTTAGGTCTGTTTCATTTGTCCTTTTCAGTTCTTAGTATCCACAGAGGAGTTTCCAGATCCAGCAGCTCAAGTATGGCGATCTTGAAGCCAAGAACCCAGGCCTAGATGTTTCTGCCAACCCAGGAGAGAAACTTTGAGAAGTTGAGGTGCCAGGGTTCAAGCTTAATGAGGTTTGGGACTTGGTAGAACTGGTGCTATATAGGAATTAAACTAAGCTGTGAGCCTACTCCTTCCCACCACCTCCATTCCCAGAGATCAAAATGTTGTAAGGGGCATTATGCCCTATGGTATTGGGAGGTAGCTGTATGTTTCTTATTACTATGCCTCTGACATAAATATTTCTTTGTAAAAAACTAATATGACTATCAAATGCTTAAATGGAGCTGGGGTTCTGAGGATCACCCCAAATTAAGACAGCACAAGTGATGCGGGCTTGAGTCAATGACAAAGGCTAGACACCCTCCAAACTTTTTAAGGCTACTGGAGAACCCTGGGGGAGGGGTGAAATATAACAAATTTGGCTTTCAGGTAAGGGGTCCAGGGTAGTCATTGCTGCACAAACACATATTAAGTACTTACTATGCACCAAGCATTGTGGAGGCACTGGGGATAAAAAGACAGAAATGAAATAATCCCTGCCTTATTTTAAGTTTATTTCTAACCACTCCAAAAAAAATCATGAAAGAGCTCTTTTGTTTGGGGTCACTTAGGAATCAATCCATAAACATTCACTGAACACAAAATCATGTGCAAGTCATTTTGCTAGGTACAGTGGGAGATATAGTCCTTGCCCTCACAGAATTTAAAAATCTAGTTACAAAAACAAGGTATATTTATGAAAGGCTAAAAAAACAACATAAGAGAAGAATATTAGAAGTGTCAGAAGACAGTGTGTGATCTTTACTATATGACTGGCATAAACAATAAATTTTAAAGAAAGGTAAAAAATAATCATGGGCTGGGCAACATTCATGGGGCAGGGGGTGAGAGTGGGATTGGGGAGGGAGAGAGGATGAAGTGGAACCAGGCATTGAAGGATGGGTAGAATTTGGCTAGGGCAGTTAGGTGGCACAGTGGATAGAATGCCAAGCCTGGAGTCAGGAAGACTCATCTTCCTTGAGTTCATATATAGCCTCAGATACTTAATAGCTATGTGACTCTGGGCAAATCACTTAACTCTGTTTGCCTCAGTTTCCTCATCTGTAAAATGAGCTGGAGAAGGAAATGGCAAACCACTCCAGTTTCTTTGCCAAGAAAACCCCAAATAGGGCCACAAAAAGTCAGACACGACTGAAACAACTGAACAACAACAGAATTTGAACAAGAAATTATGGGAGTAACCACTTCAGATAGGAAGAGAAGATTCAAAGGTGGGGAAATGCAGGTGTTTTTTGTTTGGTAGGTAATGAACAGACTAGCTTGGCTCAAGCAGAGGGATAGGGTAGAACAGGCAGCCCAGAGTAGTGCAGTGGATAAAGCACTGGATTTGAAGTGAACAGGAAGAACTGGTTCAAATCTTGCTTGATACACATAATAACCATGTGATCCTAAATTAGTTACTTAACCTTAATGGGTCTCAGTTTCCAACAACTACAAAATAAGTAGGGTTGTATTCAATGACTTCTAAGATATCTTTCAGTTCTAAACCTGTGATCCTGTGTAAAGCAGTCTGAAAGAGGACTGAATAAGAAGGATGCTGACCAAAGTATGGAGGCCTATGAATGCAAGTCTAAAGAATTGGAACTTTATACTGTGGATACTGAAGAGCCCCAGAAGGATCAATGAAGTGATGTAAGAGAAGGGGGCACACTTTAGGACTGTTCTGGAGAATGCGTTGGGCTGACAAAGAGACCACAGGCAGACCAGCTAGGAGGCTATTGAAAGATAAAGGGCATAAATTAGAATGGTATCATTTGATTATATTTGGAAATGGTTGGGACTAGCCATATCTGAGACTTTCAAAACAAAGGACCAAAAGGACACAGAGATTTTGGTGAGAAAGGTGACCAAGGTGAGAAAGAAAAATAAAAAATGAATATGAAATTATAAATTCAAATGACTGGCAGTGATGGGTAATGATAACTAATAATAATTATCAGTAGCTAATCATAAAGGTTAATAATAAGTATATATTCAAACCTCACATATGTAAATATCTTTTCAAACCCTGAAGTGATATATATCACTTTACATATTATATTACATATATCACACATATTATATATTAATATATCACATATATTCATATATTATATATTTTATATATCATACATATCACTTTAACGTTTGCAAAGGGCTTTATGTGTTATCTCATTTGATCTTCCAAACAATCCTGTGAGGGGAGATAGGTGCTATTATTATCCTCATTATACAGATGAGGAAACTGAGGCTGCAAGAGGTTAAGTGATTTGCCCAGGTTCACACAACTAGTAAATGTGAGATTCACTATATAAATGCTGCATTTAGTGTAGACACCTAATCAGCATACCCAGTGAAATTCAGAACTCCTGAACTCAAGAGATCTGGCAGCCTCAGCCTCCTCAGTATGTAGAATTACAGGCGTAGTTCACAGTACATGGCTAAAGGCAGTTTTCAAAGAGGAAAGGAGCTATATATACCCTCAAAAAATATGCCAGTTCTTTTTGTAGTAGCCAATGACTGGAAACTAAGGGGGTGCCCATATATTAGGGGAACAGCTAAGCAAATTATAATATAATGATAAAATATAACATGGAATATTATTATACCATAATAAATGGTAAAATAAATCATTTTTTAAAAATCTGGGATATGAACTGATACAGAGGAGAAACAGGAAAACAATTTCTACAACAACAATATTGTACAGACAAACAACTTTTAAAAGATTGAAAAACTCTGGTCAATGAAATGACAAACCCAACCACAATTCCAGGGGAATGATAATAAAGCATGGTACCCACCCCTTGAAAAAGATGATAGACTCAAGATGCTGACATATTTTCAGAAATAGTCAACGTGGGAATTTGTTTTACTTAATTATGTGTATCTGCTTCAAGAGCTTTGTTTTTCTATCTTGTTCCCAAAGGGTTTAGGACGTAGGAGAACAAGGAGGATTAGGCATAGGATAGCCAAAAGAAAAAAGGGTGCTTAAAGCATTGTTTTTTTTTTCTAATGGAGAGAAAAGAAGAGAAGGAAGACCAGAAAAGCAGGATAGCTTTGAAAGCTATATACTGATTATATTATATACTTAAAAACAAGCTGTACATAATAGAGATGTGTAGTTTCAAGGATAAGCCTCTTTTTCTGTTCTATGTATACGCAAACACCCATTTTATTTGGTGTTAAGTTCAGAATATTTTTTAAAATAAAAAATACAGAGTCCAGCACAAAGAAAATACATCAAAAGTCACAGCAAGGACTCTTCCTACCTCTATTACTACTCATTCTCCAAATTATTCTTATCCCCTAAGAGCAGCTAGGTGGTACAGTAGATAGAGCGTTGGGCCTGGAGTCAGGAAGACCTGAGTTCAAATCCGACCTCAGATACTTACTATCTGTGTGATCCTAGGAAAGTCACTTAACCCTGTTTGCCTCAGTTTCCTCATCTGTCAAATGAACTGGAAAAAGAAATAACAAACCACTCCAGTGTCCTTGTCAAGAAAACCCCAAATGGGGTCACGGAGAGTTGGACGTGACTGAAGAAGAACATCAGGACTAATACAGAAAAGGAAGGAGAAGGGGCAGGAAAATGCTCTACGTGCTTTAGAATCCGAGCTCTTGTGGGTCACCTTGCACAGCAGGGTCAAATGAAGCTTTTCTCAAGAGCATCGAGACCCGAGACTTTGGGGAAAGTGATGGAGCAACACAGAACCAAGTTCTACAGAGCAATAAAGTTTCCTTCTTGCAGATGAAATATTTATACCTATTTGTCATCAAAGATCAATTTCACTTCCTGAAAGCCTCAATAAGAATAGAAACAAATGCAGGAACAAAAATCACATGCGTGAGAGTAAAGATATATGCCTATCAATTTTAAAACATAAAACTCCAGGACTCTCTGACCCCTTCTGATTAAATCCTCCTGGTATGAAAACAAGTCATTGAAATATTAGGAATCCATTAACAGAGAGACAGCTAATTGTCATTAAGCCTTTAATTAGGGGTATTGGTTTCAGTTTTTCCATGCAACAGTTAGAGGCCATAAATGAATTGATTGGCCAGTTATCTACCAGCTGCCATTTCCAGAACCTTGATACATCATCTCTTTTTTTCTTCTTACTGGTTAAGATGGCTATCTCTCTGCATCATAAATATTGCAGAGGCCCTGGTGATAGAAATGGGCTCTTCCTATTGTCTTTATTATGGTGAGTGTCATGAGACACATTATAGAGCATGTGGGATTGCATACTCAGTAGCATGATCCCCACTCTGTTCAATTCAGCTTGGGCCTAGTAAGAAATCGTTTTCTGTTTATTTTCACTTGGGTTTGAAGATACTGTAGACAGATACATCTTGTGGTCAAAATTTGCTTCTGTTCTTTTTTCTTTCTAATAACTTTAATCCTGTGACCAGTTGCTCTGGACTTTCAGCTCTGGTTAAACTCATTAAGATGACAGCTCGTTTTTCTCCAAGTCATAATTTCCCATTCACTGCACCCACGGGGTGCCCAGGCTATGAATTTCCTACTTGGGTATTCCACTCATGCATTTTCAAAGGGCCAATGAGTGACATTTAGGAGGAATATAACTTATCCCTTCTTCCCAAAGCTCTTCTATGATAGCCCTTATTTAATTGAAACTCGGGTTCTTCTATTGTTAAATAAGTTCGGAATCCTAGAATCCTAGAATTTCCAAGCTGGAAAGACCTTAAAGATAATCTAGCCCAACTCCTTTCATTTTACAAATGAGGAAACTAAGATGCCAGAGTGGTTGTGTCCTATAAAACTACTGCCCAAGGTCACACAACTAGTTAGTGAGAAAGTAGAGATGGAATGCAAGTCACCTAGCCCATATCACAAGGCTACTCCTATACCACCCTGCTTGGCTCCTATGCAACGTAGGGGTGTGGAGGGGATGTTGGCACAGAGGGGAGGTGTTATGGTACTGAGTATAAGAACTTAGGACTTTTCTACCAGCGACAATAAGTTCCAAGAATCCTTAGACAGAGATATCTTATTTCAATGGGCCTCTATGTCACATTTTTCCAGAGGCATGCTGGTAAATATTTAACGATCAATTTTCTAAAGGGAAAAAATGTGTTCTCAACATACTTTTAAGTTTAATCTTTATTTTACTATTGCATTTTCTCCATCAATTTCTTAAGACTAAACAAGCAACAGAACAATCAATCAATCCCTGATTTGTAGCATTCGACAATTATCCAATTGTAAATGCTCACACTGAAAATTTAAGAATCAGCCTTCACCAGCTGGCAGGAGCGGACTTTTGTACATACCTGACTTTTTCCTTTTCAAATAACTTCCAGTTTCTCTTCATTAAAGCCTGCCCTGAGCATGGTTGGTTTCCAATGATGCTCGGTTTTAGAATTTAAGAGCCCCATTCAGCTTTAGCAGAGGTTTGTCACCTTGAAAGACTGGGGAGTTTTGTTAAGGTCCTAGATTTAGGGCTAGAAGGGACCCTGGGCTTCATGAAAGCCAATCCTTTCATTTTACAGATAAGAAAACTGAGGCCTCAGACACTTACTCATTGTATGACCCTGAGCAAGTCACTTAACCTTTGTCTGTCTCAATTTCATCTTCTGTAAAGTAGGGGTGAAACACCTACCAATCCCCCAAGGTTGTTATGAGGATCAAATGTGATAATATTGGTAAAGCACTTAGCACAGTACCTGGAACATCGTAGGTGCTATGTAAATGCTAGTTATTATTGTTGTGATGATGATTACTACTATCATTATTACTATTATTATTGCCATTGTTAAGTGACTTGCCCAAAGTCATGCAGGTACTAAGTGACAGAGACAGGATTTTAACCCAGGTCCTCTGATTCCAAACACAGTACCTTCCCACTGTCCCAAGGTACCTCCCAAGCTTATTACTCATTGTAAAGCCCTAAGTAATTAAGTACAGACTTCACATCATGGTTTGGAACCAGATAACTATACTTCTAAATAAACTTTTTTTAAAAAAATAAGATAGGTAGGTGGCTTAATATAGAGAACACTGAACTTGGATTCAGGAATACCTGATTTTGTATCCTGCCTTAAACATTTCCAGGCTGTGTCACCCTGGGTCAGTCACTGAGCCTCTCTAGCCTCCATTTTCTCATCCACAAAACAGGGATAACAATAGCCCCTACCTCCCAAGGTCATCCTGAGGACTAAATGAGAACACACGTAAAGTGCTTTGGAAACCTTAAAGCCCTATATCAATTCTAGCTATCTCAATCACAATAAAAGGGCAAACTCACTTAAAATGGAAGACCTCTGGATTGTCAGGTAAAAAGTAAGAGAAAAACCATTGGCCGAAATATTTTCAAATTCAGATTCAACAATGAGGAAGCGAAGAGCTTCCGTGTAGATTTGGGAATATTAGAGAGGCAGCTGCCTGCATGAAATATTTCTTTCTGAATTTGTGTCATTGGGCCTCTGGTAGGCTGGAGCATTTATTAAATAGAACTCTTTTCTGAGTCCAGCTTAAAAAAAAACTTAACTATTTTTAAATTCACTTACTAAGCCCTTGCTGCTCTATGACGTAGAGCCAAGTGTTTGGGTCTCTTTCCAGCTGGTTCTATAAGCCTGACTCAACTGCCAACTTCCTGACTTTCTGAAAAAAAAAATCGAATTCTCGGTGCCCCTGCTGTTTTCCTGCATGGTGCTGATTGTAGGCTCTCCTTCCCAGGAAGCTCCTGATCTCACTCAGGCCCAGATTAGCCCTCCAGCTTCCTGCCTCTCAGGCTTCTTATCAGAGCCTACCACTCCAGGCAAACCTCTTCTTCAGGGAGTTAATACTCTCATCATTATCCCTTTCATCTTTGTGGCAAATGCAGAGCCCAGCAACCTTGCTAGAGGTTGAGCTTCCTCTGGCTGTCTCTTAGTGCCCACCCACCTCTAGTTTCTTTCAGACTCTCCAAAATTACAATTAGAGGCTTAGAAAAGAAGGAACTGTGCCCCAGTAGGCTATATATTTTGTTATAAGGGAAGGAAACTCCTTGACTTGGAAAGGTACCATGAACATGAATGACCTGTGGGGATTTTCTTCTTCACAGTGAAACTGATCTAGGGCATTTGACTCTGTCAGGCACTTTGACCTTATCTAGACAGATAACTTTTCTCTATATACAGTTTAGGAATTTAATTTCAGCAGATTTCATTGCATTAACACATCTTCCTTATAACCCATCATTGGTACAAAGGGCAGTGCTCCTTTTAATAGCTCCCAAAAAAGAAGTATTCCTTTTTTGTGTCTTTATCAGAATTCAAGCCTTAGTAATGAAGGATGGCATAGTGGATAGAGTACTGGTTAGGAAGACCTGGGTTCAAATCCCTTCAATCACTTAAGCTATAGGACTCTGGATGAGTTACTCAACCTTTCTGTGCCTCAGTTTTCTAAATCTACAAAATAAGGGGTTTGGACTCCATGATCTCTGAAGTCCCCAAGCTCTAAATCTGTAAACCTATGAACCCCATCAGTTAATTCTTGGTTCTCTAGTTGTCTCTGTACAGCACTCGGCTTAAACCCTCAGATAATAAGCACTACTACCCATATGACATAAAAGTGAGTGTTGTCTAAAGAACACGGGCAGTTGCCTTTAGGACATCTCCACTTGGTGCCTCAAACTTGGTATACCCCAAACTAAGTTTTTATTTTTTTTCCTCCTAAATCTGAGCCTATGTCAGGCTTCACTATTTCTATTAGTAACTATTCTAAATTTGAAAAGCCAGAGAGGTACTCTTCTGATCATTCCCCCCACATTTAGCAGCAAATGCTTTCAAAATGGATGGTTATTTAGTGTTGCATAAGAGGTAAAAAGAGAGTCCAGTTCATAACTTGGTAGGTTTATTGAAGGACATAGCAAGCACTGGAACCCCACTGTCTCATGTTCCTTCCTGGCCTATGATGAACGTAAACATCTCATCAGCTCCCACATTTTTCTCAGGCAGCAATGACTCAATCTCCAGCAGAGTGCTCATTAGCAATGGAACTTTGGCAGAGTGTCATCTGAGTTTGAATCACCCTTGATTATGTAGAGAAAAATCCTCACCATTAGCATAAATGTATGCATTCAATCTAGCCTTAAAGACTTCAGGAGTGCTGATTGGTCAGCATATATATGACTGAGATCACAGACAATGTTTCTGAACTCAGATCTCTGGGAAAGCTTTGACCTTGGGATATATTCAATTACCTCAGTGGCTTTATATACAGGTGGCTGTTATCTGGTTGGGAAGCCTGCTGGATAGTCTCTCTCTTAGCCTGAGGATGTCATACATTTAGAAACATTGAGAGGTGACTGCAATCTCAGGACCTGACAGTTACAGATACTAAGAATTATTCTGATCATGTGACCTTGAAAGTCTTATCTTAGAGCGCTAGGCAGAAAAGCCCAGTAGGGTTTCTTGCAAAAGTTATGAAAAAGGAAGAAAAAAATGAACTTTTTTAATAGGTCAGTTAAGAGGCTACTTTAAATAAAACTACTAACCATTAATGTTCAAATAGTGACCCACATTTAATATAAGTGTTTCTTCCCTTAAGAAAGGAATCTGGCAAAATGTTGGTTACATAGGTACTTTCAGTATGTAGTAAGTAATATATAGATCCAGTAGTAGGAGCTTCATCCAACACTTAAATTGAACCAAATAATCATGAGGCCAGGTCCACATCAGGCTGGAAAGTGAAAAACTGTCCCTGAAATTCCTTCCCAGCTAGGCCATGAACACTACCATATTAGCTAGTGTCAAATCCTTTTCCAGAGCTCTTTCTTCCAAATGATTGACTCAACAGATTTCAAGTCACTTCTAGCAAATATGGTGCTGACCAGGAAGGGATTGCAAAACAGTTTCTTCTCTTTCCTCCTTGAGGCAGCCTTGAATGCCATGTACTCAGAAGTGCAAAACAGACATAAATACGGCCTATTCAACAAAAATTGACTTCAGGGAACCTTTGGGTGTCACCATGTCAGACATGTTGTACTAACTGGTCATCTTCATTATGTCTGGCACAGGATCTAGATTAAAACATGAAGGATTACAAAGGTAACCAATCATATTGACATAGAGCTGCCGACTATTTTTAAAAGCAAGTTCATGGATCCCAGGTTAAGAATCCCTGATCTGGTCCAACCCATTGATTTGACAGGTAAAGAAATAACACCAGAGAAGTAAAGTCATTTGGCCAAGGTCACACAGTAAGTAAATGATAGAGCCAAGGTCTCAAATTTCAGGGCTCCCATCCCAGGGCTCATTCCTCTACACAATTTTGTCTCTCTGCCCCCCAAAGACCTGGATGCTGCAGGGTCTATAGTCATGGCAATTTTGGCTGAAACCCCACGGCCCCACAGCAGCTCAGAGAGGCTTCTTCCCTGTCCAATTGCCATGACTCCGTCCCCTGTTGTCAGACTGGTGGATCCCTCCCTTCATTTCCCTGCCTTCACCCCTATTCCCTGCGAGAGGCAGAACTTGAGGGATTGGCCAGAGGGGCCTGAAGCAGCGTCAGAGACCAGGCGTCTCTGCTTAGTGAATGAGCTCCAGAATGGGAGTCAGGAAGACATGCATTCAAATCCAACTTCTGTTATTTACCACCTGTATTATCTCAGACATATCACTTAACTTCCCCGGGCCTCAGTTTCTTCATCTGTAAAACGAAGGAGTTGAACTACTGACTGTAAAGTTTCTTCCAACCCTAGAGCCATGATCCTCTGTCCCTACCTCCCAGGGTGGTTGTACAGATCAAATATGTAATGCATGTAAAGCCCCTGGCAGACCATAGATCTAGAGAGCTCCAAAGCCATCTAGTTCAATTCCTTATTTTACAGCTGAGGAAACTGAGGCACAAGAAGTTAAACAACTTTGCCTGAGGACATCCATAGATAGTATCAAAAGTGGCATTTGATGGGGCAGCCAGGTGGCACAGTGGATGGAGCACCAGCCCTGGAGTCAGGAGGACCTGAGTTCAAATCCGGTCTCAGACACAACACTCGCTAGCTGTGTGACTCTGGGCAAGTCATTTAACCCCAATTGCCTCACCAAAAACAAAACAAAACAAAAAGTGGCATTTGAATCTAAAACCTCTGATGGGGGGGGTGGGAGAGAGAGAGAGAACACTAGCTTTTCCCACTGCGCCACCCTGCCTCCCAGTGGAAGTTACTAATATCCAGTAGAATGTAAGAGTCCTGAGGATGGTGACTGTTTTATCGATGTAGCCCTAACAATTAGCATGGTCACTGGGTACCTAGGCAGTGCTTAATAAATGCTAGTTAAATTCAATTCCATCTGCCCTCAGCCCTGGACCCTTATTGGCCCTGCCAGGAGATGCCAGCATTACTTGAGATCCTGCCCCGAAGCTGTTCCACTCAGTTCACATAGGCAGCAAAGTGGGGCTAGGGATGACTGAGCACATGAAAACGGCTACAACTATCACTGGTGCGAACAGCTTTACAGAGACCTCCTTGCCCATTCAGTCACTGGAAGCACCTTTCAGACAGTTTTCATAACATAGTGAATATGATTCCAGTCAAATGAGCTGCAATGTGCTCACAAGTTGTACATGGGTGTGAGATACAGTCACAAACACACACAGAGACACAGAGAACAAACTTTCCAGTAATTCATTCAAAAATAAGTGGTTTTTTCCCCAATTACTGTTTCCAGTTTAATTTGCCCAGCATTTATTGAGCACCTACTATATGCAAGGCACTCAGTATTGTTCCTTCCCAGATGCCCAATGACCTAGATGGAACATCTAGATCCATGACTTTAATTAGATAGGTAAAATGAATAGTGTTTGTTTCTATGCTGTACATAAAAATCCCCAAAAGTCACAGACTTTGTAAGGCAGACTTGCAGAACTTGTAAACTTCTTTGGGCTGCAGGTAGGTTAGACTAGAGACAGATTGATAATGGTTGGTTGCCACAGGCCAGTAACAAATAGGAGAGTGCACAGTGGCAACCCTACATTTTTTGTGGGCCGCCCAAAATCCTTTGGAAGGCCATATATTGTGTAGGCCTGTTGTAAGGGGTATCAGTACACAATCCTCACTATACAGTTTGGCTCATAAAACCATAAAAAGCAAGCACAGCAATTCAAAATTTTGCAAGTTAAATCACTGGCAACAAAATGAGTTCCATACCTGCACATCAGGAACCTGGCCATTCACCTACACCTATTCCTAAGAATACTGTAATCCTTCAAGGATCTATGATTTTGTTCGTGTGATTACTCCCTCCACTAGGGCAGGCTGAGACTTCCTCCATGCTTTAGATGATTTTATCAGGTACTTTGGCCAAAAATCTTCAATCACCTGGTGGTCAGTCTTCTGGTAACAAGCCTCTCTGAAATTAGCTAGGCTGAAATCAACAAATTCAGTCTGTTTCCAGACCTGCATCTGTGGCCTTTCCAGTTCAGTAGGACATTCCTCTAGCATGGCCTTTAGGAACCCAGGACTTTTATATTGGGTTCCTAATGATAATCGACATTTCTGTAAGACTCCATAGTTATGAAGTACTTACCTACATTTTTCTAGGATCCATTATTATAACACAATCCAGAGTCGCCTGAAGGTAATGAAAGAACACTGAACCCAGCATCAGAAAATATGAGTTTGAGTCTCAACTCTGGTACTTACTAGCCATGTGGCCTTGGGCAAGTCATTAAAGCTCTTTAAATCTCAATTTTTTCTTCTATAAAATGGAAGAAGTGATATCTACATTGTTTACCTCACAGGGTTGTTGTGAGGAATATACTTTAGAAACCTTGAAGTAACAGAAATGCAAAATGTGAGCTATTATTAGTACCATTCTATAGATGAAGAAACTTAAGCTTCTGAAGCTTAGATGACTTAGATGATTTGTCTGGACCAGGATTCGAAATGAGGTCTTTTGAATCCAAAGTCAAATACTCTTTCCATTATACCACAACTTCTCTTCTCTACTACAGAGAAATGTAGGAGAGATCTGGAAAGGAAACATTTCCAGCATGAAATGAGTCAAAGAACACCTGCTATTCAGCCTTCTTTAATCAACACCACTACTGCTATTTGCATAGAACAGAAGAACATGATGGAGAGAGGGGTTAAAAGTTTCCTCACCATTGATGTCACAGTTCTTTTTCCAGTTGAGAACCAAAATAGTCTTCTAAACATAAGTTAGATAACATTCGATTGAGATACTCAAAGCTGACGGTAAAGGCAAGGGCAATTAACATAGGAATCAAAAGATAAGTCAAAAAACAGGGTTGGCCTTAACCAAGCTTCTAGTGTAGGCTGGCTAAGGGGGAAAGGACAAGGGGGAGAACTTCATAGGAACTGGTTGAGAGAGCTGACTGAGGAAAGCTGGAGACAGAATCATAGTGACTGGTTGAGAAAACTGGAGAGAGTTATAAACCCTACTTCATGGGGGGGGATAGGTTTTTTAATCACAATATCACCAATAGACAAAGGCCAGAGTAGTAGGTGATTCCAAAGAGAGTACTAAACTGAGGCACAGCAGGACATTAATAGAAAGAGCTATAGTCTCTCTCTCTCTCTTTTTCTCTCTCTTTCTTTCTTTCTCTCTCTCTCTCTCTCTGTCACACACACACACACACACACACACACACACACACACACACACACGAGGCTTGTTAACCACAGCACTCCCCCGTGAATGAAGAAGGTAACTAAAAGACCTGATCCACAAATTTTTCCCTGCAGGGAAGTGGATTACTAACCACAGTATCACTAGTTAATGTTAGACAGGTGATTCCAAAAAATAGTTGGCGAGCTAAAGACCAGCGGCAGCAGCAGACATACTCAGCAGGGAGCAGATGAGATGCAATACCTGATGAAATTCAATGGGATATAGTGACTGGTAAGAAATAGATCCCGCAGAAAGCAGCACAATGGTATCAGTATAAAAAAAATGGTAAATTTTAGCATCGGAAGTCATGAATCTTCCTTCCATTCCCGAGCCCTGATCATACAAGTTCCCCATTATGTGTGCCCCTTTTCAGAGGTGCCCTGATCACATGTATTGACCACATGTAGATGTTGTATGGAGGATAACTCTTCCTCTAAATGGAGTGTGTGTGTGTGTGTGTGTGTGTATTTTGAGAAATGGGCTCAAAGTTTATGGAGTGGGGAAAGATATTCTATTGCTAATGTTATCACATTACTATTACAATGCCTTTGTTGTAACCTGAGTCACCAGGATGACTAGTAAAAATAAAGTATATGAATTGGGGAAAATCTTTACCTACAAAATACTTGGAACTCAGAGTAGCTAACTGGGGACCCAGAGTAAGAACTCAAATGTTACAGTACCTATCTACATATGTACAGGATTCCACATACACTGATAACAATAACCACAATAATATTCATTGACACACATAGCATTTTAAAAGTTCACAAAGTTGGTGTAACATTACCCCTTAGTTTTACCATACTATACCTCAAGGCTGATGTCAGGTTTCTATACTGCCTGATATGTTTTAATACCAAATCCATATGATGGTTTGAAGTTGTCTTAGGTATATCTAGTGGGACAATCAAGGGAAGGGAAGGGAAGAGAATAAGCCAAACCCTATAATTTTTATAATAACTAATTAATTTGATCCTCACAATAACCCTAGGAGGCATGTTCTATCATTTACAGATGAGGAAACAGATGCAAAAAGCAGTTAAGTGATCTGTCTAGGGTACACAACTAGTATCTGAAGCTGGATTTGAATTCAGGTCTTCCTGACTCCAGACCCAAGGTTCTACCCACTGTCCCACCACCTCTAGTGATGCAATTAAGTTTTTCTGGTCAGAATACAGCACCAAAAACTTAGTTTTGGTTTTTTGCTTTAAAAAAAACCTAGGTTTGGTTTTTTTGTTGATGGGTAACAATAATAATGAAAGGAATGTGGTCCAGGAGAGAGCAGGAAAATAACTCTATCTTCACTTATCTTTGCTCTTGCCTAGATTTATTTGCAAAGAAGGTCTTAGGAATGAAGTGAGATCTGTGGCCCAGTTGCCCTGAACCTCTTGTGGGATTTTGTTTTGGCAGAACTTCCCAAAATGACTTTTTAGGGGCATAAGACGCCCACAAAATTTACAAGGAATATCTAAACCAAAGTCAGATAATTTCTTGGGAAAAGAGACTTTGATTCAGACCCAAACACAGAGTGTTAAAAGAAAAGACTTGATCTTAGCCTGAAGCATTCTGTATAGCTCACATTCTTTTGGTGTCCCTTTACTGATTCTGGTGGCTCCTAACTTCAGCTAGAATTAAAGACTTATCAGTCTGCTTTATCAGGGAGAGACTTTCTAATCACTACACTACAGCAACCAACACAGCCAGTAGGTGGCTGGCCCTAATGAAGCCCAGAAACTGGTAACAGAGAGTTCATTAACCATTTGCCCAAAGGATGCCCAACATCCCATTGCCTAGTAGTGACCAACCAGTAAAGCAATGCCCAACAGAGATGACACAATCAGGGGAGAGCAGAAAGACCAGTATGATGCCATCAGAGGAAGACAGCAGCAGCCATGCAGCACCAGAGGCCCTGGCTATCCATGTTCCCATGTGCATGCCATCCATGAATTATCCTTATCATACATGTTCTTTATCTGGGTACCTGCCCTCATTGGAGATATGATTATCAGCAGGAGAGTATACTCTACCTGTACATGGGGAAAATCTTATCTTGTCACATTTGACAGACTTTTTGACTAAATGTCTTTTGTTTGAACTAATGTATGTTCTGGCTTGCTAGTAATAATAGCTAGCACAAATACGGCTATAAGGTTTGCAAAGCACTTTACCTATATTATTTCATTTGATTTAATTAAATACCAAAATAAACACCTGGGTGGGAGTGGTTCATAGCCATAATTTTTAGTATGTACTGACCTCCAGGGTGTCTAGGAATCTGGGATACTTTTTCTGGGGGACTCCTTTATAAAAGTATGTGCCCCAGGTAACATTAATGAATAGATGATATACAGACAGATAGTTGCTGTTGTTCAGTCATATCCAACCCTTCATGACCGCATTTGGGGTGAAGTGGTTTGCCATTTCCTTCTCCTGCTCATTTTACAGATGAGGAAACTGAGGCAAACAGGGTTAAATGACTTGCCAGGAGTCTCAGAGATTCTAAGTGTCTGGGGCCAGATTTGAACTCAGGAATATGAGCGTTCCTGACTCCAGGCCCAGCACTCTGTCCACTGTGCAACCTAGTAACCCTAAACAGACAGATATTCAAACACTTATTATTAAATAAAGGGGGAAATAACTTACTGTTTTAGGAAGCAAAGCCGTGTTCTAGTATTCATAGCATTTTATAGTAAGCAGATCTTGGTTGAAATTAGGGAAATTGCTTTATAACCACTGCAGAAGCTATCATTTGCTGTTTCTACCTTTGTTTCCTTTCTATAAGTGAACCGTATCTATTCATTCAATTTACAAAATTATGTTTTTATTTTGAATAGCCTTAGGACACATGAAGAAATAAGAAGCATAATTAAAATATTAATAGCAAATGAAAAAGCTAGCTGAAATAATGGCCAAAAACATAAGCATAAAATACATAAATTGAGCATGAAATTATATAATCTCTCTCTTATTATAGTACTTTACGGTTCACAAAACACTTTCCTCACAACAACCTTGTAAAGTTGATATTATAAGCATTATAATATCTCCCCATTCTACAGATGAAAAAACTGAGGCTCAAAGACATAAAGTCATTCCACCTGAGTAGCCAGAACCAGAATATGAATCCAGGTCCACAGCTCTTTTCATTACATCACACTGCTTCCTCCCAGTAGCCAATAACAAGAATACCTAATATTTATTTAATGCTCTAGGGTTCCAAAGAAATTACATATAATCACATGTAATTATATATAACATATTCATTATTATTTAATATATTGATCAATATATTAATGATATAATTAACATATATTTATTATATTACACATACTCTACAATAGCATATGTAATATATCATTATACATGAATATGCATTTTTAATTATCCCTTTTTTCCTCACAACAACTCTGTAAGGTAGGGAGTGAGAATATTATTTTTATACCCATTTTGCAGATGGAGAAACTGAATCTCAGAGACATGAAATGACTTGTCTAAGATCACATGGCAAGTCACTGGAAGAGTCAAGACTTTAACAAAGGTCTTCTGACTATAGGGTCAATATTCCTTCCATTTCACTAGATTAATTCCTCATGGTACCCAATAAAGATAGACCATAAGATTACAAAGATAAAAGAAATAATATTCATTAACAGAATCATTAAATAAACCATACTCTTAAAACATTACACTAAATTTTCACCTTTAAGTGACCATTGGGTGAAGAAGAAGAAGAAGGAAGAGCTATATTCCTACTGGTCACTGCAACTGAAAAAAAACAGCTAACTGGGCATTACTTACCAGAACCAGGGCATTGTCTTCCTACTTGAAGAAAAGCCCACATTTACAGTTATGCAGTACCGGCATGTACTGGGGCACCGTGGATAGAATGTTGGACCTGGAGTCAAGAAGAGGAGTTCAAATCCAGCCTCACAGTCACTTACTAGCTGTGTGACCATAGGCAAATCACTTAGCTTCTGCCTGACTCAGTCTCCTCATCTGTTAAATGGGAAATAATAATAATACTTAACCTCCCTGGACCGTGGCGAGGATAGAAATATTTGTAGAACACTTGGAAAACCTTAAAATAATACTGTATATAAATTATTATTATTATTATTATTATTATTGTTAATGCTTAAAGTTCACAGATAACGAAAATTTATACAGTGCCTTAAGGTTAGCAAAGTTCTTTACAGATATTATCTCTATCTTCACAACAACTCTGGGAGGTAAGTGTTATTATCCTCATTTTACGGGGGAGGCAGCTGAGTCTGAGAGCCCAAGTGCCTCATGAACATAAGAACTGTGAGACAGAAGCCTACAAATTTTCATGGAACATAGGTTTTTGTGCTTCAGAGTTAAATCTAATTGGTACAAAAATAGAAGCATTTCAAGGGCTATTCAGAACACTAGTAAACAATACCTCGTTTTAATTATATGGCCTTTCCCCCCATTTTATTTTGAAAACTAAATAATTCTGCTTTAGTTACACCAAGGGAGAAAACCCAATGGTTCCTGAGAAGTTAAAATAAAGGTCCTACATTCAGCAAGACATAAGCATGACTAAATCAGCAAAGTCCATGCTTCATATGTAGAAATTACATGCTCAAATCCATAAATAGCTATATCGAACAAGGACCTGGTAAGCTACTTGCAATTGCTTTTCCTTTCCATATTATTTTCCCGGAAATGCTAACTTGATACAAAGTTTCCCACAATTCAGTTTTATTCCACACACATTTGCATCTCACCTACTGTGTGCCAGACTCCAGGCTGGAGATTTTTGTCTTCTTCTTCCGTAGGCTAGGGAGTGTCTGCTGAGAAAATCCCTCTCCCCCAACCCACCACCAGCTTCTCACAGACTTAAAGAATCTTTCTAAATGGTTAAATGACTGACTCAGAGTCATATAATCAGCATATGTCAAAAGAATTGATGATAAAGATAGGTCTCTAACAACACTCTCTGACCTAGAAGAAAACACGAGAGACACAACTGAGAGAATTGATTCAATGAGACATAGTGTTCTCTAGCATTAGGTTTTGAACCTCATGAAAAACAACTTTAGCTCAACTACCCCTCATTTTGCCATTAACTTTCTCCTTTACTGAAAAGTACAGAAGTCTTCAGAGCAAGCTCATTTCTCCTAACAAGGAAGCTTCTTGAGGAGCCTGTCCCAGCCATGCTCACTTCATGCTCACTTCCCCTAGAGGGGCCCTTCCCGGCCATGCTCATTTCCATGAGGTTCCCTGGGAATGCCCAAATCTGGGATCCTGAAGCACTCTGCATCCCCTACCAGATGAGTGGGGGTAGCTGCATTTGATTGGCTTGTGTAGTCTGGAAAGACTTCTTTAAAATTAACAAGACAATGTGATGAGTCTCTTTCTGGCTCCTGCTTTCGCGCTGCATTTTGTATTCGAGAATGGAGCCCCAAATACTTTTCAACGGTAGCTACATTATTCCATTCTATCTAATGGGGGAGACAACATGCAAACAAATACGTAGAAAGCAAACTATACACAGGATAAATGGGAAATAATTAACAGAAGGAAGGCACTAGAACTAAGAGGCATTGGGGAAGGCCCTACCTGTTACTGTTTTCTCAGGGTTAGACAAGGCTTGTTACCTTCCAAAGAAAATGGATTAGAAAAGGTGTCTCTGACAAGTCTTAGTCTCCAATTCTCTGAAGCTCAGTAGAGAGGAAAAATCCTTTAATGAAGAATCAAGCCACACAGCCCACGGTCGAGTAAAGTCAGCATGCCCCGCCAGGGGAAGGGCTTTTGCTAAGAAAGGAAACTGTAATTAATCACCATTCACCCTCCAGCTCATAGGGATGTTTGAGAAAAGGAGTTCAGAAGCAGAGGCTACAAGGACACATTAACCAGTGAGGTAGAAGCTGTGCTGTCCCACACCATCTTCTCCAGTTGGCTGCACACTCAGATTGTATGAGAGAGGGGGAGAGTCAGGTCAAGCTCTTCCCTGCACGTTTAGATTAGAGCAATAGATAACAATCTCTTTCATCTTAAAAAAAAAAAAAACTGGCTTGTCAAAGACTGGGGGAAGGCCTTTGTCTCCTCTTCTCCTGAAGAGATTTATTCATATGTGGTGAGCAAACACCACTGCTTACCAAGAGTTCTTAGCCTGGGGTCTGGCAACTTGAATTTTTTTGTTTGTTTTTAATATTTTGACAAATATATTTTAATAACTTAACAAATGTATTTCAATATAATTGGTTTCTTTTGTAACCCTGTGTATTTTATTTTATGTGTTTAAAAACATTCTGAGATCAGCTTTCTGTAAAAGAAGACTATTCAAAAAAAAAAACTTGTAGACTCGTAAATATAATCATTCCTTATGGAGAAATGGGAAAAATCTGGTATGTGTTTTGGAACCATAGGAACCCTTTGTCCCCTGAATTCCTTGCCTTTTTTGTGTCTTCTATCCTTTTGGAAGTCTGGTGAAGTCTATGGATTGCTTCTCAGAATTGCTTAGTAGGGAGAAGGGAGGAATAGACATGGAAATGAAAGTGATATAAAATCTTAAAGCTAAATAAAATACTGGAGTTTCCTACTTTCCTTCTAATGTTGGCAGTATTGGTTTTGTTTGTGCAAAAACTTCTTATTTAATGAATTCAAAATTATCCATTTTACTTCCCATGACTCTCTCTATCTCTTGTTTGGTAATAAATTTTGCCCTTGTCCACAGATCTGACAGATAAATTTTTTCATGTTCCCTTAATTTGCCTATGATAGCATCCTTTATGTCTAAATCATGTACCCATTTTGACCTTTTCTTGGCATATGGTATGAGATGTTGGTCTATACCTATTTTCTGCCAAACTGCTTTCCAGCTTTCTCAGAAATTTTTGTCAAACAGTGAGTTCTTGGCCCTCCCCTGAAGCAACAATCTTTAGGTTTATTGAATACTAAATATGGTCATTTACTACTATATATTGTGTATCTAATTTATTCCACTGATGCACCACTCTATTTCTTAGTCAGTATCAAATTATTTTGATGATTACTCTTTGTAATATAGTTTGAGATCTACTACAAGCATGCAGGGCCCCGTTCCTTCACATTTTTTTTTCATTGATTCCCTTGATATTCCTGACCTTTTGTTTTTCTGGATAAATTTTGCTATTATTTTTTCTAGCTCTATAAAATAATACTTTGGTACTATGACTGCTATGGCACTGAATAAGTTAATTTAGGTAGAATTGTCATTATTCTTTTACTGGCTCAGACTACCCACAAGCAATTAATATTTCAGTTATTTAGTTATTTATACCAGCTATTTAGATCTTTCTTTATTTGTGTGATATGTTTTGTAATTATGTTCATATAGTCCTGGATTTTGTTTTAGCAGGTAGACTCCTAAGTATTTTATGTTGTCTGCAGTTATTTTAAGTGGAATTTCTCTTTCTATCTTTTCCTGCAGGGTTTTGTTGGTAATACATGGAAATGTTGGCCATGTGTGTGGGTTTATTTTATATCCTGCAACTTTACTAAGGTTGTTCATTATTTTAACTGGTTTTTTAGTTGATTTACTAGGGTTCTCAAACCATCATGTTATCTCCAAAGAGTGATAGTTTTGTTTCCACACTTCCAGTTCTAATTCCTTCAATTTTTTTTTCTTCTCTTATTGCTTGAGCAGGCATTTCTAGTGCAAAACTGAATAATGGTGATAATGGACATCCTTCCTTCACTCCTGATTTTATTGGGAAGGTTTCTAGTTTATCCCTATTACAGATAATATTTGCTGGTGGTTTTAGATATATATTGCTTTTCATTTTAAGGAAAGCTCCATTTATTACTATGCTTTCTATTGTTTTTAATAGGAATGAGTATTGCATTTTATTGAAAGCTTTTTCTGCATCTATTAAGAAAATCATATGATTTTTGTTATTTTTGTTATTGATATAATTAATGGTATTTATAGTTTTCCTAATATTGGACAAGCTCTACATTCCTAATATAAACCCCACCTACTCATAGTGTGTGATCATTATGATATGTTATTGTAATCTCCTTACTGGTATTTTTATTTAAAAAAATTTTTTAATCAATATTCATTAGGGAAATTGGTCTATAGTTTTCATTCTCTGTTTTTGCTCTCCCTGGTTTAAGTATAAAAACCATCTCTGTATCATAAAAGGAATGTGGTAAAAACTCCTTCTTTGCCTATTTCCCCAACTAGTTTATATAATATTAGAATTAATTGTTCTTTAAATGTTTGGCAGAATTCACTTGTAAATCCATTTGGTCCTGGGGATTTTTCTTAAGGAGCTCATTTATGACTTGCTCAATTTCTTTTTCTAAGAGAGGGTTAAGTATTTTATTACCTCTTCTGTTAATCTGCACAATTTATATTTTTGTAAACATTCATCTATTTCACTTAGATGGTCAGATTTATTGGCATGTAATTGGGCAAAATAACTTCTAATAATTGCTTTAATATCCTCTTCATTAGTGGTAAATTTAACCTTTTTATTTTGGATGCCAGTAATTTGGTTTTCATCTGTCTTTTTCTTGATTAAATTAACAAATAGTTTATCTATTTTATTGTTTTTTTCCCATAAAACCAGCTCCTAGTTTTATTTATTAGTTCAATGGCTTTTTTTAAACTTTCAATTTCATTAATCTCACCTTTCATTTTCAAGATTTCCATTTTGGTGTTTAATTGGTGATTTTTGATTTGTTCTTTTTCTAGTATTTTTTTAATTAAATGCCCAATTCACTGATCTGCTCTTTCTCTTTTTTATTGATATAAGCATTTAGAAATATAAAATTTCCCCTAAGTATTGCTTTAGCTGCATCCCACAAATTTTTGTATGTTGTCTCATTGTTATTCTCTTTAATGGAATTATTTGTTGTTTCTATGATTTGTTCTTTGACCCACTCATTCTTTCAGATTAGATTATTTAGTTTCCAATTATTTTTTTCATATTAAACATATTTTCACATTAGTCTTGTTGTAAAGAAGAATTAGAGCCAATAGGAGGAACCACAAGAAAGAAGAAACAAAACAAAACAGAAGAAAAAAAAAGAGCAAATAGTATGCTTCAATCTGCATTTAAACTCTGTGGTTCTTTCTCTGCATGTGGATAGCATTTTCCATCATGAGACTTTTGGAGATGTCTTAGATCCTTGCATTGATGAAAAGAGCCAAGTCTATCAAAGTCAGTCATCATACAACATGGCTGTTACTATGCACAATGTTCTCCTAGTTTTACTCACTTCACTCAGCATCAGTCCATACAAGTCTTTCCAGGTTTTTCTAAAGTCTGCTTGCTTGTCCTTTCTTATAGCACAATAGTATTCCATTACATTCATATACCACAACTTGTTCATCCATTCCCCAATTCCAATTAATGTTTAATCTATGCTTTATTTAATGTAATTTTGTCTTAGCAGGTAGACTCTCAAGTATTTTATGTTGTTTGCAGTTATTTTAAGTGGAATTTCTCTTTCTATCTCTTCCTGCAGGGTTTTGTTGGTAATACATTATGGTCTGAAAAGGATGCACTTAATATTTCTGCTTTTCTTCATTTGTTGTTTTTATTTCCTAATACATGATCAGTTTTTGTGAAGGTGCCACATACAGTTGAGAAAAAAAGTATACACCTTTCTATTCCCATTCAATTTCCTCCAAAGGTCTATCATACCTAACTTTTCTAAGATTTTAATCATCTCCTTAACTTCTTTCTTATTTATTTTATTGTTAGATTTATCTAGTTTTGAGAGGGGAAAGTTGAGGTCCTCCACTAGTATAATTTTACTGTTTATTTCCTCCTGTAATTCATTTAATTTTTCCTTTAAGAATTTGGATGCTATGCCTTTTGGTGCATATATGTTTAGTACTGATACTATTTCAGGTGCCTTTAGCAAGATGTAGTTTCTGTGGCAGCTAGGTGGCGCAGTGGATGGAATACCTGAAATCAGGAGGACCTGAGTTCAAATCCAGCCTCAGACCAAACACTTGACACCAGTTGTGTGACTCTGAGCAAGTCACTTAACCCCAATTGCCTAAAATCGCCACACACAAAAAAAAGATGTTGTTTCCCTGCTTATCACTTTTATATAGGTATATTTTTGCTTTTGCTTTGTCAGAGATCATGATTGCTACTCCTGTCTTTTTTTTTTTTAACCTCTACTGAAGCATAATAAAATCTGCTCCATTTTAACTGTGTGTCTCTCTCTGTTTCAAGTGTGTTTCCTGTAAACAACATATTATTGGATTCTGGTTTCCAATCCATTCCATTATCAATGTCCATTTTATTAGTGAGTTCATCCCATTCACCTCTACTAACTATGTATTTCCCTCCATCCTATTTTTTCTATTTCTAATTCTTTCTCTCTTTTTATACTGTCCCAACTTAAAAGTCTGTTTTGCCTCTGACCACTGCCTTAATTTTCCCTCCTTTTTATCACTCCCCTTCTGTTATTCCCTTCCCCTCCTGCTTCCCTGTTGGGTTAGATAGATTTCTATATCCAACTGAGTGTGTGTGTGTATGTGTTCATGTGTGTACGTGTGTGTGTGTTTGTGTGTGTGTGTGTGTATTCTTTCCTCTTTGAACTAATTTTCATGAGAGTGAGGTTCAAGCGTTGCCTGCCATCACTCCCCCATTTTCCCCTCCACTGTGAAAGCTCTTCCTGGCATGCCTCTTTTATGTGAGATAATTTCCCCCATTCTTCCCCTCTCTTCCCCATTCTTCAAGTATATCCCTCTTTCTTTCCCTTCCATTTTTTTTTAGATCATACCGTCATAATTGACTCACACCATGCCCTCTGCCTATGTAAACTTCTTCTAAGTACCCTAACAATGATAAAGTTCTTAGAAGTTATATCTACCAACTTCCCATATAGAAATGTGAACAATTTAATCTTATTGAATCCCTTATGATTTCTCTTTCATGTTTACCTTTTTATGCTTCTCTTGATTCTTGTGCTTGAATGTCAGATTTTCTATTTAGCTTTGGTCTTTTCATCAAAAATGCTTGGAAGTCCTCTATTTCATTAAATATACATTTTTCCCACTGAAGGATTATACTCAGTTTTACTGGGTAGGTTATTCTTGATCGTGATCTTAGCTCCTTTGCCTTCCATAATATCATATTCCAAGTCCTCCATTACTTTAATGTAAAAGCTGCTAAAATTGTGTGATCCTGACTGGCTCTGTGGGATCTGAATGGTTTTTTCTGACTATTTGCAATATTTTGTCCTTGACCTGGCATCTTAAGAATTTGACTATAATATTCATGAGAGTTTTCATTTTGGGATTTCTTTCAGAAAGTGATTAGTGGATTCTTTCAATTTCTATTTTACCTTCTGATTCTAAGATATTTGGATTCTAAGGTAATTTTCCTTTATGATTCCTTGAAATATGATATCTAGGCTTTTTTTGGATCATGGCTTTCAGGTGTCCAATAATTCTTAAATTATCTCTATTTGAGTTATTTTCCAAATCGGTTGTTTTTCCAATGAGATATTTCACATTTTCTTATATTTTTTCATTATTTTGATTTTGTTTTATTTTCTTGATGTCTTATGGAGTCATTAATTTCCACTTGCTCAATTCTAATTTTTTAAGGAATTATTTTCTTCAATGAGCTTTTGAATCTCTTTTCCCATTTAGCCAACTCTGCTTTTTAAGGAGTTCTTTTTTTTCAGTGAATTTTTGTGCTTCTTTTACCATTTGGCCAATTCTGTTTTTTAAGTTGTTTTCTGGAAATATTTTCTGAAAACATGTTTTTACATGATTGCACATGTTTAATCTATATCAGATTGCTTACTGTGTTGGGGAGGGGGAAGATGAGGTAGAGAGGGAGAAAAATTTGGAACTCGAAATCTTATAAAAATGAATGTTGAAAATTGTCTTTACATGTAATTGGAAAAATAAAATACTATTTACATTTTTTAAAAAGTTATTTTCTTCAGGTTTTTTTTTGCTTCTTTTATTAAGCTGTTAATTCTCTTTTCATAATATTCTTATATCACTCTCATCTCTCTTTCCGATTTTTCCTCTACCACTCTAATCTCTTTCTTTAACTCTTCCAGGAATTCTCGTGTCAAACTAACATATTTTTTCTTTGAGACTTTGTTTATAGCTGTTTTCATGTTGTCTTTTTCTGAGTTTATGTCTTGATCTTCCCCGTCACCATAGTAGCTTTTTATGGTCAGGTCCTTTTGTCTGTTTATTTTGTTTGTTTTCCAGCCTATTCCATGACTTCTAACTTGAAGTTAAAGTTGGGCTCTGTTTCAGGGGTGGGGCGGGGCACTTTCCCAAACTTCAGGCTTTTCAGTTACTGTTTTCAGAGTTAGTTCTTGGGGCCTGTAAGTTTTCTGCTATTTCCAAGGAAGTGTGATCCTGAAAGAGATATTGTTATTACTTCCTTGCTCTGTGCTCTGATCTTTTACCCAGGAAAAGCTTCTGTTCTCTTGTTCTCCTGCAGTCACAAGCACTAGTGCTTTTCTCTACACTGGAGCTGAGACCTGAAACAATCAATGGTCAATGCAATTGGGTCCTGTGCCAAGTATCAGTTCAAGGGCATCTCTTTCTGTAATCTTTCTGACCAGTTGCCCAACCCCCTTACCATCTCTGGGCTAAGAGCTTCTGAAAATGTTGCTACTGATGTTGCAGCTACTGCGAAGGCTCATCACTGGTGCTGATGCTGGTGCTGGTGCTGATGCTGCCACCGTATGTGCTCCAGACTGGCCCCCACTGCAGCGTCATAGACCTCTCCTGCTGAATTCCTAAGTTGTCTTAGGCTGGAAAAATGTCTCCCTGACCTTTTGTTGGTTCTGCCTCTCCAGAATTCAAGTTGAGGTGTTATTTTAAAGTTGTTTGGTAGAGAATCTTGGGAGAGTTTTGTTGAATTGCTGCTTCTACACTGTCATATTGGCTCCACACACTTTCATACTGGGCATGTAAGTGCATGCCAGTCCCATTTTCAATAGCCAGGTAGTACCTCCTCAAGGAAGTCATCATCAGTATCAAGGAAACTATGCTTGTAGAATCTTATACATTCAATATGATATACCTGATTGTAGAAACTCCTTCACCCTAGAAACTCTCTCTCCACCCCTAGACTTCTCATGTTAGAAGCACTTTCTGACCCTTCAGCCTTTCTCTTCCTTGAAGTTCCATTTTAAAGAGGAAGCCCAGATCAACCATGTCTTCGTTCCTCTCCAGGCTGCAGTCCTGACTCTCTGGGCTTTCCCTATCAAGTTCTCCCTCACCCCCTTTCAGTTTTTTTTTTAATGTGTTATTTTCTCCCATTAGAATTCAGGGCCTTGAGAGCAATGGTTGACCTTCTTTCTGCTTGTATTTGTATTTCGATCATTTAGCACAATGCCTGGCACAAAGTAAGCACTTAATAAATGCTCATTCATTTGACTTAATAAGGACATTTAAAAAAAAACTAAGTCATAGGGGGCAGCTAGGTGGCACAGTGGATAGAGCACTGGCCCTGGATTCAGGAGGACCTGAGTTCAAATCCAGCCTCAGACACATAACACTTACTAGCTGTGTGACCCTGGGCAAGTCACTTAACCCCATTGCTTAGCCAAAAACAAAACAAAAAAAAACCAAACAAACAAAAAAAAAAAACCTAAGTCATAAAGACACATCAGTTTCAGAATAACATTTCTTGGCACAATGTGATTACCTGATTACAATATTCAATAATGGTGTGATGTCAGCTTGGCAAGACGTCTCTAGTGGAGTGCCTCAGTAATCTGAGCTGCTAAACATTTTTATCCATCACATGAATAAAGGCAGAGGCAGTATGCTTATCAAATGCACAAATGACACAAAGTGAGAGAGGTAACCAAAACTTTGAGTTGATCAATCAATTAACATTTATATAATGCCTACCATGTGCCAGGCACTGTGCTAAGCTCTGGAGATACAAAGAGAGGCAAAAGACAGTCTCTGCTGTCAAGAAACTTGTAGTCTAATGGGGGAGATAACATGCAGACAACTGAACAAACAAGATAGATAAGGATAAATTGGAGATAACAGTGTCTAAAAAGCTTTCAATAGGCTAGAACATTGAGCTACCTAATAAGATGAAATTTAATAAGGATACATGTAAAGTCCTACACTTAGATTAAAAAAAACCTCACAAACAAGATGGGAGAGTCACAAATAGACAAAAATTTCATTTGAAAAAGATTCAGTTTGTAAAGTTAATATGAGTCAATAATGTGAAACATGAACCCAGAAAAGTTAATGTAATCTTAGACTGTAGATCAGCATAGTATCTAAAAAGGCAATGCCTCTACTATACTTCTCTCTTTCTGAGAATTCTGTGTTCAGTTAGTGCACCACCTTATAGGAAAGACTTTGTAAGGACACATGAGGACCCAGTGAAGCAACAGGGGATGTTTAACCTAAAGAGAAGGCCTAGAATAGACATGATAGCTGTCTTCAAACACTGAGAGGTTAGTGAAGTAGAAGAAGGCTTTGGTTTGTCTGCTTGGCCTCAGAAGGCAGCGGTAGGAATAGTGAAGAGAAGTCACAAGAGAGGCAGATTTAAGCTTAGTATAAGGAAAAGCTTCCTAACAATTACAGCTACCAGAAGAGGAATCAAGGGCCTCAGGAAGTAAGGAGTACATCCAGAAAAGTCTGGATGACCAGATTTGTTGAGATAATTTTTATTCAAACATGAGTTAGATTGGATGGCCTCTGTACTCCTTTCCAAGTCTGAGGTTCTGTGAGTCAGTGATATAACCTATAACTTCCTCCTTATGCGCCTTTGCTCACTTTATTCTTCATGTCTGGGCTGATTTTCTCTCCACATCTCAACTTGTTTACTTCCTTCCCTTCCTTCAAGGCCCAGCACAGGTATCACCTCCTCCATGAAGCATCCCCAGATTCCCTCAGCCAGGCTTAATGTTTCTTGAATCTCTCTTACCGCTCTGTACTGCTCCTATGCACTCATTATAAGTTGTATTGCACTATTTTATATATTTGTACTATTCTTCTAATTATATAACCAAGTCCTTTGAGGGCAGGATTTGTGTCATTTCTTTCATCTTCTTCTCTCCTCTGTTGCAAAGCATCCTAGGTACTCAATAAACATTTGTTGACAAAATTGTAACTCTGGTAGGGGCAATCAAACCTTTGCCCCAGGGCCCTGAAATTTAAAGGATGCTATAGTACAGTTCTGCTACAGCATGGAAGCAATTGAGCTTAGCACCTAGTTAGCAAGAATAATTAGGTAAAATGAGAAAATACCAGATGATGTGCTAAAGGCTACACCACATAAGCTTTTTTTCCTGGTTTGTCCTTCATCCCTGCCAATGGCAGCAACCCCAGTAACATGCTTCATTCACTTGCCCCAGGCATGTGCTGTTTGCCCCATATGCAGAAATTTCTAGCTAATGACTGTTAAATTTTTCTCTCTCAATGTTTGCCCTACAAAGACTGCTTTGCCAAGAGTATAGGCACAGACTAACTAATGGAACTATTTATGTAGGTGACCTGGCTTTTGCTGAAAATATGTTCATCCTGGCTGCCACTATCATCTTCTAAACATGAAAGGAAACCACTTCAGTACAGGAAGGCCAAAGGTGAGCTTTTTGATTAAGACCTTTTTTTTCCGATTTTATGACTATTATTTAATAAAACTATATGTTTGCTGTTCAAAAAGTTCTAGTCTGATAAACTCAATAAAACAAATGGAAAACTGCATAAACAATCAAATCATGATATATAACAAGTGTATCAAGAGTTCTCTGTAAGCAATTTGAGTGAAAACATTCCAAAACATAAGCAGAATATGGGAATTTTTGCATGAGTACACATGTACAAATCAGATTGCTTGCCTTCTTGATGAGGGGGTGAGAGGAGAAAAGGAGGGAAAGAATTAGAAACCCAAAATGTTTAAAAATGAATGTAATTGAGAAAAAAAATGGGTAAAAGATAGCCTCAAAAATATACATAAATAGTCATAAAGTACCTTTTAAAATGAACTTTTTTAAAACTAAATAAGACTCAATGACTACTAATACAACATGCCATATTTGTTCTCTACCATAAAGTGCAGGTTGCTGAAAATCCCAAACACGAAGTCTTAGATTGTATGGAAAGAGAATCCACATTGTAGGTCAAAAGCTTATCCTGTTTACTGCTTCAGTGACTGCATACCACCTTACTAGAGTTACTTAGAAGGTACATTGTAAGTCTCTCCAAGAATCTAATCAAGCTTAGCCAGATTCTCTACACCTTAAACTGTTGTTACACTTCTGAGGCTTTAAAAGGTCCCTGATTACCATGGATTTCTCCCATCTTTGTCTCACTTCCTCCTGATTTTGCTTATCTACTCCTGGATGGAGATGAGCTGTCAGCTGAGGGACTCCCATTCCTGCTTCATGGTCAACAGAGCCCTGCAGATCAATTCTTAGGACGGTGACTATAATGAGGGTAAGAAAGCTACATACATCTTCATCCTGTCTTTGCTATCCCAAATCTTGTAATCTTGAAGTCATCTGCAGATAACCCAGGCACTATCTTTTATCAGGGCTTAGTCTGTTAGGGAGGAAAACAGTGAGCTTAGGGAGATATAAAAGGAAGGCAAGGGTTTTTTCTCAGCTTCACCAAAGGATCATGGGCTCATCAATTTAGAGCTGGAAGAGAAGCCATCCAGTCCAATCTCCCACCATACAGCTGATGAAACCAAAGCCTAGAAAGTGACAGGACATACCTAAGGTCCTACAGGTGCTAAGCGGCAGGACTGAGATTTGAACCCAACTTGAAATCCCACTCACTTTCCCCTGAACCTCCATGTCTCCTATATGCAAATCATTCAACACAGTTGGTTTTGTTGGTTTGTTTTTTTGTTTGTTTTTTTTTTTCACTAAAATAGCTTACTGTATGCCTGACTTGGGGTGAATCATTTAACATTCCTAAGCCTTGATTTCCTCATCCTTAACATGAAGGGGTTGGCCTAGATGACCCCCAGGGTCCCTTCTGGCTCTAATCCATGATCCCATAATCCACTTACCTTCCATATAGGATAATGGGCTCTGAACCCTGAGAAGAATTTTTTAAATGTTGACTGACCAATTCCCAAGTAAAGAACCCATGAAGCTCAGTGGAAAGCAGCACATGCATACATTATTTCACCCAGGCCCTGGGAAAGGGGCATGAACACAGATCAGGACAACGAGTCATTCAGCCCAGTCCCTCCAACGCAGCACACAGGGAAGCACTGGGGTTTGGATTGAACACTGCCATCAGTGGCAGGTGACTTAATTTAATGTACTCTGACTGGTAGCTCAAGAACACCTCTTTTGCAGGAAGTGATGAGAACAGTTGGCTGGACAAGCCCACCTGGGAAGGCTGGTTATGTAGGGGGCTCTTCCTCACCGTAGAAGCAAAACTGCTCCCTCCACAAAGAGAAAGAGAGAGGGCCCATTAAGAGATCACAGCAAGGTCGATACTTTAGCACCGCACCTAATTAGAAACCTAGGAATTCAACAAATTAATTTTTATACCATGCACACCGATCTACACTAGATTCTGAACTCAAGGGGTAAGGTTTCTTTCCTCTCAGTAAGCTAACGGTTTCAGAATAACAAAGGGCAAGAAACCATGGAGGAAAAAAAAAACAGGGAATGGGACTTCAATGCAATTTTAATCCAAGTTTGCTAGGAGCCCTTTTCTGCTTCTCCTTCATGAGCAACATTTGACCATGTCATACAACAACCAGAAACAGTTAAGAGGCACCAAACATATTTCTCTTTGGGGAAAGGAGAAAAGATTCATTGGCACACAGGGAATCCCCTAAATCTCCTTCCCCAGAGCTAGACATACACCCCCTCAAGACATTCCTCGAAGATTGAAGGTCAGAAGACTTTGGTAATTTTCTTTCTTACCCAGTTCTGTTTCCTTCGGGGCTTGCTGTGCTCACCGATGCTGCAACGAACAAACAAAACAGCAAAATCTTGACAGCCTTCAAGACATTTGAAACCCCTGGCATGGCTCCAACCCTTCCTGGAGCAGGCCCCCTGGGCCAGCCACTGCTATAGCTTGCCACCCTCCCCCCAAAACTGCGCCCCTAGCCCCATGCACCACTTTGTACCGCCAGTGTCCAGCCAAAGAGAAGTTGGAGGGGTACCCAATAAACAAGTTTAGCCTTACCTGCCATTGTTCTCTTTGGCCAGGGGCTGGACTAAGCCAGAGGAATTCCTGCTCCCAAGAAATAAGCCCAGAACAGGTGAATAGTTAATAATTAAGCAGAACTTGAGGAGCCCTGGTCAGTGAAAGGGCTCAATGAATGAAAAGAAACTCCAAGCTGAAAATGCCAAGTTTTCTTTACAAACAGACTCGGAGAGGCGGTGGAAGTCCTCTTGAGAGTCTAGGGACAAAGCAGCTACTTCCAAACGTCCATTTGGGAACGGAAAAACACAGACCTTGGGCTACTAAGAATTCTAGGTGACATGTGCCATGAAATAAAACAGTGTCTCAATGAGTTGTTCATCTCAGTTTTTTGGGGGTTATTTTGTTTTTTTGCCTAGACTGAGTGTCTAGGTTCATTTGGAAGCAACTATCCAGTCTTCGTACTATATAAACTATGCCAGGCTGCCTCTCCTAAGGATGAGACAATAAGAAATAGGCTGAAGCTGCTGCATAAAGAATTGTATTCGGGGTGTGACACCTCCCCCCAAAAGTCTTGTAGTCAAATAACCAGGAACATTTCTTTCTTTCTTTCTTTTTTCTCTTTCTTTCCTTTCAATCATAACCTGTCTGACTCTAGAGATTCTTCTGAGAATTCAAGTCCTTCTCAAAGGATATATCAGTGATTTCACATAATCTCATGCTGTCTAAATTAGCAATTCTCCACTGTCCCCAGAAACTCATCTTCCTGCAAGATCAAATCCATTCTGAAACACATTTCCTCACTACCCCCTGCCTCTTGAGCCCTTCCCTCTGATTGGAGAAGGTGGATATCAGAGAGTTCCTCCCAGAGCTTCTATTGAAGGAGGGGACTCAGGGCAGACAACTCATCACCCGCCTTGGCTGCAGGATTTCACCACGCCCTCTAACCCCCATGCCAAGTACCTTTCCCCATGTGCCCTCCTGTTTTTCAGCTTCTTTTATATATTGTCTTCCTCCGTTAGACCGAGAACAACTTGAGGACGGGAACTATCTTTTGACTGTCTTTGAATCCTCAGCACTTGGCACAGTAGGACAACAACATTAAGAAATGTTTGTTGCTTGACTGACAAATCCAACGTTTATGGCCTTATTCAGTGTTTGCCTATATGTGATTTGTTTGTGTGAGTGATCTTAGATGGATCCCTGAGCTTCTGTTGATAACTTTTGTATTTCTAAAGTACTTTTAACCTTTTCTCCCGACGGGCTTGCACATCTGTGATATCATTTTCTTCTCACAACCTCCCTCTCAAGGTAGGTAGGAAAAATACTTGCTGTCACAAGTGAGCTAATTTCCCTACTCTCTTCCTGCCTATTACTGAATAAAGATGGAGTCTCAGATCACCCCACCTCAAACCAGTCTATGAGCCAAATCTCCTCAAAGATCCCCATCCTTTGAGTGGCTCAATTATCACAAAATGAGCTTCTGAGGACCCTATCACAATAGTCCAGATAATAGGACCCTACCCTCAATGGAACACAGATGGCAAGACAGCCCTGTCTTGAGCAAGTGACAAGACCTTTGATGGTACATCAGCCATGTGAAATCCATACACTAGGGGAGGCAGGAGCAGATTTTGCTCAACTGTAATAGCAATATTCCATAGGCTCTGTAGTCCTACCAGATTATTGCACCAAAAACAATTGAGGTGCTATGTTCATACATTAACTAGATAGGCCTAGCTAATGGAGAACATGGAGATTCTGTTTATTTTGTACACATACATAATAAGCACATATTATTCATGTGTGTATAGATATATGTGGATATATGCATGTATATATTCATATATAAAACATATCTAAAAATAAAAATAAAGTATATCTATATACACATATATATTTTCCCCCAATATAATATAAACTCCTTCAGGGCCACAGCTGTTTTATTTGTTTGGGTTTTTTTTGTTTGTTTGTTTGTTTTGTCTTTGTATTGCCAACACTTAGCACAGTGCCTATACCATAGCAGGAACTTAATAAATGATTTTTGATTGGTTGATGGTGATAGCCAGCAATGAGTGGGATCCATTTGCTTGCTCTTATAGGCCTTTGTACCGGCTGCGCCGACCCTGTGTCGGCCGCGCCGACCCTCTCCTCCTATAAGGAGCAGGCTGCCAGAGTCATACTCACTCTCGAGTCTTCGGTCCTCAGCCGGATAAACACACAGAAACGAGCCATCGGGAGGCGCCAACACCAGAGCTTTATTCAGAGGCCATCACAGCAAGCCATCACAGCAAGCCCAAGCAGCAAGGCCAGAGCAACAGAGCAGGAGCCAAGAGAGAGAGCGTGATCTGACCACGCTCGTTCCTAAGTACCTACTTAGCCCCTCCCCCTCAGCGCGCTTACTAGCCAATGATTGTAGGGTCAGATACCGGAAGGGGCCGTCTGAGTTTAGCACACCAAGGAGGAGGGAGTGACATAGGAGGCTAGGACTGGATACAGGAAGAAGGCATCTGGGATTAGTGCATAGACAGAGTACGTGACCTAGGAAGTCAGACTCAGATACTGGGAGGAGGCGTCTGGGGTCAGTGCTACACAAAGGGACCCAGGAAGTCAGGAAGGTCACAAGATGGAGGCGTCTGGGGTTGACGTTGCATATAGGGAGGGGACTAAGCAAAGGGAACTCAGTCCTCTGCCGTCCCACTCCCACGTGGCACCGCCCCTTGCCTCAGGAGCACAAGCTCCGGCTACTTCCTTGCACCCAGCTTATCTCACATAGCACTGCCCACTGCCTCAGGGCTTCTCCGTACATCCCAGTTCACAACGACTCCGCCTACCACAGCCCCTGCCTCGACTTCCAAAATACCCAGATCTTACCCTAATCTTGCCACAGCGCCCACCTGGTAACTGCCAACATCAGACAGTCCCTCACAGGCCTTGTCTGGAGATGGGTGCTGCCTTTTTAGGCCCTGGTAATCAGTGGAACTTCTCTGCCTCTGGGCTAGGTTGGTGGGTCTCTGTTCCCAAAGTCTGCTGATGATTGTCAGGGATACGTCAACTAGAACAGCTTCATTGTGTTGTATTAATTTGTGACGTAGTAAATGGAGTCCTGCTCTCAGGTTCAGAAAGGGTGGAAGATTCCAGCCTTGACTTGAATCAACATGGGCAGGATATAGTGTCTCAGTGCCTCCAAAGCACCTGCATTTTTTAAAATTTTATTTGTTTTTCAATTAACAAAAATCTATTTTCTCCCTTCTCATCTCAGATGAAAGAGAGGGATGAAAGGAGGGAGAGAAGGAAAAGAAACGAAAGGAAAGGAAAGAAAGGAAGGAAGGAAGAAAAAGAAAGAAAGAAAGAAAAATATTTGTTTCAAGTCGATGATCAAATCAGAGGCAAAGCTGATTGGGCAAAGGAAAAATCTTTCTCCTTCTTAAAGATCTGATGCAGGTGTTTCTGCCCCATCATACATTATAAGGACAATCTAGAAGACAAGTGGTGACAATGAGCATCCTACCTCCAGCTCTAATCTTACCTGAAGATCTCTACTTTATCCCCATTATATATAATGCTGATTTTACATATACACTATTTGTGAGATGCAAGAATTTAGAGACATCTCCATTCCAAATGTTCACATAGTTTATTTGTTCCTAACCTGTGATAGAGCCTTCCAAGCTTGTACTGGTCTGATCAGCCACAGTCAGACACACTGTACATCGACCCTAACATAGAGATGTCATTTTGGTCCCTCTTTGAGTAAGAAAAACAACAATCATTTATCATGATTAGGAAATGTCCCTGTATTCATGTTTCCTAGTGTTTTGTTTTGTTTTGTTTTGTTTTGTCTTTACCAGAAATGGGAATTATATTTGGTCAAAACAAATTTCTGTATCTATTAATATGGTCATAGAATTTTTGTTGTTCTTGTTATTAATATGGTCAATTATGTTTATAGTTTTCCTAATAGTAACCAATTCTGCAATTTCTGGTTTACAAGCATGTATTGCTTCTCATTCTTAAAGTCAACTACATCTCCAATTGAGTTCTGACTTATTGATCTGTAAATTACAGCAATGATGTTTACCAGATTCTTCATGAAAACCCAAAGCACAATTTTAAGGCCAAGTTTTCCATTGTGCTAAGCCAGGTGACACCAAACATAAGCAAATTCAAATTCCTTTTGAAAATAGCAGAGGTATGAAGCAGATCACTACTCTCCCAAGTATGGCTTGAACCAGGTTAAAATATAATTGGGAAATATTTCACAAAATAAGTAAAAATACAACAGAACATAGGTGATGGATTTTCTAAATCCATATGTAGCCTTCAGGGATCTTTATGTAAGGTTTACTGAAGCATGCTTCTATTTGAGTTTGACAACACTGCTGGATAGTAAATCCTCAGCTACCTTAAACTATTGAACAGTAGAATGAGTTATTCTAAATAGTCATTTTCCGAGATAACTGAGGATCTAGAGCTTTAAAACTCAAAACTTTTAAAAACTTTTAACTTTTCCTCATGGACTGATATATTCTTCAGACTAATCTACCAAGAGCTTGCTTTCGGGATAAATTTTGTTGTGGGGAGTTGAGGGGAGGAAAATGGAGATAGATGTACATTTTGGGTGATGATGCAGAGACAATCCAACCCAGAGTGGTTGTGATGGGTAAGGGGGCAGAATGTTCCCCAGAGAGTCCTGATCTCCCTCATCCACACAGGAGTTGGGGAGGAAAATGGAGCCTGCCCTGGGAGAGGAGTGTTACTGTGACAGTACGCTAAGGTTAGAAGCCTGCGTGGGGGGGAAGGGATGCAGTTGCACCAGAGGCCAATAGGAAGGGGTCAGTACAGTGTTTGCCACAAGAAGCTAGGGTGCCTCTTTAGTTGTTAATACCTGAGGCAAAGTTCCAACCACCCCGTGCTAGTTACGGTTATCTATCTCCCTGACTGGAATCTTTATTAGGGCAAGGAAATGCCTCTTTCCTTTGGCCTTCTGAATTCCTGATACCTTTTTATATCAGTACTGGCAGTGTTAGACCTACATGTAATCAAAGGGAGAAGTGTTATTTGAAAAACCCCAAAAGGTCCACCTGTCTTAAAATATATTTCATCTGCCTGAGATTCCCACCACCAGACTGACTTTCACCATCACCACTTAAAGGCATATTCTAAACATAGATGATTTTTTTAAAGAGACAGAAAAGGACAAAAAGAAAACAAAGTGGACCTCTGGGAATATTCAGTTCAAAATACCATCAGTCCTTTTGCATTTGTAATTCTAATATCACAGTGTTGATTTATATAAGGTGAGGAGAGGTAAGATGGAAGGTTGTAGGGAGAGCACCTTCCTACCAACTTAGAAAGAACCATAATCAATGACTTGAATCACTAAAAAATTGAAATATCTTGGGGAAAAGACTCACCATTAATCATGCTGGTCAACAGAAAAGCTGCCCAGGCCAAGGGAGAGATTCCCAACATTCATCATCATTTTCCCCAAAGAACCATTAGCAGTACTGAGACCCACTGCTCTCTGCCCTGGGGCACCAAGGTATGAAAAATATCTCATTTCACAGGGCTTCCATTTCAGAGGGGATCAATGCTCCAAGGGAGGAACCTCAAGATATCCAACTTTCACACATCTTTCTTCAAAGGCATAGTATTCAGAGCAGTATTGCCCTTGTCCTTCCCTTTCCTTACCTGGAGGTCAAGACAAAAGCATTGTCTTGCCATTGTATTTCTACAGAAAAGAAAACCATTTCCCAGAACTTCTGTATTGTCATGAGTTTTATTTTAATAGGTATTTGAACTTTCAATGGTTTTAATTGCTGAAATGGTGGGAATCTCAGCAACGTGCAGGAGCCTGAACATCTGTCCAAAAAGTATTTATATTCTTCCATATTTCATCACTGTTTCACAGCTTAGTGGCCCAGGATTGTTAAGGTGAATGAATGGTTATAAACAATTACCATGGCAAATTCCCCATACATTATAATCAATTAATTAATAAACATTTGTTAAGCACCTACTATGTGTTAAGTGCTGGAGGTACAAAAAAGAAGCAAAATATAATCCCTGCCCTCAAGAAGTTTATATTCCAACTCTAGACAGGAAGTAGGGTCAGAGAGGAAATATTAGGCTCCTACTCTTGTATGTCAACTCTGTCTTCCCCCATCCTCATCCCTTTGGATAGGCCAGTGTCCTCTCTTTTCTTAAGTCCATTTCCTTCTCTAGAAGAGTTTGATATTTTTTCTGAACTATTTTTCTGTATGAGTTTAAGGTGAAGGGCCCCTATATCCTCATATCTGGTTACCTGTAGATATGGACCACATCACTCACATTCTGACTTCTGATCTACTGGTTCTTTTTCTTTAGCTTGTGAGCTCCTTGAGAGTAGGGACTGTCTTTTGCCTCTTTTTGTATCCCTACAGTGTAGCACAGTGACTGGCACATAGTAGGTGCTAAATAAATGTTTATTGACTATTGGCTCTCTTAATCTCCTCCTTCCCTAAACTTCTCCATATCTATTGAGGCCATCACTGTTCTTTCAGTCACCCCAAATCTTATCCTCGGCTCTTCCCTCGTCCTCACCACCTTCCTCCCCCATCCAATGAAATGCCTAGTCTTGCTGATTCTACCTCCACAACCTATGTCTTATTCTTTCTTTTCTCTCCAGTCATAAAGCCTTCACCCCATTTCAGGCCCTTATCACTTATTAGATGCTTGTCATAATTTCCTAACGGAATGTGCTTCCATTTTCCACCCTCTCTGATCCATCTTCCACCCAGCTGCCAAAATCATCTTCCAATAGCACAAGACTATGTGGTTTCCTTTAGCTTCAAGGACAAAATACATATATATATAATCTTGCTCCAGCCACCTTTCCAGAATTATTCCATGCTATTTTTCTTCATGTACTCCCCATTTCAGCCAATTGGACTGACTTCTTTTCCCCTAAACTTGACATTTTGTTGTTGTTGTTCAATCGTGACACCATTTGGGGTTCTCTTGGCAAAGATACTATATAGGTTTGCCCTTTCCTTCTCCATCTCATTTTACAGATGAAGAAACAGGCAAACAGGGCAAAGTGACTTGCCCACACAGCTAGTAAGTATCTATTGGGTCTTGAACTCAGGTCTTCCTGATGCTAGGCCCAGTGCTCTATCCACTGCATGGCCCATTTCTGGGCCTTCTGCACTCACTCTCTCCTATATTTGTGATGTAGTCAGTCCTGACCTCTACCTCAGGGTCCCTGATTTCCTTAAAGACTCAGCTTATGTGCTACTCATTCAGGAAGTCTTTCCTGATCCATCTCTGACTCTGAACTCATTTTCTTTTCCCCAAAACCATCCCTCTTCCAAATTTCCCTATTCCTGTAAAGGACACCACCAACCATCTATCACCTGGATTCAAAACCTCCAAGTCACTCAAAGCTCCTCCCTCTCACTCATCCCACATATCTAATCAATTGCTAAATCTTGTCATTTCTTTTTTCCACATCTCTCAAATACATCCCATTCTCTATACTACAGGCCCTTATCACCTCTCACAGGCACCATCAACCAATAAACATTTATTAAGTGCCTACTACATGCCAGGCACTGTGCAAAGTGCTTGGGATACAAAAAGAGACAAAAGACAGTCCCTGCCCTCAAAGAGCTTACAATCTAAAGGGGGAGAAAACATGCAGACAAATATATACAGAGCAAATTATATACAGGATAAATAGTAAATAATCAGCAGAGGAAAGGCACTGGAATTAAGAAGGAATGGGGAAGATTTCCTACAGAATTGGGACTTAAAGAAGTCTGGGAGGGCAGTAGTCAGAGCAGAGGAAGGAAAGTGTTCCAGGAATAGGGGATAGCTCAAGAGAATGCCAGAGCCAAGAGACGAAGTGTCTTGTTCATAGAAGAGCCAGGAAGCCAGTGTCAGTGGATCAAAAAGTATATGTTGGGGAAAAAAAGGTGTAAGAAGACTGGAAAGGTGGAAGGGGGCTAGGTTATGAAGAGGTGTTTTTCTTCGTTTTTTTTCTTTTTTTTTTAGGCAATTGGGGTTAAGTGACTTAACCAGGGTCACACAGCTAGTAAGAGTCAAGTGTTTGGTCTGAGGCCGGATTTGAACTTAGGTCCTCCTGACTTCAGGGCCAGTGCTCTATCCATTATGAAGAGTTTTTAATGCCAAACAGAGCATTTTGTATTTGTTCTTGAAGGTTATAGGAAGCCACGGGAGTTTATTAAGTAGGAGGATGACATGATTGAACCTGTGTTTTAGGAAAATCACTTTAGTGGCTGAATTGAGAATGTATTGGAGTGAGGAAAGACTTGAGATGGGCAGACCTACAAACAGGCTATAATAATAACAAGTAACAGGCAACAAAAATCCAAATGTGAGGTGATAAGGGTGTGCACTAGAGTAGAGGCAATGTTAGAGGACAGAAGGGAGCATATGAGAGATGTTGGAAAGGTGAAATTGCTAGGCCTTGGCAATAGGTTGAATATGGGGAGTGAGAAATAGTGAAGGTTTGTGAGCCTGAGGAACTGGGAGGATAGTGTTGACTTCCACAGTAATAGGGAAGATAGGCAGAGCAGGAAAGGAGAATTTAAGAGCAAATATAATGAGTTCTATTTTGGACACACTGAGTTTAAGATATCCAGTTCAAATCTGAAAGGCATTTGGAGATGCAAAATCAGAGATCAGCAGAGAGTTCAGGGCAGGAAAAATAGATTTGATAATCATTAGCACAGAGATGATAATTAAATTCATGGGAACTGATGAGATCACAAAATGAAGTAGTATAGAGGGAGAGAAGAAGAGAGCCCAGGATAGACCCCTGAGGGATACTTATAGTTAGAGGGTGTGATCTGGAAAAAGTTCTAGCAAAGGAAAGAGAGAAGGAACAGTCAGATATGTAGAAGAAGAAAAAAAAGGAGAGTGTGGTATCCCAAAAACCTAAAAAGAAGAGAGTATCAAAGAGGAGAGATTGATCAATAGTGTCAAAGGCTGAAGAGAGGTCAAGGAAAATGAGGAATGAAAAAAGGCCATTGGATTTAATAACTGAGAAATCATTAGTAACTTTGGAGAGAGCCGTTTCGATGGAATGATAAGGTTGGAAGCTGGATTATAAGGGGTTAAGAAGAGAATGAGAGGAGAGAAAGTGGAGGTACCTATTGTAGATGGCCTTTTCCAGGTTTTTAGCTACAAAGGACAGAAGAGATATAAGGTAACAATAAGCAGGGATGGAAAGATCAAGTGAGAGTGACTTCAGGATAAGAGAGACATGGGGCATGTTTGTCCATAGTAGGAAATGAGCAAGTAGAAAGGGAAAGGTTGAAAATAAGTGAACGTGGGGATGAGAAAGGGGGCATTCTGTTGGAGGAGATGGGATGGAATGGGATCACTTGAACAAGTAGAGGGGTCAGCCTTGGTAAAGAGTAAGGCCCCATCATCATGTGGGACAGGGGTGAAGGAGGAGAGAGTGACAGAAGGTATCTGAGTGATAGGAGATGAGGAAGAGGGGAGAAGAGGGAGTTCACAGTGAATGGCCTCAATTTTTTCTGTCAAATATGAGGCAAGGATCTCAGGTGACAAGGTGGAGAGAGAGGGATCCATGGGAAATTTGAGAAGGAATGAAAAGATTTTGGAAGAGCTGCTGCAGAGTGGGATAGTGAGTTGATAAAGGAAGTATAGCAGGATTAGGAGGCAGCTGGGTGGCTAAATGGATAGAGCACTGGGCCTGGAGTCAGGAAGACCTGAATTCAAATCTGTCCTCAGACACTAGCTAGCTGTGTGACCCTGGGCAAGACACCTAACCTCTGTTTGCCTTAATTCACTGGAGAAGGAAATGGCAAATCACTCCAGTATCTTTGCCAATAAAACCCACAAACACTATGGTCTACAGGGTCACGAAGAGTCAGACATAACTAAACAACATAGTAGGATTGTCTAGCAACAGTTAGGGCCCGGTTGAGGTTCTTTAACATAAATTTGTAGCGTACGCAGTCAGAACAGTTGCATGCTTTTTCTCAAACTTTGTTCAGTAGCATGTGTGTAGGAGTAAATGGTGCAAGTGATTCAAGGCTGAGGCTTGGCTGGGTGTAATTGGTTATATGATAATAGGGCTAGTGATTCAAGAGAGGAGGACAGTGTAAATAGAGTTGAACTAGTTCACCGAGTCAAGATGGGGAGAAGAGGAGAGAGTGGCTAGTATCAGGGAGATGGCCTGGAAGAGAGTTGAAGTATCAAGGAATTCAAGGTCAAATTGTGGATAAAAAGTAGGGCTGTGCAAGAGAAGACCAAGGGAGAGGGAAAAAGCTAATAGATTATGGTCAAATAAGGGGATTTCTTGAAAATAGAGGTGTTATAAATGTAGGTGATGGCAAAATCAAGAGTATGATCACTTTTGTATGTGGCTGACGTAGAGTTGAAGGAATAGTAATAGCAGATTAAGGAGCTACAGTAAGAAATACCCTCAAGATTGGTCTCTCCCTACCTCAAATCTCTCCCTACTCCAACCTATTCTTCATCTAGCTGCCAAAATAATTTTCCTGAAACACAAGTATCACCAAGTCATCCCCTACATAATAAGCTCCTATGGTTTCCTATTACTTCTAGGATCAAATATAAACTCCAGTTTGGTATTTAAAATTCTTCATAACCTGGTCCTTTCCTATCTTTCCAGTCTTCTTACACATTATTCCCTTCTCTGTGAACTCTATGGTCTAGCCAGGATGATTTAGCCATCCTGATCAATTTGCTGTTTCTCATGACTCTCCATCTCCTGCCATGTCTTTGCATTCCAGAGCCTGGAATGCTCTCCCTCCTCACCTCCACCTTTTAGAATCCCTAGTTTCTTTGAAGACTCAGTTTAAATGTCTTTGAGTGCCTTCTCCTCTAAGGTGACCTTCCACTTCCTCTGCCTATAGCTTGTATAGACTGTAACAAAATTTTGAGTATCCACTAACTAGGCACTGCTGCCAATCACCAGTCAACTATACATAGATAGGAAACAGCAATTTTATCACACTCAGAGCACAGATCATATACAAAAACATCAGTGAGCCTTGAGCATCAGTCTCAGCAACCTTATAGAGACTGTGGATATGTAACCAGACGGGAACAATGGAATTTTACAGAAGGCAGGAGGGGAAAATAAGGGTGTACACATCAGAAAACAAACAAAAGGAGGAGAAGATAAGGATATGTGCATCAGGAAGATCTAGGACCTAACTGGTCAAAACTGGAGCTGTAGTTTATGTCCCAAGTTTGATGTTGCAGATTTCAGCAGGAGGATGTTACCCACCTCCTTTGAGCAAACAAAATCAGAAAACTCAAGATGGAGTCTGGGACAGAGGGGTTTTTTTTTTGTTGTTGTTTTGTTTTGAGCACAATGGAGATAAGAGGTCTGAACCAAAAATTCTCTTATCACAATACAGATAGATCGATAGATATAGATATAGATATTTATAGCTGTATCTATACACACATACATATACATATGTGTATGTGATCTCTCCCTTTAGAATGTAAACTCCTTGAGATCAGGGTCTGTTTTGGCTTTTTCTTCTAATCCTGGGCAGTTATCATAGGACCTGACCTATTGTAAGTGTTCAATAAATGCATGTTGGTTGATTGATGCATCTCTCCCCACTTGCACACCTCAAATCACCTAATATGTACTGATCTCTTTACCTGTTGTATCTCCCTTCCCATTCCTCCCCCCTCCTCTCTCTCTCTCTTTCTCTCTCTCTCTCTCTCTCTCTCTCACACACACACACACACACACACACACACACACATACACACACACACACGGTATAGAATATAAGTTCCTTAAATTTAGGGAATGTTTTTCATTTTTGGTTTTGAATCTTCAGCACCTAGTATGGCACTTTGCACAGAGTAGGCACATATTGGATTGACATTCCATAACTGACTAGCACAGAAATTTGCCCAAGGTCACACCCCTATTAGAAGCAGGGTTCAGACCAAGGATCCAGTCTTTCCTCTATGTTTCTAGAGACAAGGAGTCACACTCCTGCCACCTAATCAACAGTGAATAACATTCAATTCATAAATGATTGGTTGGTATTTTAATTTTAAATGGTGTATTACCTTTGAACTTTTTTTGTCTTTTCCAATGGAATCTGTAATATTTTGAGAGTGCTCTAAGTTTTCTTGGGGTTAGAAAAATAAAAGATTTTCCTAACCCTCCATTATATGTTATAGTTAAAAGAATCCTGGCCTTGGAGTCAGGAAAGAGCTAGGGTTGAATTCCTCCCCTAGTGCTTATTAGCCATATGGCTATGGGCAAGATTCAGACTCCTTGAACCTCCTTTTCCCCATCTGTAAAATGGGATATAAACTTGTAATCATTAGGTCACGGGCTTATTTTAAGAACCAAATGAGACAGCATATATAAAGCACTTTTTAAACCTTAGCGTGCTATAATATCAGTTGTCATTATGATCAGGGCAGATTTGCTCTTTCATTTCTCTAACGTGAAGATTTACCCATTCCTCCTATACTCATTCTCATTCCCCTGAGTCAGTAGCCCATGTCTCCCAGGCACCAATACACAGAATTTTCAGCACTGTGCTCACCCAGTGAATTAACTCTACTAATTCTAATTCTATCTGTCTTGCAGCATTGGCAATGAAAACTGCAAACTGTTTCCCAGCAGAACTGCCTGTCTGAAACCTTTTGTTTCACAAAGAACACATCAACAAAGGAGACAATGCTTTATTTTCTTGCTTGCTTTCTTAAGTATAAGATCTTGGATAAAAACTTGGTCACCATGGGCCTTAGTCAGAATTTCCCTGTCTGTAGGTGAACTCTTCTTGGGAGTCTTACACAGCCCTCTTTTCACTCTGTGCCTCCTAGAGGCTGAGTGGCTGAGCAACAAACCCCTGCCTCTTCCTCCTCCTCTCCAGAGAGCCTCCAGAGTTCTGCTGTTTGACTACTGTTTAGTAACATGGCCTTTTTATCTACGCAGCTTCTGTCCTTGCTCTTGATGGCATTTCAAGTCCAACATTCTGTGTGGCCCACTTGCCTTTCTCAGCTGACACCAGAGCAGATGGCTTCTGTTGACTGGTATCAGTAAAAAAGATTGGATTCTAACACTTCAGGCCCAACTGGTTGTATGCCACCTCCACTGTGGCCAAGCAGATGAGTGTTTTGTCCTCAATCTGGGATGAAACTACCCTGAAGGAACTTTATTAAATATGAAATCTCTCTCCTCCCTCACTCTTTTCCCTTTTCTTGGACATTTGCCAGGTTTTCCCTTTCCTTTTCTTATGGACAGCACAAGTCTTAAACAGCATTTCTTCTCTCCCCCACCCCAACCATCTTTTTCACTTGAAAAACAATTATTGATATCTTTACATTTTAAAATTTTCTCCCAGTATCCCTCTACCTTCAAATCCTACAGAACCATTCCATATAACAAAGGACTTTTTTTTTAAGAAAAAGAGGAAGAAGAGGAAAAAAATCAGCAAAACTGATCAATGTATCCAAAAAGTCTGAAAAATATGTGGAATGTGCCACATTGTAGACCTTGTAACTCTGCAAAAGAGTCTTCTCATCTCTCTTCTTTGGGGTCATGCTGATTCTTTATAATTCCCCAATATTCACTTTTGATTTGTGTGTATTTTTTTCTTTCCACTCACACTGTAGTTATTGCATACATTGCTGTCTTAGTGCTGCTTACTTCACTCTTTTGTGGTTGTTTAGTCATTTCAGTAGAGTCCCACGTGACCCCATTTGGGATTTTCTTGGCAAAAATACTGGAGAGGTTTGCCATTCCCTTTTCCATTTCATTTTACAGATGAGGAAACTGAGGCAAACAAGGTTAAGTAACTTACCCAGAGACACACAGCTAATGTGGTCAGGTCTTCCTGACTCCAGGCCCAGTGCTCTATCCACTGTTCCACCTAGCTGCCCCAATTATTTCACTCTACAATCAGTTAATAGAATTCTTTTCTTGTTTCTCTCTATTCTTCATTTCATTGTTCTCTCTCTCTTTTCTGTGCTTCATTGCCATCCTCTGCTTCTTAGCCGGTGTCAGTGGCTAAAGATCCTATTTCATCACATATAGTTACCTAGGAGAAGACTGTCACAACTGAAGATAAAGGTATGAGCATCAGGAATCAGGCTCCTCCCCTCTCTGAATTAGCCACTAACCTACTTAGCCAGAATGTGCAGGATTTTAGGTCAGGTTAACAGAAAAGAATACCAAGTTTGTTATTGATATTCATCGTTTTGCTACCAAAGTACCAGAGTGGAAGAAGGCTAGCTAATGGAACATTTTGTATGGGCTAGAAAATATTTCTAACTTGTCTGTGTTTGGAATATTCCATTAGGTAAAGGGGACCCTATTTATCAGCGGCCTTCTGTCATCAGGTAGTGAGTGACCAAGCTGCCCATTCATAGGACCATGGATTTAGAATTGGAAGGGACCTCAGAGATCATCTTCACCTCAATCAATAAATAGGTAGTTATTAGATACCTACTATTTCTTGAGTACCATTCTAGGCACTGGGGATACAAGTATCAAAAATAAAAATAAATCCTACTCACAATGACCTTAAGGGGTGGCAGAAATACATACATAAAGATCTACAAAAAACGAATGTTAAAAATTGTTTTTACGTGTCATTGGGGAAAAATAAAAAACTAAACAAAAGCTTGAAAAAAGAAATACACTGTTATTTCAAAGACAATTTAAAAAATTCCCAGCTTTCTCCCCAGTAGCTGGGATTCCAGATGTTCCTCAGTCCATGGGACCAACACTCATTTATGATCCCCTCATCTGAGTTGAGCAAAATTGGTGCATTTTTCAGGGCCACTCTGAAAGGCTATGACAGAAATATAGATCCCTATTTAAAGGCTATTGGTTTCATATAGGAGGACATTAAAGATTCCCTGCAAATAATATAGAAAGTATTTGGAATTGCTTCTGAAAGGGAGTCTTGGGATGGAAGACCACGTCTGGATTTCCATTTCTCCCTTATTGAGTGAACTTGGGTAAGTTGCTTTGTTTCTCTGAGCCCATTTACTCATTGGTAAATCCACATTCCTCAGAAATTGTGAGGTGAGTATTTTATGAGCTGTAAAGTAGCATAATAAGGATAAAGTGTCATGTCAGCAATATAACTTAATGCAAGGAAATCCTATGAACCAAAAAGGAAGTAACCTAAAAATGGATCCATCTTTATAAAACAGCAATGCCAGAGAAAAGTTTAAGTCCTTTCACAAAAAAGTCACAGATCATATATCAGAGAATCAAAAACAAACAAAAAAAAGGAATCTTAGACATCATTTGATTCAATGCCCTTATTTCACAGATAAGAAAACTGAGGGTCAGAGAGGGTGTTCAGTTCAAGTCAAACTTTCTCTGACTTACCATAGAGAACTCTAAAAGTTATTTTTTAAAAAACACATTAGCTTTAAAAAAATAATTTCTGTGTAAGAAAAGACATGATTTAGACAGAGGTCTCTTTGGAGAGCAATAGCTCCTTAAGCCTTATTGGAGGGTAAGGACATCCTCAGGCTCTCCCTCTAGGAAGAATTACCAAAGTTTGACTTAGTGTTTTTTCTTTTTTCATAGCCCAGCGTATTGTCATGACATGCTGGACTTGGAGTCAGGAAGCCCTGGGTTCCAATCCTGTCTGCACTGTATTCAAATCCAGTCCACAATACTATGTGACCTTGATCAAGGCATTTAATTCATCTCAGTCTCAGTTCCCCTGTCTGTGAATTTTGATAATATCTTAGTATCTGCCCTGATAGAGTTGTGGTGAGGCTCTGATGAAAGATATATGTGAAGCCCTTTGTAAACTTCAACAGGTAGAAATAAGGATGGAGTCTCTTCTAGGAATGAGGAATGGTTTGTACAAATTCAGGAAGGTAGGAGAGTTCAGAATGAAATGAAATAATATGTAGAGTACATGAATGGAAGTAATATGAAATTAAACTAGAAAGGCAGATTGCATTACAAACTGTGGGAACCTCGAATATTAGGATAAAGGATTTGCATTTTATCATGTGGACAATGGGAAGAATAAGGTTTTTATGCAGGAGTGATGTGTTCAGACAAATACCTTAGAAAATTGCCTTAACAGCTGTGTAAAGGGTAGAAATCAGAGAAACTAGGCACAGGGAGATCAGTTAGGAAACAATTACAAAAGTCCAGGAAAGGGCTAATAAAAGAGGACTTCCAAAAAGATGTCTAAATAAGCATACCATCCCTTCATCACTTCAAAGAGTTAGAAAGGTGCCAAATAAATTGGAAGAAAGGAAGAACCAACAACTTCTAAAACAGTAAAAAGGAAAGAAATTTCTAGTAAAAAAAAATGAGGAAATGTTCCTAATGCAAGAAATAAATACTATAGTATAAGAGAATGCCAGGAGAAAACAGAAGAGAGTAATTCTGTAATAACAACTAGAACCCCAGAAAAGAGAATGGAACAGTCAAAGAACTCCCATTAGAGAGGTTTAAAGGTCTAATAAAAGAATAGAAGAAAGAAATAAGAAATGGAAATGAAATACTACTGTGCTATAAGAAGTATTTGAGGAGATAGTTTCCAAGAAAACTGGGAAGACTTTTATGAACTTATGCAAAGTAGAGGAGGCAGAATCAAGAGAACAATTTGTACAAAAACAATGCTGTAAAAACAAACAACTTTGGATAAATTTAAGGACTTTAATCAAGGCAATGAGCAACCACAATCCCAGAAGATCCATGATGAAACAAACATACTACTCACCTCCTCACAAATAGGATGAAATCAGGGTGCAGATATAAAGATATTTTTAGACATGGCCAATGAAAGAATTTGTTTTACTTGAATATGTATAGTTGTTACAAAGGTTTTTCTTTTTTTATTAGAGAAGTTGGGAGGAAAAATAAATTTTTAATTGAAAAATTAAATTAAAAAAAGAAAAACAGAGAAATAGAATGAAATTAGAGTTCTTGATGAAAAATTTGGAAGAAATGTCAGAGACTTAGACACTGGAGTTTAGTTAAACAGTAGATACCCTGGTGGAAGGGGGTGAAAATGAAGGAGACAAGGCTCAAAAAATTCAATGATACAACAAGAAGTACTAGCACAAAGTTGGAAGGTGGCAAAAATGGAAAAACATACAAGAATACTATAATAAAAAACAATCAATCTGGAAAATAATGCCTCAGACCTGAAGTATTTTAGATATAATTTAAGAATCACTGGCCTCTCAGGAAAACATGATGAAATAAGAAATCTGCCATACTTGAAGAAATAAAAAAAGTACCTAGAAGCACTAGAACTAAGTATTGGTAAAATGAAGATTTATAGATTATACATGGTAAGACTAAAAAATACCCTAAGGTTTATTTTACTCAGAAACATGACTATCAAGATATGAACTTGCAGGTCAAAGAGATATAATATGCTTTGATTCTGGTCCCTTTACAGAGGGAATACTGAAAACTCTAGGAAGAGAGAGATTAGGCACTAAGAAATTCCAGAGAAAGGGAAGGAAGGAGGGGGAGAGAACAAACAAAAATAAGGACAAAAAATATAAATGTAAATATACATTTAACATATTGATCCAAGTTTGAGCATTTAGTTAATGGAAAGAATTCAGACACAGCAGGGAATTCTTAGATATTTTTCAATGGATGGAAAGTTTTAACAGTCTACACTTATCTCAGAATGGATCACAGACAATTAGCTTTTCTTGTGCCTGAGAAATCAAATTAATTACTAATTCAGTTCTGCTAACAGACCCCTTGACACACACCCTCCCTTAACTATAAATTCTTAACTTTCTACCATAACACAATCTCATTTGCTCTGTGTTTTCCTAATATTTCTAAATAAATGTTTGGCCTGTGGTCTTTTATAGTCTAATAACCCAAATTAAGTCATGATGCTTTGCCAAAGGATGAACTTGCTTTATTTGAAAGTGTTAGAAGAAAATGTTCTTTTGCATCAGCTTGGAATTGTAATCAACATATGCTGAATAAAATTCCATGGGTATAGTGCTATGAAGCTGAATGTAGATATGTAAAGCAGTAGGCATAGTCCATTACTTATTTATAGTACAGTAAATAAATACATCTGATTGTCTCACCGGAAATTCATACGTGGTTTCTAAATGAGGAAGTGTTCCACAATCACTCATTTGGAAGAGAACACTAATTCCTCTATCTCAAACTCACACTACTAAACACTTGAAGGAAATGAGTTGATGGTAGAGAACGAGGCGCAGGAGAACAGTTCCTATATGTTCTGGTGAAGGCTAGGGCAGGCTGAGAAGTTAAGTCAAAAATGCATTTATTAAATGGTTTTACTCTGTATCAGGTCCTGTGCCAAGCTCTGGAGGAACAAAGAAAAGCAAAAACAATCCTTGCCCTCAGGGAGCTCACAATCTAATAAGGAAGTTGTTGTTCAGTCCCCTCTGACTCTCCATGACTGCACTTGTGGTTTTCTTGGCAAAGATACTGGAGTGGTTTGCCATTCCTTCTCCACTTCATTTTATAGATAAGGAAACTGAGGCAAACAGGATTAAGTGACTTGCCCAGGGTCACACATCTAGTAAGTATCTGAGGTCAAATTTGAACTCAGGAAGATCAGTCTTCCTGACTCCATGCAGGGAAGGAGTGCCCTGGGAGATTTGAGGAGGGATAAAAAGTTTGGAATAGTCACTGTCAGCAGTGGAATAGTAAATAATTAAAGCAGAGGCAAAGATAGAATGATAAAAGATTGTGATCAGATAAAGGAATTTTAGAGTTCATGAACTCTAGGTGGAAATAGTTTTAAGTATGGGAGGTTTTAAATTTTTAGAAGGCTTAGGGCAGAGAAAAGGAAAGGAAGAGAACCAATCAGTGAGAAGTAGTTTGACAGGAAAGAGCCAAGCCTTAATGAAACAAAGGGACGTACCTCCTCACTTATGTTCATAGAGTTAGAGGGGAAAGAGTAACACAGGGTGGGACAGTTATTACAAAACAATGGAAGGACGCAGAGATGTACTCTGACAAGAGAGTATTAAAATGATTCAGGACTCTGGCTTCAGTTCCCATCTCTGAAGAATGGTACTTTGGACAGCTACCTCATGGCCTTCCATCTCATAGACAAACTATGACAAAGAAAATGATGGCCAAAGAAATTCAAATTCAAGAACTCTGTAGCAGAGCTGAGAAGAGGCAGTATTGTATAATGAAAAAAGCATTGCATTCAAGTAAGAAGACCTTGGTTCGAATCTCAGGCCTGCCATTTACTAGCTCCATGACCTTGGGAAACTGCTGAGCCTTAATTCCATCATAGGTAAAACTGTAACTGCAAAGCACAGTTGTAAAGCTCAAATTTGAAAAAAATATGTGGTGTTTTTTAAACTAAGCACTATATAAATATCAGCTAGTAGTAGCATCAGCAGCAGTAATAATAAGAGGATATAAACCCCTGAACCATTTCTGGATTCATCCATTAGATCAGTATTTCCCCGTGTATGATCCAGGTAACTTTAGAATAGCTACATAGTCTCCAAAGTGAGAATGTAAGTCCTCAAAGAGGGCTTTTTCTTTGTATCTCCAGTGCTTAGCATAGCACCTGGAACAAATTAAGTGCTTAACCAATGCCTATTGTTTATTTGATTAGTCTGCATTTCTAGGAGTTTATTTACTGGAAGTTCCCTATACTAACGAAATCTCAATGTTGGCCCAAGAACAACGAAAACAAACTTTAAGTATAATATTGTAAATAAATCACAAACACATCAATGCATAAAGTGAGGGTATCTTTTCCCAACCCATGTAATTCTGAGACCAAAGCCAACCTCACTTTAAGCAAGCAATCTAAAAAAAAGTTTAAATGCTCAGTGCATCTTCCTAGTTGCTCTTGTAGAAGACACAGACAGTTCTAAGAAAACATTTTCTCCCTAAAAAAGTAACTGTAGAGGTCAAAGAGACAGGGTTGTATGATAGAGACCCTGACAAGGCTGACAAGGACAGGATAAGCCTCACTGATTTCAATCTTAAATAGGCTTCCAATATCTCAGAGATGTCCTGGCCCACTAGGATATTCTGATAAGGCTAACTTCAGAGAAATGAATTATCCCACTGGAATAAACCTTATCTTTGCAAACTCCTGAGTCCCCCAAGGCTAACACATTCTCCCCGAAATCACCTGACATCCTGTGTCTATTACTCAACTTCCCCAATAAGGAAAGTGGTTGAGTAGTTTCACCTAATAGGCTCCTTTTGCTTTGGTAATGTCACTTCATTGTTGTGCAATCATTTTTCTGACCTGTATGACTCTGTGATTCCATTTGGGGTTTTCTTGGCAAAGATCCTCAAGTGATTTGGCATTTCTTTCTCCAGCTCATTTTATAGATGAGGAAACTGAGGCAAACAGGGTTAAGTGACTTGCCCAGGGTCATACAGCTAGTGTCTGAGGCCAGATTAGAACTCAGGAAGATGAGTCTTCCTAACTCCAGGTCCAGCACTAGCTGCCCCCAATGTCACTTTAAGGCTGTGTAAAAACCCCTATACATACATACATGCATAGATATATACACATATACATGTATATGTGTGTATATAAATATATGTGTGTGTATGTGTGTCTCCCTTTATGTGTTTCTATCCACTTGATAACTAGCCATCAGCTGATGCTAATTTAACTTTTTATCTTCTAGTCTTGCCTCTGGATTAGACATTCAGTCAAAGGGATAAAGGTAGATGGAATTACTCTGGAGGATCCTAGAACTTCTAATCTGAGGAATTCCCCAGGACCTAGTTAGGCATTCATCTTGGGAATTTTCTACTTATAATGAAGCCTTTTAGGAATCAGTATTGGGATGGTAGAAGTGAATTAGGAATGCAGGCTGAATCTCTTTACTTCATGGGCACTGGTTCCGTTGTCCAAGACAACCCAACTCCACTCCTCTATCCTCCACCTCCTTTACCTCAAACACTTATTTACTTGTGTCTCTGCACCTTTCACACTTGTAAATAGGAAGGAAAGGAATTTCTTCTATGGTGCATAAACTGTCTGGGTCTTTCAGCACCAGCCAAGCAGCTAGAGAAAAACTTACAGGCTCTCTGTAGCCAGGTGCCATTTTCCCAAATCTCACCCTCATGTTTGGTTTAGTCCCTCTTTTAAATTGCCTGCTTCTTTTGACTTTTTTCAGACTTCCCTCCTCCAACTCCAGCTTTATGAATGGGACCAATGCCCCATCCCCTTCAAGGCACACCTATTAAACACTTAAGTAAAAATTAACTCTGAACAAAGCATTTTGAGAGGGAAAGAACACTAATAACTATAGCACCAGAGGCAGGTAAGTGGTAAATAGAGTGATGAGCCTGGAGTCAGGAAGATCTGAGTTCAAATTTGGCCTTAGATGCTTATTAGCTGTATGACCCTGAGCAAGTTCTTTTGCTTCAATTTTCTTAACTATAAAATTAGTATAATAATAATAGCAACTACTTCCCAGGGCTGTTGTGAGAATTAAATGATAAAAAATTTATAAAGTGTTTAGCACAGTGCCTGGCACATAGTAGGTGCTTAAAAATGCTTGTTTTCTTCCTAGAACTTTTTGAGTAAGGAAGAATAAGTGACATACTTAGACCTACATTTTAGGAAAATCACTTTGGCAGTTCCAATTCCTGAAGCAGGTGCAGTGGAGCACTTAGAGCTCAGTCAGACATTGAAGACACCAAGATCATCCATTGCATCCCAGACCATCACCAGTCATCTTGACTTTTGCCTGTCACTGGATTTCAATGATTCAAAGATCAAATATTGATCTTGACTCAAGGATCAAATATTATTTTATCATAATCTTACCTTTTAAAACTTTTTTGTGTAAGCTTTATAAATGCTATAATTAGGATAGTATTATATACATATAATTATTAAAGAAGGATAAATATTAGGGGGTAAAAAAATTTTTTACTAATAGGTATGAAGGATCAAAAAAGAAAAAAAGTTCTCTCTATTCACACAGCCCCCTCTCCAGTTCAGTTCCTCATCACCTCTTGCCTTGACTATTGGAATGGGGAGAAATTTGAGACAAGAGACAGATCAGAAGGGTACTGCAATAGGTTGGACAAGAGGTGATGAGGGCCTGAACTAGGATGTGGCTGTGTGAGTAGAGAAGAGAGGAGAGATTTGAGAGAAGTTGTGGTGACAGAACTGACAATGTTTGGCAATCAATTGGATACACATTCAATTCAAGGTTTAAAGGAAAGTGAGGTGTTGAAGATGACATTGGGGTTATGAACCTGGGTAACTAAAAGGAGGACAGTGTCCTCAACAGTAATAGGAAAATTAGGAAGAGGAAATGGGTTTGGGGAAAAATATAAAGAGATTAGTAATGCAGATAACAACCCCTCCTGTCCCACACAAATCACTCTATCCCACAAAAAGGAAAATGGGGGAGAGGGCAGGGTTCTTTCTTTTTGACCACATCCCAGGAGCACAGAGTCCACCCTCTGAGAGGTATCTGCTGCAGCCAGGTGGTGATCTAGGGGTTAGAGGCTTTGTTGTTGTTTAGTGGTTTCCAGTGGTGTTTGACTCTTCATGACCCCATTTGGGGTTTTCTTGGCAAAGATACTGTAGTGGTTTGCTATTTCCTTCTTCAGCTTATTTTACAGATGAGGAAACTGAGGCAAACAGGGTTAAGCAACTTGCTTAGAGTCGCACAGTAAGTGTCTGAGGCTGGATTTGAACTTAGGAAAATGAGCCTTCCTGACTCCAGGCCTGGCGCTCTGTGCACTATGGCCCCACCTAGCTGCCTCTACATCAGGGCTTACTGGGCTTCAGATTCCCACTGGACCTTTTACATCATCTAATAAACATCTCTAAGTGAGTAACCATTAGTCTCTCTTAGATGGTCACTTCTAGTTCTTCATAATTTGAAGCCAAGTACTGCTGTGTTGGTTGGTTGGGCACCACAAGCTATAATTTCAGTCTTTACTAATAGTTTAATCTGGATAATGCCCTACTCCTCTTGGTATGTCTACTAAGAATGGAAGACTTTTTTTTCCAACTCCAACCAAATGGATTTCCTACATTCAGTGTATCTCCTACTATACAGGCAATGTAATATATTGGAAAGAGGACTACTTAAAGGTAACTTGGTTTTTAATCATGTCTCTACAAGTTTCTACCTATGTGATCTTGGGCAGATCATTTAAACTCTCTGACTTCCAATTTCCTAATCTATAAGATGATGGCATTTGGCTCTCTAAGATCCTGTCCAGCTCAAAATCTGTCATTTTTTCTGCTGGGAATCAGGAGACCCAGGTTCAAGTACTTTCATAAACTTAACTGCATGCCATTGGACATGCCACTGGACACGCCACTTTCCCTTAATGACCATTAGTTTCCTCTTATGTAAAATGAGCAAGTTGGATTAAATGAAACTCTGTTGTTGAGTCATTTTTTCAGTCATGTGCAATTCTTCCTGGTAGATGAACTCTAAGGTCCCTTAAATTTCCATTTCTATAATTCTCTGAATTTTCCACTGTTTAGTTAACAAAAAGCAATTACGTTTCAATAGTGTTGCTATCTGCAACATAAATTCAAAACCAGCAGGACCTGAAAAGGAAATTCAAATTTTAGAATGTAACACACTATAAGTTAATAAGCATGAACTGTATTAAGTTAAGGCCCAGAGTCCATAAATATATTACTTTCAATTTTGCTTTGTTGGAGGAATTGTTTTTCTCAAGAAGAATCTCCACTTTAAAAGAAAAGCCAAATTTTTTTTTCAACTTCAGCTCTTAAATATCTGTTTTCACACTTGGCTTTTGGCAAAGTGTTGGGAGCTATCTGCAATGTATGAGAATCAGGCTACAAAAAGCATAAGCTATTTATTAGGTAGTTAATCATTCTGTAGTGGGGTTCCACGGAGTCTGGATTTCACAAACTAAAAGGACCAGCATTTACTTCACCAAGGGCTAAAATTGTAGAAAATGGATTTCTAGATAATAATACTTAGATGTGGTCTTATATTGAATAATTTTAAGTGTTTCTATGAAGCTAACTTTTTTTAATTAAAAAAAAATCCAGGTTCTATATTTCCCTATTCAAGTTGATAGAGACTTCATAAGTTTCTATTTTACACAGAGGAAAGGTAACTTTTGTAATTGTTTTCAGCCTTTCATATTTAAACATCCTAATGTCTTTTTTGTGTATATATACATGTGTATACATGATGTATTTTTTTGAAATTTGGTTGAGAGTGATAGCTAATGCATTAGATAAAAGAATTAGGATTCAAAAATACCTCAGTATACTAGAATGGTGAGATGATTTAATAAGATGAAATTTAATAGGGATACATGTAAAGTCTTGCCCTTGGGCTAAAAAAAAATAAAGTGAAGATGAAAAAGACATACCTAGATAGTAGTTCATCCAAAAAAATGCCTTGGGTGTGGGGGTTTCTAATGGACTGCCACTTCAATATGTACCCACAGTGTGACTTGGCAGTCACAAAAAGCTAATGCAATTTTAAGCTGCATTTAGTAAGGCATAGTATCCACTTCAAGTGTGGTGACTGTCATGCTGTACTTTGACCTGGTGAGACCACCTCTGGAGGTCTAAAATCCATTCTGGGTACCAGATTTTTAAAGGAACTTGATAACCTAGAGTATATCTATCTATAAAGGAGCAACCAAGATGGTGAAGGGCCTTGGAGAGCACACTTATGAGGATGGAACTAAGGATGTTTAGCTTGAAGAAAAGAAGATTTTGCAGGCCCCAGCCTGCATTTGACTGGTTGCTATGTGGAGTAGGAATTAGATTTGTTCTCCTTGGTCTCAAAGGGAGGAAATAGGAGCACTGGAAGAAGATACAGAGAGGCAAATTTAGATTCAATGCAAGGAAAAAATCCCTCACAACCAGGCTCTCAATTGCCTGCCTCAGGGGCCAGTGGCTCTTGTTCACTAGAGGTCTTTGAAGAAAGGACAGACGACCACGAGCCAGGGATATTATCGAGGGGTTTTTGCTTAGGTACATGTTAGTCGGTATGGTCTCCTAGGTGACTTCCAACAATAAGATCTTGTAATTATAAGAGGGCAGAGACTGTGATTTATATTTCTTTCCATCTTTCTTTGAACTTAGCATGGTAACCTGCACATAAGGACACTGAATTAATATCTGAATAACTAATTAAATAGCTATTCCACACTCTACATATAAATATAAATTTTCATTTAGAGGAGATAAAAAAAGAAATCCAAGGAGAAACTTTTGGAAATCTCTTTTAGGCAGGTTGTCTGACTCTTATTAGGCCATGGCCATGAAGACTGATGACCTTTCCTGGATAGTCTAGTGAATTAATTTTAACACATAGGTGAAAGACCTAGTTCTGCTTGGCTAAATTTATCATTCAACAGCTTAGTGACCTTGAGGTAAGTCACTTAATTCTGGTGTTTTTCATTTCTGTCTTAGTAAAATATGGAAGACTATTCCCTCTCAGATAGAATTTACACAAAGCCCTATGAACTCCCCATACAAATATAATCAGCAAACCAACCAAGCCAACAAAAACAAAAACCTCTTGACTCATTAACTCAGGAACAGAGCTGACTTCTTCTCTCCATTACACCATGATCATAATTGGAGCAAAGGAGCAGCTAAGATCTGGATTCATGCTAGTCAACAGGGAAGCACACATAAGTCAGAGTTGTGGCTCATAGGATTTTATAGATTTCGAGCTGAAAGGGGCCTTATAGGCTATCAAACCTAACCCTGTCATTTTACAAGAGGAAAATAAGGGATGGAGAGGTTTTTGTGATTTAATCAGGGTCACAGAGACAATGTCTGAAGTGATACTTGAACCTAGAACCAACACCTGGCTTTAAGTCCAATGGCTTATCCACCATACTATGTCATCTTAATAGACAAACATTGGCCTCATTAGGCACCACACCTGTTTATATTTCATCCTTGTTCTTGGAAATCTTTCAAATGTATTAATACTTTTTTGAGTGTCCATGAGTATATGGTGTAATTTTCTCTTTGATGGATGACTTTATTGATCTTCTGGATACCAGCTGAGCTTATCATTCTGCACAGTGGTTTTCATTGGGTATATAGCCGGTAGAGAGTTGATGTGTACAGATTAATATGACATTCCACACAAGTTTACTTTTTAAAATTATCATTTGCTTACTCACCTCTCTTCTGACTGGTTTTTCTCACTATGTATTCCTGCCCTTTGTATTTTCCTCTCCATTATTTCAACTTTCTGCCTCTTCATTCACCTAGGATTCCTCTAGTTCCTGTTTTTTCAAGCATTCAGCTGAACCATTTATTTGCCAATCAATTACAAAATTTCCTTAGGCATCGTTTGGTTAGTTTGGGTTGGTTTGGAAGTATCAGGTAGTGTGTCTCCAATTTCCACACAATATAAGTAAGCATTTTCCACCTAACCAAGGTTTTAATTGATGTCTTTTATTTTTAAATTGGCTCCCCAAAAATTTAGAAATTGATTCCTAATGCTAGTACTTAGTTATATGACAACTTCTAGTACAATTATTATAAACCATATTACTATCTTTTGCCAAATGAAATGCTAATAAGCCAAGAACAGAGAGGAAGAGTGTCCAGTGGTGCTAATGATGGTAGACCTATTTGTTGGTCACTCTGCTGCTTAGATTTGCCTCATTCACTTTTCTAAGGCCAATCAGTACCATATTTTTATTATAATGGTGACAGCTCCTTCTCAGTTTCCTTTGCTCCGTCCTCACCCAGATCATGTCCTCTAACCCTGGGTGTCCCACAGGTCTCTGTCCTGGGTTGTCTTCTCTTCTCCCTCTATTTCACTTAGGTAATCTCATCAGCTCCCATAGACATTACTGCTTCCAAGCTGATGATTCTCAAATCTACCTATCCTGCCCTAAACTCTCTGCTGACCTCCAATCTCACATCTCCAACTGCCTTTCAGACATCTTGAACTGAATGCCCAATAGACATATTAAGCTCACTATGTCCAAAACAGAACTCATTATCCTTCCCCCAAAAACCTTCCCCCTCTCCTATTACTATCAAGGGTAATACCATCCTCCCGGCCCCTGAGGCTCTCAACCTAGAGTCATGCTTGACTCCTCATCTTTCACTACTTCCCCCCAATCCAATCTGTTGCCAAGGCTTGTTAATCTGAATTTTCCAACATCTCTTGAATATACCTCCTTTTCTCCTCTGACACTCCCACCACTCTAGTGGCCCTCATCATCTCATGCAAGGACAATTACAATGGCTTACTGGTGGGTCTGCCTGCCTCAAGCCTCTCCCCACTTGAAACTGTTCTCCATTAGGCCATTAGAGTGACCTATGTCACTCCCCTAAAAAACTCCAGTGGCTCTCTATCATCTCCAGGATCAAATATAAAATTATCTGTTAGGTGTTCAAGGACCTTCATAACCTAGCCCCCTCCTACCTTTCTAGTCTTCTTACACTTTATTCCCCTCTATATATACTTCAGTCCAGTGACAATGGCCTCCTTGCTTTTTCACAAACAAAACACTCACCTTGACTCAGGGTATTTTTTCTGGCTGTCCCTCAAGCCAGGAATTTTCTCCCTCCTCATCTCCACCTACTGGCCTCCCTAGTTTATAGTCTCAACTAAAATCCCATCTTCTTAAACCTCTTAATTCTGGTGCCTTTTCTCTTTTAATTCTTTCCTGTTTGTCCCATAGTTAGTTTGTTTACACATATTTGTTTGTTGTTTCCTCCATTAGACTGTAAGCTTGAGGGCAGGGACTATCTTTTACCTTTTTTCACCCCCAGCTTGACACATGGTAGGCTCTTGATAAATGTTTGTTAACTGACTGACAGCTGAACAAAGTCAAAATATGGAGAAACCAATGCCATCACTTTCTGATTATAATGTTTTACATACATTAATATAATTCTGAATTTGAAAATCTATAACACATAGAAAATTTTATAAGAAAATATATTATCAGTAATGGTATATTATTGTAGCAAAGCTACTAAATGTTAATGGCAACCTGAATCAGAATTAATCACCAAATTTTGTTTGAGAGTGGAAAATTCCAAAAGGGTTATTCTGAATTAGGTAATTTAGCAGTTTAGGACAAGTGAGAAAATTCTAGGGCATTGATTAGAGAGCCAAGGAACACTTTAGCAAAGCAACCACATTTTGGAGGAACAAAACACTTCCAAGAGTGAGGAGAATTACACACTCACACACACACACAGACACACACACACAGACACACACACACACACACACGCCCATCACAAATATTCCTTTTGGAGAAACTGAAGCTCAGAGCACTGCTCTGAAGTAACTTAAAATCATTGAATAGACATATACTTTATTTTTAAAAAATTCAATCACTTGAAAATAGAAATGTAGATTTCCAATTATATACCGTTTTTGGTTTTTGTTATTTTGGTTTTCTGTTATATGGTTTTACCATTGCCTAGATGAGTTTTAAAATCCTTCAGAGTTGTTTCTCTTTGTAAAGTTATCATTGTATTAATTGTTCTTATTCTGTTCATTTTACTCTGCATTACTTCATATACATCTTCTCAGTTTCCTCTGATACTGTCCATTTTATCATGTCTTATGATACAATAGTATTGAACTATTTTTATATGCCATAATTTATTTGTGAGTATAATAGGTGAGTATTCTCTTAGTTTGTAGTTTTTTGCTACTATGAAAAGAGCTGTTACATTTTTGTATGTAAAGGTCCTTTTCTCCTTTCTTTGACCTCTTTGGGATATAGACCTAGTAATGGTTTCCTGAGTCAAGGGGCATGCACAGTTTGGTGATTTGGGGGGCATATTTCCAAATTACTTTCCAGAATGGCTGGAACAAATCACAGTTCCACCAGCAATGCATTATTGTACCAGTTTTCACACAACTCCAACATTTGTCATTGTCCTCTTTTGTCATATTTGCCAATCTGACAGGTATAAGTTGTATCCTCAGAGTCACTTTAATTTTAATTTCTCTAATGATTAGTAATTTGGTGTGTGTTTTTTAATATATTTGTTAATAGTTTGGATTTCCTCCTCTGAAAATTGCCTGTTCCTATCCTTTTATCAATTGGAAAATGACTTTTATTCCACAAATTTAAGTAAGATACTTTTATATCTTGGATATAAGACCATTATCAAAGAAAACTTGCTGCAAGAATTTCCCCCCATTGCCTGTTTCCTTTCTAATTTTAACCGTGTTGATTTTATTTCTGCAAAAACTTTAATCTTACATAGTTTAACCAAAACAATTTGGTACAGGTAAAGAAATAAAGAGGTTGATCAGTGGGACAAGTTAGATTAAAAAGCAGAGTAGTAAACAAATATAATAGCTTAGTGTTTGTTAAATCTGAAAACTCCAAATACTAGAACAAGAAGTCACTATTTAATAAAAACTGCTGGAAACTTGAAAGCAGTCCAGCAAAAATTAGGTTTCATTTTATATAATTAAAATTGTCCATTTTGTCTTCTGTAATCCTCTTTATACCTTGTTTGATCATAAACACTTCCCTTATATATAGAATAGAAAGGCAACTCTTCCTTTATCCTTAACTTGCTTATGTCACCATTTATGCTTGTCTTATATCCATTTGGAGTTTATCTTATCATAGAGTGTGAAATTTTAAGTCTATATCTAATTTTCTGCCAGACTGTTTTCCAGTCTTCCCAACAGTTTTTTGTCAAATAATGAGTCCTTATTCCAGTAACTGGAGTCTTTGGATCAATTGAACACTAGGCTGAGTCTATTTGCTTCTACAAGTCATGTCTTCAATCTATTCCACTGATTGACCTTTCAATTTTTTTTTTACCATTACCAAATCATTTTGATTTATTGTGTAGTTTGAGATCTGATATTCCCAGGCCTCTTTCTTTCCCACTTATTTATGTCTTTATTTCCCTTGAGCTTTTTGACCTTTTGTTTTTCCATACAAATTGCTATTACTTTTTCTAGCCCTATAAAATAAGTTAGCTTGTTGATGCTGCATTGAATGAACAAATAGGTAGCATTATCATTTTTTATTTTATTGCCATGACCTACCTATGAACAATTAATATTTCTCCAATTGCTCAGGTTTGTATTTTTGTAGAGTATTTTGTAGTTCGTATGTCTTGACAGACTCCTAAATGTTTTATACTGATGATGTATGCGGTTCATTTTTTTATTCCACAACTTTGCTGAACTTGTTTCAATTAATTTTAGTTGACTCTTTAGGGCTCTCAAGATAGACCATAATATTATCTGTGAAAAATTATATTGTTGTTTCCTCTTCATCTATGTTTATTCTTTTTATTTATTTTTCTGTCTTGTTGCTAGAGCTAGCATTTTCTGGCACAATGTTAAAGTGGTGATAATGCACACCCTTGCATTGCCCCTTGTCTTACTGAAAAGACCTATAACTTTTCTCTCATAAACAATGTTTGCTCTTGGTTTTAAATAGATATTATTTACTATGGAAAAGAAAAATCCATTTATTCCTATCCTTTCTAGTGTTCTAGAAATGAATGTTGAATTTTGTCATAAGCCTTTTCAAAATCTATTTAAATAATCATGTACTTATTATACATTATCATTTATGTTTATAGTGTTCTGCTGAACCAATCCTGCTATACAATATAATTGTATAAGCATTGTAATATGCTGTTACATCATATTTGCTAATATTTTATTTAAAACCTCTGTGTGTTTATTTAGGGATACTGGTCTATAATTTTCCTTCTCTGTTCTGTCTCTCCCTGCCATTTGCAACACAAAAAGATATTGAAAGGATCCTCTCTTTTCAAATTTTCTCCAAACAGTTTATGCATTGTTCTTTTGATAGAATTCCCTTATAAATCTATTAGTTCATCAGAGAACTTTAAGAATTCCCTTGTGGTTTGTTCAATTTTTTTTTCAGATATTGAGTTCTTTAGATAATATTTTTCTTCTTTTGTTAACCTGAACATTTTTACATTTTTAAAGTATTCATTCACTTTCTCAAAGTTATAAGTTTTGTGAGCATATTATTAAAACATTTTCTGATAATTTCCTTTATTCCTCATCAATTGAGGTGAATTCTTTTTAATTTTTATATCAGCAAATTGCTTTTCCTTTCAATCAGATTTGCAGTTTATTAATCTACTAGTTTTATTCATCAATTCATTTTTTTGCTTTGAATTTTATTAATCTCTTCTTTGATTTTCAGAATTCTTACATTTAGTTTTTTAATTCTCGTTATTTTTTAGTTGCCCTTTCTCTCTTTTGTTGATGAAAGCATTTAGAGAAATAAAATTTTCCATAAGGATTGCTTTAGCTGCATTTCATGTTTCTTTTGGATGAAATTTTCCATTTTTTCTGTAATGTTCTTTGACTCACTAGTGTCTAATTAATTTTAAATTCTTTCTTCAAAAGCCCTTTATTTATGTTGCATTGTCATCAGCAAACAAATTAACTACTTCTGCTTTTGTGTATTTTTTGGTGAGGTTTGCATGTCCCAAACATGATCAGTTTTTGTAAAGGTGTCATATAAAGGTATGTAAATTCCTTCGTGTTTCCATATAGTAATTCCCATAGATCTATCATCTTTAGTTTTTCAAAAGTTCTATTTAGCTCATTAATTTTTAAAAAAATTGTTGGATTTTTCTAGGTCTGAAAGAGGTACACTAAGATCCTCCACTATTATAATTTTATCTTTCCCCCCGAAATTCAAATTACTTTTTATTTAAGTATTTAGATGTTATGATATTCAGTGCATTACTATTAAATGTTGGTTTATCTATAGTATCTTTCAGCATTCATTATCTTTTTATTATTTCTATTTTTTTCCAGTTCAGTTATTTTCCAGTTGTGTCCAATGCTTCATGACCCCATTTGGGGATTTCTTGGCAGAGATGAGTGGTTTACCATTTCCTTCTCCAGTTCATTTTACAGATGAGGAAACTGAGGTTTTTTGCAGGGTTAAGTGACTTGCTCAGGGTCACACAGCTAGTGTCTAAGGCTGGATGTGAACTCAGGAAGATGTCTTCCTGACTCCAGGGCTGATGTTCAACCTAACTGCCCCAGTATTTCTATTTGCTGTAACCTTAATTGAAATAATTGCTGCCCCTCATTTTTTTAGTTGTTATAGAATAATAGTTGAATAATAATAAAAGAATATACTACAAATCTAGTCCATCATTTTAACTGTGTGAATATTCATGTTTCAAGTTTGTTTCTGGAAAAGAACATATTGATGAATTTTTTAAAAATATATTCTATTTAATATATTTAATATATTCTATTTACTCTGGTTTATGCGTTAATTCACACTATTTACTTTCTTTTTTTATTAATTTATTTTGATTTATCAATAATCACTTCCATATGTTTTTGAGTTTAAAATTTTTCTTCCCCTTCTTCCCCACCACCCTCCCCAATATGGCACACAATCTGATGTAGGCTATACATTTACATTCGTATTAAACATATATTCACATTAGTGATGTTGTAAGTAAAAATTAAAACCAATAAGAGAAACCATCAGAAAGAGGAAAGAAGAGAAAAAAATAGCAATTCAACTTCCGTAGTTCTTTCTTTGATGTGGATAGCATTTTTCATCACAAGGCCTCTGGAGAGGTCTTAGGATCCTTGTATTGCCAGGAAGAGTTAAGTTTATCAATATTAGTCATCACACAACGTGGTTGTTATTGTGCACAACATTCTCTTGGTTCTGCTCACTTCACTCAGCAACAGACCATAAAAGTCTTTCCAGGTTTTTCTGAAGTCTGCCTGTTCATCATTTCTTATAGCACAATAGCATTCCATCACATATACCACAACTTGCTCAGCCATTCCCCAATTGATGGGCCTCCTCTCAATTTCCAATTCTTTGCCACCACAAAAAGAGCTGCTGTGAATATTTTTGTACGTCACACTATTTACTTTCAAAGTTGTGATTATTGTTTCCTGCCCCCCTATCCTTTTGTACTTATCCTTTGTCCCCACTCCTCTTTCTTATAAAGTGCTTGCCTAACACTTGTGATCTACAAATGAAAGGGTCAATTTCTATTCCATTGCCCCTCTTCTCATCTGCTTATCCCTTCCCTTATACCAGGTTTTTACTTTCTTTTTAATCTCCCCCTTCCACCTCTTACCTTCAATGTTAGAGTTTGTTATGTCTATTACCATTCCCTTAGCTATCCAGCCCACCCTCATACCCCCATTTCTTCCCTTCTTCCCTTTTGGTCCCCTTTTATTTCCCTGTTAAGTTTAATGTATTTCTATACTGCAACCTTTGCATGTGCAGGGGGAAGAGGGGACTGTATAATTGTGCTCCAATTTCCTTTGTCTTTTTCAGATGAATGTGAATCTCATGGGACGTTCATTCCCCCAACTTCTCTTCCCATGTTCGTATACTCTTCATTACATGCATCTCTATTATGTGATAGTGATTTCCCTCCCTTTCCTCTCCAGTATAGTCTCTTATCCCTCCCATTTCTTGCTTCTAAGACCTTCAGAACAGAACAAAACTATCCATAGTAGTCTACCTTGTCATTTTTACTTTTCTTTGTGACTCTGAAGGGTTCTGAGAAGACATTTTTTCTTATACTGTTATTGACATGTAAACAGTCATCTTCATTCAGTCTCTTCCAATTTAATAAATGGCCATACCTTCCTATGTTTCTCTGACTTTTGCATTTCTATTTCAAAGTATTTATTTCACTAGGAATACTTGGAAATCCTCTATTTCATTATATATGTATGTGTATATACATACATACATACATACATATACATATATATATGTATATATATACACATCCCTGTAAGATTATACTTAGTTTTGCTGGATAGCTCATTCTTTTTCTAAGCTTTTATTTTACGCCTTTTGATTATCATATTTCAAACTCTTCTTTATAGTGGCAGCTGCCATTCTATGACTCTTAGCTTTCAATTTTGGTTATAACATTCCTGGGAATTTTTTTTCTTTCTTTTTTAGGAGGTGAATAGTAGATTTTATTTTCATTTCTACAATCTTTTGATTTTAATGTTTATTGTCTCATTGAATCATTATTTTCTGTCTGACCCATTAAAATGTTTAAAGCATTCAGTTCTTGGACAAGGATTCTCATTTTCTGTCCTGAGGGATCAATATTCCTTGCCACTCTTTCCTTCCTTGCTACTTTATTTTGTGTCTTTTCATTTCTCCCAGATACTCTTGTAGTCCTTATGGTCAGGATATTTTATTTTCTGAGGTTCCACTGGGACTTGCTATGGAGTTACTCTAGTCTTCTGGCTATGCCCCTTGGTCATCTTAGTCCAAAGTATTTCTTCACTGAGTTTGCATTTTCTTTGGTTTGTTCGTATCGTGAGCCTCAGTGTCTGAGTCGTGAGCTTGTGCTTGGGTCAAATTTCATTCCTGTACTCCTGGATGGTAAAGGCAGCCTCTGCTTGGTTCTGAGTGTAGGGGCTAAAACTAGCCTGCACCTTATGCAGGAATTGTTTGGTCTTGTCACTTGATGTGGTTCAGGCACAGGTTGCCTTGATACTTCTCAAGGTCTTTCTGCTGCTGCAGCCAGGGCTCCAAGCTATCCTTCTGCTGGGACCATCTTGCTGCTGCTAGGAAGACAAATGAGGCACTTCCTATCATAAGTTACTAGGCAATTAAAAATTTACCCTGTCTGTTCCCCTGACTCCTGCTGGGGTGAAATTGGAGGCATGACATGGCTGGTAGTTTGCAATGCTTCAATGAGAGGGGGCATTGAGTAAAGATAAAAAAAAGCATGTCATTTAGGCAGTGTGAATGAACTGAGGTGGAAAGGTAGGTTGTATACTTCACAGATAATAAAACCTAGGTCTTCAAACACAGTATGACCAACACAAAGGAGTATGATTATATAATTTTAACTAGTTAGCAACAATAGAATCTGGGAACAAATAGGAAAAAAAAAACACGGCCAAAGTGTTAGCAATTCAATTCAATGCAAGTTCATTGCAAGTGCAAGCAATTGAGCTTGAGCATAGAGATCTTACAATTTGTCACACTTGGTGAATGGGGTGTGTGGTGCATGGTGTTTTCAGCTCCTAAATATGGAGCTAGCTCTCTCCTCTCCCTTCTCTGAGATGGTCTGGATAAGCTGCAGCTAGAATGGATCCAATTTACCTCCACCATCTCCTCAATTTAAGGCAACTGTATCTGCCTAGTGTTTAGCAACAAAAAGTCAAAGCTAAATGGAATCTTATAAAAACTGTTGGTTAGAATATGGTCAATAGTTCTTAAACCATGAATAAACCCCAATCAGATTTGGACAGAACAAGTAAGATATGTTTGTGTTGAATCAGAAAAGTATATTCTACTTCAAATAAAAATTAGGATAAGCCTAGTCAAATATTGAGAACAGTTTACCATTTGAGAAACAGATATCTAGGTGGCATAGTGGATAGAGCTCCAGCCTTGGAGTCAGGAGGACCAGAGTTCAAATCCAGCTTCAGACACTTGACACTTACTAGCTATGTGACCCTAGGCAAGTCACTTAACCCCAACTGTCTCACCAAAAAAAAAAAAAAAAAGGAAGATATCAAATCATAGACAGGTATATCACTTTAAATTTTGCTCTAAGTTGCATTTTCTTTTAATGTTTACATTTAGTTGATTTGTGTCCCCTTTTTATAGAAAAAAGTCAATTAATGGAAAAGTGTATTATGGGATAGGCCACTGGTAACATAAAGACAATGGTGAATTATTCTATGCCTTCACATTCTACTGAAGGATTACAACATGCATACAGATAAACAAAAACACAGTAATTTCTGGAGGAAAAAAACACTGATGAGGAATCAAGAAAGGTCTTGTCCAGGTTGCAGCCCCTGAACTAAGTACTAAAGGAAGTCACAAATTTTAGAAGACAGAAGTGATAAGAGCATTCTAGGCATAGAGACAGAAAAGGGAACATTGTGCACAGGCTAGAACATAGCATGAATGAAGGGGGAATAATATGAAAAAAGGTTTTGAAGAGCAGATGGGATCTAGATTATGGAGGTTTTTAAATGGTAAAGACTTTTGTATTTTATCCAAAATATAAGGAGCAATTGATTTTTTTCAAGAGTACAGTGACATAGTTGGATATGTATTTCAAGAAAATCAATTTCGCAACTGTAGGGAGAATAGATTGGAAAGAGGAGAGACCAGAAGCAGAGTCCTGGTTAGAGGGGATTAGGGCATGAAGTAGGTTGTTAGTGGAGAGAGGGGAATGAAAGCAAGGGAGGTTGTGGAACTAGAATCAATAAAACTTGGCAAACTTATTGCATATGGGGAAGTAAGAGAGAGGAAAGAGTCAAGAATGTCTAAATTGGTAACCCTGGGTGATTGTAAGGATAGTAGTGTCCTCAAAAGAAATAGGGAAAGAGAAAAATTAGATAATGGACAGATTACAGGAAGGGTAGAGCTTGAGGAAAGATATTTTGCAATTTGTCACACTTCATGAATGGGGTATGTGGTACATGGTGTTTTAAGCTCCTAAATATGGAGCTAGCCCTCTCCTCTCCCTTCTCTGAGATGGTCTGGATAAGCTGCAGCTATATGGATCCAATTTACCTCCACTATCTCCTGAATTTGAGGCAGCTGTACCTGCATAGTGTCTAGCAACAAAAAGTCAAAGTAAATGGAATCCTATAAAAACTTTTTTACTAGAATATGGTCAATAGTTCTTAAACCATGAATAAACCCCAATAAGATTTGGACAGAACAAGTAAGATATGTTTGTGTTGAATTAGAAAAGTATATTCTACTTTTAAAAAAAATTAGGATTAGCTTAGTGAAATATTGAGAACAGTTTAATATTTGAGAAATAGAAATCTAATCACAGATAGGTGTTTATATCACTTTAAATTTTGCTCTAAGTTGCATTTTCTTTTAATGCTTACATTTAGTTGGTTTGTGTCCCCTTTTTATAGGAAAGAAAAAGTCAATTGAATGGAAAAGTGTATTAATCTTTGTTTTTTTCAGTTAACCATGCCTACGAAAATCCACTTGTTTGGAGCCTGAGACCAGTGTCTCTACTGGAGAGCTACTTTGCCAAAATGGAGTCACAGTCCTCAATATAGATAGCATCTTTTGGAGTGCTAAGTTGGTAGACTAAAACCTTCAAAGTAACAGCAAGAAGCACAAACACCAATTCAAATTTTGAGTGTAATGATTGGAAGGTATTTACAATAAACATGGAAAAATCTGTAAGTAATTTAAAAACTGAATCTGTAAATTGTTTAAAATAATTTTTCTAAACACTGTTCACAAGTCACTTTTTTTTACACTTTACTTAATATGATTGAGACAATGCCATACTATGTCATTTAAAAAAATAACACAATTCTTCTAGACTCTAACTATACTGTCATTAGAATTTAAAGACATACATCTGATTTTTAAAATCACAAAAAAGTGATAAAAAGTAAAAGAATCATCCTAAAAGGGTCAGAAGCAATAAAAAGAAATCTTTTTTTTTTACATTGTTAGTAGAAGCCAATATCTGTTGTCCAATGTCCAGTCTAAGTTCAAGGATATTTATTACAAGTTTAGTTGAGTGATGAATTTTTGGGACACCATTAGCAAGGGGCTACAACCAATATCATTAGGGACACTATACATTCTTGAAAAATTAAAGCACAGTTTCAAAACACTTGAAAATAAGAGCCTTCATTAATTTCTGTTATTTGGAAATTCATTAAGAGGGACTACAGCATATCAGATCATGGAAACAGTTAGAACTCAGACTACTGGGACAAAAACCTACCCTATCAGGGAACCTGAAAAAATGATTTTGACTAGAATGAGAAGAAAACTAAACAACATAACATAATCTCAGATGTGGACAGGATCTCAAGGTCTTCTCATTCAACTTGTACCTGAATAAAAATCTACTCTACAGCATTCCTGGCAAGGAGTCATTCAATTGTTTTTGCTTGAATATCTCTAGTGAGCAGGAACCTATTCATTACTGAGGCAGTTCATTCCACTTATGGCTCGTTCTAATTTTTAGGATATCTTTCCTTGCATCAAATCTAAATCTGCCTCTGCAACCTCTATCCGTTTCTCCTCATTCTACCTTGCAAGTAGAGCAATTGTAATACCCTCTCTACCCAATAGCCCTTCAAATATGTCCCTCCCTACACATATGCACATATCCAAAGTATTCTGTCTTCCAAACTGAACATTGCCAATTCCTTCATCTGATCCTCATGAACCTTTTAGCATCCTCAGTGCATTCCACTGGATGTTCTAAGGTTGGTCAATTTATTTTTGTCATTCTAGACCTATGATTTCATTTCTGTGGGGAACTCCCACTGTGGAAATTCTCCTACTAATGTAGGTTGGTAATCTACAACCTATAGTCTTCAGTGTTGCCTGGGAGTACTGAGAAGTTAAATGATTTCTATGGGGTCACACAACTTTCACTGAAGATAGTACCTGAATCTGGCTTTTTTTTTTTTAACATCAAGGCCATTTCTCTACACACTATGCCATGCTGTAAGCCTGTAAATGATCTTCCAAAATTTGGTAGCAAAAATGAATATAATTCTCCAGATGTGGTCTGATTAGGGCCAGAGTGGGACTGTCACTTCCCTAATCCAGCCCACTGCCTCTCTTAAGGCAACCCAAGATTACATTTTTGGCTGCTGTATCACTAGTGACTTAAGCTTCAAGTACCACTTTTTAAAAAACACCTATCTAGCTACAGTTCCTCTACTTTGTATTTGTGAAGTTAAATTAAAACAAAAGAATTTGCATTTAATCTCATTCAATTTCACTTTATTAGATTTATTCCAACATTCTAGCTTGCTGATATCTTTGGGGAACCTGTCTCTGTCATCAAACATGTTAGCTATGTCTCCTAGCTTTAAATTTAATCTCTAAATTATAACAGTTATATCATCTGGGCATTTAGCCAAGTCAGTTAAAAATGTGAAAAAGCACAGAGCCAAACACAGATCCCTGGGATACTCCCCCAGAGCTAACACAAAACCATTAATCTGGTCTTTCTAACATTCCAAATCCGAATTGGACTATCACACTAGCCTACATCTCTGCATATTTCCCACAAGAATAGAACAAGAAACTTTGCCAAATGCTTTGTTAAAAATTCAAATAAACTATCTAGTAGTCACCTGATTACCCAGTTTAGTAACTGTTTCCAAAAAGGAAATGTGGTTAGTCTGCTATAACCTGTTATTGATGAAATCATCAACGCTTCCTTTTCTAGGCATTCACTAACCATCCCTTTGGTAGTATGTTTTGGAATTTTGCCAGAGGTTAGTCACTAGGCTATAGTCTTCAGTCTCCATCTTTCTTTTTTTGAAAAACAGGACATTTGCCCTTCTTCAATTCTGTGGTACCTCTTCCAAGTTCCACAACCTTTTGAAGGTCAATGACAGTGGTTCAGCAATGACATTAATTAATTTACTCATTTTGCAAGGATGTAGTTCATCCAGGTCTAGTGACTTGAAATCATTAAAGAAATCTAGGTGCTCTCTTACAATGTCCACAATTCCATCTTGGGTTTCAATTTCCTATTATTTATTTTTGTACTATCATTTTCCAATCTAAATGTAATTCTACTTAGCAGAGAAAGTACATGCAAAGCACAAAGTATCTCCACTTTGTCAACCCTTACTGTAACATCCACTGTGATCCTTTTATGATGTTTCTCCCATAACTTAAAAAAAAAACCCACCACCTTTTGTTGTCCTTAGCTTTACATTTTAGCTTTATTTTATTCTGATGCTCACCTGAAACTATTCTTTTTTTTATTTTTTAATGGTAATTTTTATTTTTTTTTGTTTTCAACATTTACTTCCACAAGATTTTGAGTTCCAAATTTTCACCCCATCTCGCCCCTCGCCCCGCCTTAAGTCAAATCCTATGAAAATAAGATTCACTCATTCCCTCTCACCTTCCCGCTTCCCCTCCACCATAAGAGCCTTATCTTTTGTTTTTTTTTTTTGTGGGATAATTTACCCTGTTCTACCTCTCCCTTTCTCCTTTTCCTAGTATAATCCTCTCTCACCCCTTAATTTTATTCTACAGATATGACCCTTTCTTTTTCAACTCACCCTGTGCCCTGTATCTATCTATATCTATATATACGTACATATAATTTTTTCCCCTCCAACTACCCTAATACTGACAAAAGTCTCATGAGTTACAAATATCATCTTTCCATGCAGGAATGTAAACAGTTCAACCTTAATAAGTCTCTTATGATTTTCTCTTTCCTGTTTACCTCTTCATGTTCCACTCGAGTCTTCTATTTGAAAATCAAATTTTCTATTCAACTCTGGTCTTTTCATCAAGAATGCTTGAAAGTCCTCTATTTCACTGAATGACCATTTTTTCCCCTGCAGGATTATACTCAGTTTTGCTGGGGAGGTTATTCTTGGTTGTAATCCTATCTCCTTTAGCTCTCCGGAATATCATATGCCTGCAGTCCCTTAATGTAGAAGCAGCTAAATCTTGTGTTATCCTGATTGTGTTCCACAATACTTGAATTGTTTCTTTCTGGCTGCTTGTAATATTTTCTCCTTGACCTGGGAACTCTGGAATTTGGTTACAATATTCCTAGGAGTTTTCCTTTGGGGATCTCTTTCAGGAGGAGATCGGTGGATTCTTTCAATTTCTATTTTGCCCTCTGGTTCTAAAATATCAGGACAGTTTTCCTGGATAATTTCTTGAAAGATGATGGCTAGGCTCTTTTCTTGATCATGGCTTTCAGATAGTCCAATAATTTTTAAATTCTCTCTCCTGGATTTATTTTCCAAGTCAGTTGTTTTTCCAATAAGATATTTCACATTGTTTTCTAATTTTTCATTCTTTTGGATTTGTTTTACAGTGTCTTGATTTGTCATATAGTCAGTAGCTTCCAATTGCTCTATTCTAATTTTTAAGGAAGTATTTTCTTCAGTAATCTTTTGGACTTCCTTTTCCATTTGGCCCATTTTGCTTTTTAGGGCATTCTTCTCCTCATTGGCTTTTTGGACCTCTTTTCCCATTTGGGTTAGGCTATTTTTTAAGGTGTTATTTTCTTCAATATTTTTTTGGGTCTCCTTTAGCAAGCTGTTGACTTGTTTTTCATGATTTTCTTGCATCACTCTCAGTTTTTCCTCTACTTCTCTTACTTGCTTCTCAAAATCCCTTTTGAGCTCTTCCAAGGCCTGGGACTGATTCATATTTTCCTTGGAGGCTTTGGATGTAGGAGCTTTGGCTTTATTGTCTTCTTCTGGTTGTATGTTTTGATCTTCTTTGTCACCAAAGTAAGATAATATAGTCTGACTCTTTTTGTGCTGCTTACTCATGATCCCAGCCAATTACTTGAGTTTTAAACTCTTTGTTAAGGTAAAAGTCTGCTTCCAATGTGAAAAGTGTACTGTCCCAAGCTTCGGGGGTTTGTACAGCTGTTTTCAGAGGTACTTCTAGGGACCTGTAAATTTTCAGTTCTTCCAAGGTGGTATGATAAGGGGCAGGGTGTTTCCTCTCCACCAACACAACAAGCTTCACCACACCAGTGCTCCTCCTCACCCCAGGACCGCCCCTCAGAACTGTGACATAGATCTAAGCACTGGTAAAGCAAGAGATTCCTGCCTCAGCACTGGCAAAGAGATTCTTGCAATCCCCCTCTGATCAGCCACTTGATTCCCTCTCAGTCTGTGGGCCAGAAGCTCAGGAAAAAGCCACGGCCCCAGGCCATGCTCCAGACTTACAGCTGAGACCTAGCTCCTCTCTCACCAGAGTCACAGACTTTTCCCATTGACCTTCTAAGTTGTCTTTGGCACTCAGGAAGAGAGAAGTCTGGAAACTGCCACAGCTGCCCAAGATCCAGTCCTCTGAGGCCTGCTCCAGGGTCGCTGCGGCCTGCACTCCCATGCCGAACTGTGCTCCTCTCCCCGCCTGGCGCAATATACCTTTCTGATCAACCATCCAGGCTCTTTGGCTGGAAATTTGTTTCACTCTGTCTTTTTGTGGGTTATGCTGCTTTAGAATTTGTTTAGAGCCATTTTTTTAAGTATTTGGAGGGCTTTGGGAGAGAGCTCAAGACAGTCACTGCTTTCCCTCTGCCATCTTGGCTCCGCCCTCCCTGAGACTATTCTTATAAGACCATGACACATTTTCTTCTTTATCCTATTACTTGCTTGTGCTTCCATCTTATATACATCTTTTTTTTTTTAATTGTTCAATGAATCCCTGTGTATTTGATCCATCTCTTTAGATAATCCTCACTCCTTTTCTTACACCACAGAATTCCTCTTTGTGTCTTCAGAATTCCACTCTTGAGTCTCCTCCATGCCTCCTGGGATGACATCCCCTGTAGAATTTTATCTCATGAATCTTGGTTACTCTTTCTTTATACCCCTTGAAATCTATTGTTCCCATATATAACACGTATGTTGATTATACTCAGCTTTCCTCTCCTTTATAACAAATTCTTAAACAGAATGGGCACTCCCAACTAAGCTTCCCATCATTTCGGCAAATACCTCCCTGTTGGTGAGAATTAGGTCCAGGATAGTAAGGCCTCTCCTCTCCACCTTTTGAAAAATAGAATTATCAAAGCAATCCAGGAAATTATTAGCTGCTCTGTTTTTTGACTGAAAAAGGACTCAAGTAGACATGTGGATAATTGAAGCTCTTCATTACTACCTATATGAAGGCTTGTGATCTGTCTCCTGAACTCATCTACTCCTTTCTATCTAAGTGGTCTATAGTATATTCCAATTATAATATTGTTTCTGTCCATCTTCACCTAAACGTCTTCCACCATGTTTCCTCCTTTGGTTCCTGGACTTAATTAAGTGAATGAGGTATTGATGAAGGGAAAAAGTTACCAGATCCTTTCAATCCTTTCTAGTATTATGTCTCTACTGAGAGTTTATTGAAGATTTAGGGAAATATGTATAGCCCTCCTGCTAGCTGCCACAGGTATGATGAAACATTAAAGGAATTCATTCATTCCAATTTATCAAGGGAGTCTGAGAGAAATATCACTGAGGGGGCAGCAAGTGAGAATGGAAAAAAAGGACCCTACCTGAGGTACTCTTTTGTATGCCAATGGATCTAACAAATAAGGCTGACAATGAGTCAATCCTAAATATACTGAGAGCTACCTCTGTCTCTGTCTCTCTCTCTCACATACACACACAAAAAACAACACCACTACCTTTGAAAAAGGGGGGGGGAAAACCACTAGCAGTCAATGACAGTTCTGGAAGATGGCCACCGCTGCTCAAGATGACAGTGACCATAACAGAAATAGGGACTGTGGAAGAAGGACATGTTTAGGGAAAAGAAAAAAAATAAGGCTCATTTTGGCCATACTGAGTTTGGAAAATGAACATAGGGTATCCAGAATAATTTCATGTGGGACAAGTTCAAGAGAAAGAGTCTAACTAGATATATGGGTTTGGGAATCATTTGTGTAGAACTGATGACTGAAACCATAGGAGCTCATGATCCCAAATGGAGAGTGTAGAGAGAATGTGGCCATGGGCCAGGACAGGGCCTTAGAGAATATGTAAACAAAGGGAGTGGGAAATGGATGGTCATTCCAACAAAGAAAGCTGAGTTTAAAATGTAGGAAGAGAAGTAGGGGAAACAAGTGTCACAGAGACCAAATAAAAAATGATTTTATGGGAGGAGGTGTGGGCAGTGCCAAGTTTCAGAAGTGTCAAATAAGATGAGGACTAAGATAAAAGGCCATCAAGTTTAGTGTTCCTGAGACCATTGGTAACTTTGCAATGAGTAGTTTTGGTAAAGTGATGAGGTTAGAAGCCAGCTAGCAATGAAGTGAGTAGCAAAGAAATAGTACATGTGAAGTTAGCAAATTCTTTATAGGAGTTTGGCAATGAATGGGAGGAGAAATATAGTAGCCTGAGGGGTTTGGCAGGGTCAAGTGATGGTTTTTAAAGGATATGGTTAACATGAGCAAATTTGTAGGCAATGGGAAGGATAGTGTAAATAGAAACAGGAGAGCAAACATTGAGGAGAAATCTCCTGAATAAGACAGGATCAAAGCACAGGTGAAAGGGTTAGTCTTTGCAAGGAGGAGGGTCACTTCTTTCTCAAGAGACTACAGAAGAGGGGCAGCTAGGTGATGCAGTGGATACAGCACTGGCCTTGGAGTCAGGAGGACCTGAGTTCAAATCTGGCCTTGAACCAAACACCTGACACTTACTAGCTGTGTGACCCTGGGCAAGTCACTTAACCCTAATTGCCTAAAAATAAAAACTTTTAAAAAAAATTTTAAAAAGAGACTACGGAAGACTAGCATAGATGAAAGGATGAGCTTTGAGTTGTCACACTGGGAAGTTAAGAATGGTCATATTGGATGGGTTTCTTTGGTCAAGAAGAATGGTTACTCTTAAGGAGAAAAAGTGTGAAAAAGCTGTGGAAGGAAGTGGTATAGGGTCAGTCAAAGGGTGGGGAAGGATTACATAGCAAAGGATTTAGGGAAAAAAAAAAGGTGGAGGTGATGACCCAGGATAGGCTGAGCTTGAATAGCAGGAATAACAAGGAGTCTACGGGGTCAAGGGTCAAGGGTGAATCTGTTAAATATAGGGTCATGGTAACAAAAGAAAATTGAGGACAGAGCAAGGGTGAAGGACTAAAAAACAAAGAAAGAAGGAAAGAGGCACAGAAGAACTGGAACTTTTAGTGAGGCCAAGTAGGTTTAGTCATGAGAAGCAGAAATCAAAGGACAGAAATTGATGATTAAAGAGGAGAATTTCAAAGTTAAAAATAATGGAAGTGGCACAGTTATGAAGACATGGTGAGTTGTAATCTCTAATGGATGGAGTAAAGATGTAGGTTATGGAGCTGAAAAGCTAGGGTGCTGAAAGGGACATCAAAACAGAATTTGGAGTTGCAAAGTAAAAGGTAAGGGTTGGGAGCAAAGAAAAAGTCTGTGGATAAAGAAATAGACTCTTACAACATCCACTACTATTAAAAACACTAGAAAGCACAGGAGCAAATGGAGTCTTTCTTAAAATTATAAGGACAATTATCACCACTATTATTCAATATTCAATTCAATATTATTCAATATTCAAGTATTTAGAAATACTAGCCTTAAGACAAGAAAAAGACATTGAAAGAATAAAAACAGGCAATGAGAAAACAAAACTATCACTCTTTGCAGATGATATACTTGAAAGCCCTCAAAAATCAATTAAAAAACCAGTTGAAACAATTAACAACTTTAGAAAGTTGTAGGATAGTGTTTGATAAGCTCAAAAGATCCAATTTTGGGGGCAAGAACTTATCATTTGACAAAAATCTTCTGGGAAAAATGTAAAGCAATTTAGCAGAAATTGGCATAGACCAACATCTCATACCATATACCAAAATAAGTTAAAATGAGTAAATGATCTATATAAACACAAGGGGTGATATCATAAACAAATTAGGGGAGCATGGAAAATTTTACCTCAAATCTACAGAGAAGGGTAGAGTTTATGATCAAACAAAAAAATAGAGAGGATCATAGGAAGTAAAATGGAGAATTTTGATTACATGAAATTAAAAAGGTTTTCCCAAACAAAACCAATGCAGTCAAAATTAGAAGAAAAGTAGGAAACTGGTGAAACATTTCTTTTACAGCAAGTTTCTCTGATAAAGGCCTCATTTCTCAAATATTTAAGGAACTGAGTCAAATTTATAAAAATAAGAGTCATTCTCCAATTGATAAATGGTCAAAGGATATGGACAGGAAGTTTTCAGAAGAAGAAATCAAAGCTATCAACAGTCACATGAAAAAATGATCTAAATCACTAATGAATAAAGAAATGCAAATTAAAACAACTCTGAGGTACCCCTTCACACCTGTCAGATTGGCTAACATGACAGAAAAGGAAAGTGATAAATGTTGGAGAGGATGTAGAAAAACAGGTACATTAAAGCATTTTTGGTAGAGTTGTGAACTAGTCCAACCATTCTGGAGAACAATTTGGAATTTTGTCCAAAGGGCTATAAAGCTGTGCATAAACTTTGACACAGCAAAACCACAACTATGTCTATATCCTAAAGAGAGCAAAGAAAAGGGAAAAGGACCCATATGTACAAAATACCTATTTTGCATTTTGTATGCATGTCACATATTTTTGTGGTGGCAAAGAAATGAAGATTGAGAGGATGCACATTAGTTAAGGAATGGCTGAACAAGTTGTGGTATATGATTGTGATGTTATACAATTGTGTTACAAAAAATGATGAGGGGGATGGTTTCAGAAAAACCTGGGAAGTTATATGAACTAATACAAAGTGAAGTGAACAGAACTTGGAGAATACTATACATAGTAACAGCAATATTGTGAAAACTGTGAAAGACAATCAAGACAGTGATCTAAGACAACTCCGAAGGACACATTATGAAAAATGCTATCCACCTCCAGAGAGAGAACTGATTAGTCTGAGTGCAGATTGAAGCATACTAGTTTTCTACCTTATTTTTTTCATGGGTTGTTTTTTTTTTGGCAACACAGTTAATATGGAAATATGTTTTGCACATGTATAACTGGTATCATATTGCTTGCCTTCTCAATGGGTGAAGGAAAAGATGAGGAGCGATTTTGGAACCCAAAATTTTTAAAAATGAATATTAAAAATAAGTTAGTTAATTAAAAGAAAAAGGGGAATAAGACTCTTTAAGATGGGAGGCAATCTAGGAACTGGTAGATTTCAGTCATAAGGCCCTGAACTGTGTGACAGACAAGTGGAGTTAACTTCAAAGGAAGAAAGGTTGCTAAGTAATGGTGGCAGAGGGTAGAAGAGAAAGCAGTAGGAGAAAACAATGAGTATGGAGTAGATTCCTCTTTATGGGCCAATATATTTGGGGGCATGCATGAGATAACAAGCAATCTGAATTACAGCAATTGATTACAGATACAGTGTCTTCCATACCAGAGAGAACCCAGTTTCCACAGGTGCAAGGCATAAAGTATAAAATTTAAAAAGGCTTTGGGATAAAGGAAAATTTTAGATGGAGTAAGGATTCCAGAATACAAAATGGAAAAGGAAGCAGAGGATGAAAGGGAATGGGGAGTGTATATATAGAAAAATAGCAGGGGAAGGGTTTGGGATTTTTTTGTTTTGTTTTTGTTGTGTCTTGGGACACAGTGACTCTCACTCAACAGAACTGGGAAACAAGGAAGTGGAAATGTGTTAACCATAGCACTGAGGATGGGCTAATTAGTTGATTGGAGTTCCAACATCCAGGGTTGGATGCAGATGAAGAGCTTTACTGGTGCCAGTTTTAAGCATCCTGGAATAGGGGGGTGGAGATAGAGATGGCAAAGAGATAATGTCCGAGGTCTGGGCCAGCAAATACTAGAATCTGGTCCCCAGAGACATGACTGGATTTATACATAAAGTCACTTCTGTGAGTGATCAAGAACACCTAGAATATCTCTTACACATGGAGAATATATTCAGCTCTTTGTTAAGCCAAGTGCCTAAAACCTTAGTCCTGTTAGCATTTGGCTTAGTGTCTAAGGCATCCAAGATAAGCACTTTGCCTAAGGACCTACTAGAGCAGCTTTAGGCCTCTGTAATGAAGAGGCACTGGACCTTCAAATGCTCAGCCTCGTATCTGGCTATTGCCTCCAAGTTTCCCAAGCATTTTATCAGTATTTTTCCATAAGTCATACACATGAATAAATTCTAATGCAGCCCTTTGTGCTGTTATATCAGCACAGGATCACCCAAAAAGTCTCAATACTGAGTCAATCTATAATGACTCAAGCAGCAATGAAGCGGAACTTGCTATAGTAATTCTACTGGTCCAAACCAACTAGATGACAATAGAAAACTCATATAACAACTTGTTAGTGAGTTGTAGGGTGGCCACAAGCAGGGCTGTCAGAAGAAATAGTGTGACAACAAAACAAAGCACAATTTAAGATGAGGTTCATTTGGGTACTACTAGTGACAGGACATACTGGTATAGAACTATCAGAGTAGCTTTTCTGAGCAAAGGCATTAGGCTGCCTGTTAGGCAAACAAGAGACATGGAAAACAGTAACAAAACCTACAAATGACAACTACAGTGAAACACAATGACATATAAACATGGGTAAGTTTAAAAAAATTCTCACACAGAATGACAGTAGGTTTTTATTAACATATTTTACAATGTTGATTATTCCTAGTTTTATATTTTCTGATTAATTATAAAGATTGATTTAGCATCTACAGTAATGTACTGTACTTAAATGATCATTCATACAAGATACCACACCAGTACATTTTTTTAATAATAATATACACACACATCACTCTAACTTGGACCTGTTATTTTTCAAAGTGGGCTTATAAATTGGGCTTATAAAAGTTATGGGGAAAATCAAAGTTATAGTTTAGCAGCATGCATGTATGTATTCAAGTACAATTTTCAACCAAGTGCTTTTTTCAAAATTTACTGGTGACTAATTCACCAATATCAAAATAAACACTATCAAATACCCAGATTTTTAAAGTTAAGGCTAATATTTTCACTTCACATCCATATGCACAACCATAAAACATTCCATTTTAAATATGTAATAATCAAATTCTGGATACATTATACCTTGTAAATAGAGCATCAGAGTTTCAAACTACAGAATTATTCAAGTTCACGAGTCCTGTAATGGCATCATACTGGAGATGTAAATTAACATTCTGCTCATCAACCACACTTACAAAATGGCCTGGTATTCATAATGACCAATGCAAAAAAATATTACAGGCTGAACTTATGGTACAGTACTAAAAAAAGTAGCAACATGTTGGAAAACACATAGCCATTCAGTTAGTGAAACAGAATCATTCTAGTCTTACAGAAAGTTATGTTAATATTTTGGAAATTTATATAAAAATAGCAGGCCATTACCATGTATTCTATTGTAGATCTAATGGTCAAATCTCAACTGCTTTGGACCTGTTTGGAAAATGCACTGTTCTATTTTCTTTATTTGGATGCTAGACTGCCATTTCTATGATTTTGACGTGGTATCATTCAATTAGATCTTACAACATGGATCTGCTTTTATTTTTATATGTTTTATCACTAGATGTTTTTGTCTTTTATTTTACATGTAAAAATTTTATTTTACAGAACAAGCTATGAAAGTCAAAAGTACCAGGAATTGTTTTTGACAGCATTTTATACGAAATAATCAACCAATGTCTGAATCACTTGAAAAATTGTTTGGTAGCATTTTTTGTCCATACTTTCCTCCTCTTACATACAGTGTATTTAAACTCAATCCTTTTTATTCTTGCTGAGTTAAAAACACTATAAACATAAGCTGTTTCTCCAGCATTCTTCTGAGAAGAATACAGATGCAATCATTCAAACCAGGGCCACTTCTGTTGAGTTTTTTTTTTCTTTTTAAAGGAAATCAAGCAGAAAAATCAGTGATCACTCTGCACAAATACAATACAGATGAATCTCTTGAGTTGACAGGAAAGATCCAAAATCATATTTCATTTTTAGGGCAGTCTGCATATTTCCAATTCAAACATATCTGGGTTGATAATGAAAGGCAGGCATGCATGGATGTAATTAGAATCTGTCATGTTGTACAGTCTTAGAAAATTTGTATATATAGTAAAATCTATATATTACTACCACTAATAATTCACCCAATTGTAATGGCAAATTTTGTTTTTTGAAGGAGCAAAAAAAAAAAATCAATATACTGTATTACATTAACAGTAGCCATCTAATTATTTTACAGCTATTTTATTTATTTACCTGGGGATAACATTTATGAAATTCCTGAGAATGAGTTAGGTTTTCAGCAAAGTCTGAAAGCTTTTAACAGACCTCTCACAATAAGTGGATTTTTTTAAAGTTCTACTGTTAGACCAACTTTTACTATACAGTATCTCACATAAATCATGTTTTACAATTGTTGTCTAATTACATATGTAGCAAGCAAAAATCTCAAATCAACACAAGAAATGGAAAGAAAAAAATGATGCAATATGTTTAGTAGATGCAAATTAAACACAAAGGATGTGGAAGCAGTAAACCCGCAATAACTCAAATCCACTCAAAATATCAGAAATGTTTCATTGCATTGTTGGGAGATTTCACTTTTAAGTAATTCTGAGAACAACTTGTGCTTCTTATCAATTGTGGAATAAACAAAAAGCATGAGTACCAAGGAAATTAAACTTTTCATGCCCTCTCAAAGATTTTTTTTTTAAAGTTATAGTACCATTAATGTAGTATCAACAGCACCTAATAATTGAAAGGCTTAAAAAACGGCATGGTTTCATTTTTTTTTCCAGTGAGTTAATCCCCCAAATTAAGTTAAAGCTTATCTTTGTAAAGCTGGATTCTTAGTAAAGGTGATGGATGATATGGTGTGAAGCTGTAGGTAATAGATGATTTATAGCCCATTATAATGTGGACCCCATCTTTTATTGATGTGATCAAAAGTATGAGAAACCCATTGCTGTTCAAGAACTTTGTATCTTTCCTTGCAAATGTAGAGAGGCTTGCCACGTCTAGAAAGAAAAGTGAACATTAACACAATTAATTCAGAGAAATTTAGTTTGTCATTTCTGTTTGAGCTAATTCCTTGCAACAATCAAGTTACGTAACTTTTTTTGTTTGTTTTGTTTTCTGGTATTTGGGGATTGCATGCTTATGGAAGGAAAACCTCACAAAACTCAAGTTACAAACAAATCAAATCAGTATCTTCAGAAATCCATATTATGAAATGTAATAAAGCTCGAACTAATAGAGTGACACTTATTTAACATAATTTTCCCATGTCAACAATATTACCTCAAATTCTGACACCTGGCCTAATGCTACTTTATAGTGGTTTTTGTACAGTATTAGTTTAAAAAGGGTAACTGTCTTAATATCTTACCTAAGATCCCGGTCTTCTTCACCATGTGCATCCAGATAAACTGAACCCCAGAGGCAGAAACGATGGCCTCGAATAATGATAATTACTGATGCATTGATCAAAAGAAATATTCCTGTTCCAGCACCACAGTTCTGAGAATGCTAAAAAAAAATATATTATATTAAAAAAATCCCATTAATGGGATTTTCATAATAAAGTCAAGAATGGCCTATTCAAATGTCTTCCAAATATAGGAGTCCAGTCACTAAGGAGCATTTTCTTTTTATAAAGGTTTAATAGTAACAACTGAATATGCAATCTTCATGCTAAGATTTTATTTCATTATATGGCATTTTCATTACAGCATATTTGGGATATAAGAAGTGAAAAATCAGATTAGAATATTGGGTGATCCAGTACTATGCAAATACATGGTCAACATAGTTCATCATTAAATGGTGTGAAATATGAAGACTGCTTTTCAAAATGTTAGGTCTTTTGTTCTCTCTTACCAGCACACATTCGCAGTAACTTTGTTGTTTGCAGCAAAGTCCCTTCAGGCAGACAAAAGTTCCACAAACAAGGCAAACAGCAGGATCTTTAGGAACTTTAGTGCAGACACTACAGGTTTTTCTGTGGTAGTACTGAAAGATGGTATTATAGTTCTCAGGCAATTGTAATAAACGTGGTAAGTCCCACTTTGACTCCTGGATAAGCAAAACCTAAAACATTACCAAAAATAATCATTAAAATGATGTGATTCTATTATTGAAACCAAAGCCTAAGTATTTTTCCCCTACTTTTTTTTTCCCAAGAAAGGAAGATTTCCCCATAAACACAGGTAATAATAATATAACACGGTATGACATGCTTGGTTGATTTATTTTAAGGTAAAAAATCGATACCTTTTAATAGCATTTTAAGCTTGAAAAACATGCTTAAATAAATTCAGTTTCTTATTATATAGCATTTTAACATAAAGATATGGATTAATGTGAAATTTTAAAATGCTGGCAGATTATAAAAACCAAATTTTATACTCTGTAATAAGTAATCAAAGAATATATTGACTTTTTAAAAGAGTTTATGTTGTAATTAATTTGTAAATTTAATTAATTTGTAAATTTAATTAAATTTACAACAGGATGCTTTAAATTTGGCTAAATACGTTCCTATTTTTTAAAAAAAATACACTATTACATATGTTACAGCTCAATCTACTATTCTGGCTGGCTAGACCAGGTCCCTTCTTCTAAAAGGGAATTATGTGGCTAGAAATAGCAAGAATGATTTCAGAACATGAATGCAACCCGTGACACTAAAGGAATTATATTGTTTTCATCATACTCACAACTGGTTTATTCAAAAGTACCTAGAGTATGCTTGCTCTAAAACACTGTAAAAGTTTCAGCTCTTTTCATCTAGCTCAATATTAATCTACTCAGACCTTAATACTTTTGGGTCACTCCAAAATGTGGTTAAATCTGATTGCCTGGATTGCAATATACAGATCTGTTTCCCACAGCCAGACTAAATCTTAGGCAGAAGCATTTCTCCGTTTTCTGGAAGTACTTCTTCAATAGTTTGTATGGTATTTATTAATAACCCTGTAGTTAGAGATGGGTTCACTATGATTATGTTTCTTGAGATCTGGACCCAGGGTAATTTAATCTATTAAGATTATTTACATAAAATAAGACTGCTGCTTTCCCAGGGCATGTACGTTCAACACAGAGAAGAGAAATCAAGAATTAGCCAAATGGATAACTATTATCCACTTCTGGTTCTTCATCCAAACAGGAATTACATGCCAGAAGAAAATTAGTAAGCACTGACAAAGATTACAGTCTTGGAAAAGAATTCGAAGCCTACAGAGTCAAAGGCAGTCTCCTCATCTTTGGTACCCACTGAAGGCAGAGATACAAAGGAAGTGAAAAACTGGCCAAGAAGATGGTATCTGGGAAAGGCATGTATGTTTCTGGACCAGCAGCAGCATGCCAGGTTCCTAATGGAATACACTCACTAAGAAAAGCCAATAAGAATGCATTTGCCAAGTGTCTTGCAAAACTAATCAAAAGGGCTTTAAAAGTAAAGAATGGAGGAGGGAGAAAAATTGCCTACATTTATCAACCAATACACATACCATAAAGAGAAACTACAGTATATAAAGAAAAATAGCAGTTGAGACTCCCAGAAATTCACTTAAGACAAAATCCAAGAAAGGAGCAAATAGTAAAAGCCATAGACTCCAACGCACAAGTTTATGCAACAAGCAAGAGGTAATAAGGTCAATATCATCTTAGGTAAAAGGGAAATGTGAACCAGAATTGCTTATTTAAAAGGTATATTCATGTGTAGAAATCCAGAAACAAGAGTAGGAACATACAAAGGAAAGCATTTGGATGAAGACAAATAGAGGAAGACACAGAAGTCATTTTGCTATCAGACCACCTGGACATAAAGAGGAAACAAGAGTTGAAGAAACAGATTATAAGTCTGACACAACAACAAGATATAGTAGTGATGGAGAACTTGAGTTATCCAGTTGTCTCTTGGAGTCTTCTGCCAAAAAGAGGGCAATCAATCAATCAACAAGCATTCACTAAGTATCTACTATGAACGAGGCACTGTGCTAGGCACTGAGGATAAAAAGACAATTCCTGTCTCAGAAGAGCTCACAATCTAGCTGGGGAGACATGTACATATATTAGTTAAACCTACAGGTAATAAATAGGGAGCCATGGGAATGACATGATCATTTTTAGGAAAACACTTTGGCCATTGTATGGAGAGACTTGAAACAAACAGAGAGATCAATTTGGAAACGATTGCAGTAGTCCAGCCTAAAGAAAGTTGATAAGGGCCTGAGTTATAATTCAAGTGAGTGAAGAGAAGGAAACTTGTGGAGAGCTGTTATAGAAGTAAAATTGACAAGACTAGCAACTGACTGAATATGTGGCGTGAGTGAGAATGAGAAGTCCAGGGTAACTCTGAGAATATAAGCCCAAAAGACTGGAAAGATGGTGGTGCCTTTGACAGAAAGAAGGTTTGTAACACAGATGGATATGGGAGGTGTATGGGTGGGAGGGAAAATATGTCTGTTTTGACATACTGAATTTGAGAGCTATACGAAACATTCTGTTTGAAATCTCCAAATTTGAGTTTGTGGTCTAGATGAAGAACACTACCAGCACAGATATGATGACTGAATCCAAAGAAGATGATGAGGTCCTGAAGGAAGAGGAGAGAGAGACAGAGCCAAAGGGTACACTCACAGTTAGAAGATGGGATATTATTGATGATCCAGCCAAAGGGACTGAGAAGGAGCAGTCAGACAAGAGAATGGGAAAACTCAGGGAAGAGATTATTTAGGAGAAAAAAGTGGTCATCTGAAACTGCTCTCTCTAAAGTTACCAAAAATCTCTTAATTGCCAAATCTAATGGCCTTTTCTCTTATCCCCCCTTCTTCACCTCTCTATGGTATTTAGCACTGTTGACCATCTCCTCATGAATGTTCTCTCTTTGGTTTTTGCAACACTGTTGTCTTCCCATTCTTCTCCTACCTGTCTGACTTCTTTTTCTCAGTCTCCTTTACTGATCCTTTATCCTGTTGTCCTCCCAAACTGTAGGTGTCACCCAAGATTACATTCTGGGCTTTCACTTCATCTCATTGGTTCCCATAGTTTCAGTGATCAAATCAATACATATTCACAGATCTATACATCCAGCCTGAACTTCTTTCCTGAATACCAGGTTCTCATCACAAACAGCCTGTTATAACTAGATGTCTAGTAAGCATGTCAAACTCAATGTAGTTGAGACAGAACTCATTAACTTTTCCTCTAAACCCACCTCTCTTCCAAACTTCCTTAAAAAAACAAAACAAAACTATTGAGAGCATCACCATCCTTCCAGGCACCTGGGTCTATAACCTTAGCATCCTCCTCAACAACTTGCTTTCACCACTCACATCCAACCATTTGCCAAATCTTGAGGTTTCAGGCTTTGCCCCTCTTATACATGTCCCTCTCTCCACTCAGCCAACATCCCAATTCAGGTTCATGCTATGTCTTGCCTCAATCATTACAATAGCTTTCTATTTACCTCCCAGCTTAGAATCTCTCCTCATCTTCATCCATCTTCTACACAGCTGCCAAAGTGATTTCTCAAAAGCATAGACTGAACTACATCACCACTACCCTTATTCAATAAACTTCAGTGATTATCTACTACCATCATAGTAAAATATAGTCTACTGTTTGGTATGAAAGCTCTTCATAAACTGGCTTCTTTCTAACTTTCTGGTCTTCTCACACTCCTCTTCACATACTAAATGATCTAGCTACACACAACTTACTTGCTGTTCCTGAACATAATAGTCCACATCTACACCCTGGCTAATTTTAAGCACTTAAATGCTTGCTTAATGCTGTGATCCCACAGACTAAAATTCAACAGGCAGTCAACCCAGAAGGGATGAGAAACTTAAGAATTAAACTTTAACATTCATTTCTAAAATTTTGAGTTCCAAATTTTCTCTCCCTGAAGCCCATCCCCCACCTATTGAAAAGGTAATATGAGGGGCAGCTAGGTGGTGCAGTAGATAGAGCGCCAGCCTTGCAGTCAGGAAGATCTGAGTTCAAATGCAGCCTCAAACACTTAGTAGCTGTTTTATTAGCAAGTCACTATCTGCCTCAATTTCCTCATCTGGAAGATGAAATGAAGATAACAGTAGAACCTACCTCCCAGGATTGTTGTGAGGCTCAAATGTGATAACATTTGTAACATGCATTATAAACCTTAAAGTCCTATGTAAATGCTATGGCTGTGCTTATTTTCTAGCCTTTCAAAATATCTTTGGATCCTTTCTGTCATCCAGTATGTTATCTATCCCTCATAGTTTTTAGTAATAATCTGTACATTTGATAAGCCTGTCATTTCTGCCTTTATCCAAAGCATTGATCAAAAGGTTAATTAGCATAGAGTCAAGCACAGGTCCCTGTGGTATTTAACTGAAGAGTGCCATTCAGCAAGCTCCAAATCATCTAAATATATTCTCATCTAGACCATATCTCTATCTTTCCCAGAAGAATAAAATGAGGTAATTTATGGAAATTTTGCTAAAATCTAGGTAAGTTAAATTTATAGCATTCCCTTGACCTACCAGTTAAATAATCCTTTTAAATAAGTATAGGGTTAATCTGGCATGATCCGTTCTTGTTAAAGACATGCTGGTTATTTGTGAGCACTGTCTTTTCCATGGATATGGATGTTCACTAGCTATCTTTTAAAAAATCCAGTCTAGAATTGCTCAGGAATTTAAATCACCTTTACTGGCCTGTACTTTAAACAATTTATTTTCTTCTTCTATTTTGTTTTGTTTTTTATAACTGTCTTTCTCTAGGTTCGCAGTATGCTTTTCTCGAACAGTCTTTCAGAAATCACTGATGGCAGTTCAAGGATCACATCTACCAGTTCTTTCAAGTGTCTGAGGATGTCATTTATCTTAGACCAAGTGACATGAACTAATCAAGGACAGCTAGTGCTCTTACCCTGACCTTACATACAAACTATGTAGCCATCTTTTGTCTGACCTTTCTAGTTCAGATGTCATTCACAGAACCCTGCTCACCAGAGAACTGAGCTGCTCTGCCTTCTGTGGTTATTCATCATCCTTTCATACATCCCGAACAACTGCTATCCATTCTTTGATTTCCTTTTATCCCCCAGCATAACTTAAAACAAAACCCTTTTGGTTCTGGTTGTCTTTACTCTTCTTCACTAGTCTCAGCTCAATTTGAGGTGTGGCACTTAGGATATTTTTTTTGGAGGCAACTGTAGTTAAGTGACTTGCCCAGGGTCACACAGTTAGGAAGTGTCAAGTGTCTGAGGCTGGATTTGAATTCTAGCTATATCACTTAGCTGTATTAGAATATGACTGAATCTAAAAAGATGAAATTTCATAGAGAAAAAAAATTTTTACTCGAGTTCTAAAAAATCATTTTTACAATGTGATTAGGGAGCATTTATTACAGAGTAATTTATTTGAAAAAAATTTGGAAGATTTTAGTCTAAGTTCAGGATGAATGTGATATGGCAACCACAAAAGCTTTATACAGAAAGGCATAATTTTCAAAAATAAGATGACAGTCATGCAATACCACATTTGGAACACTTCTTTTAGTTCTGAGTGCTACAGTTTGGAAAGAACACTGATATGCTGGACAACATATAGGAGGGACAACTAAGATGATGAAAAGCCTTGAATCTCTGACACATGAGCAACGGTTGAAGGAATTGGGGGTATTTAGCCTGGAGAAGGGAAGACTCATGAGGTAAAGGACTGTTGCTGTTGTTCCGTTGTTTCAGTTATGACTGACTCTTTGTGACCCCACTTGGGGTTTTCTTGGTAGAGATACTAGAGTGGTTGCCATTTCCTTCTCCAGTTCATTTTACACATGAAGAAACTGAGAAAAACATGATTTTGCCCAGGGTCACACAGCTAGTAGATGTCTGAGGCTGGATTTGAACTTAAGAAGATGAATCTTCCTGACTCCAGGCCTAGTGCTCTATCCACCATGCCACCTAGCTACTAAAGGTCTTTCATGTGATAAGGGGATTATACTCATTCTCTTTGGCTCCAGCAGGCAAAACTAGGAACAATGGGTAAAAATTGGCAAGAGACATGCTTAAAATCAATATAAGGAAAAACATCCAAAAATGTGAACTATCTAAAAGTGGAATGAGTTCCTTGGATGGCGGGGGAGGGGCAGAGGGGAGGATGGAGTCATTTGAATTCTACAGGGTATTTTACAGCACTTTTTTGGAGGCAGGAGTTGGATTAGATGGCTGCTAATAATGTCACTCACATCTCAAAATTCAACGAGTTTGTGAAATATCAGACCAATAACTTTTAATAAATTTCTTTCCTCAAAATATGAAAACTATACCAATATACTTATATTTTTCATAAAAATTTACTTAGGATATGTGCATCCAGCTGCATATAAAAGTCAGAAACTGAGTTTTATAATATGAGGTCATTTTACTATTAAACAGTGCTATACAAATCATATTTTTAATGGATAAAATTAAGTATATGTTTATTCAGATAAAAACATGAGCTGCAGGAACCCTACATAATGATAATATCATTTAAAACTTATATATAACAATAATCCAATAGATTCAGTGGAGCAAAAGTCCCCTCTGTAATTGATTACAAAATATATGTATCTCATTATTTATGAAAGAGAAGGTCAATGTTTTTAAATAAGCAAATTCTATTATCAAAGAGACAACAAATAATATGAAACATCCTCCTAAAATATGGGCTTTCCCTTGTCAAGTAAACCATTTTTATTCAGTTCTTTCAAACACTGATTATTATCAAAGAATTGTAAATTATTTATCTCTTACCGATTAGGACATGGCCAGGATGTCAAGCAAATTCTTCTTTGTTTACATACCTTTACTTGCTCTGCATGTCGTTCAGAAAATGAAGTTACTTCAAAGCACCACTGAGGTATGATGTCAAATGCTGGAACAGGCCAGTCAAGGCAGGAGGCGCTGGTGAATGGATGAACTGTTTGACTAAAAGATGGTAGAAGCCCCAAGCAGCTAGCAAGAACGGTAAATTCTTCTTCTTCCTTTTCAACATCAAAAAGAAAAATTTCACATCATTTTGTGAAGTGTATTTCCTATTATAATAGATGTCATATGTATTAATTTCCTTATCAATGAATGTGGAACAGTAAAAGGTCAGTTTTCTGGCTGAACCAGCTGAAAAAAAATGAGGAAATGAGAGAGAAAAAAGTTGTTCCTAGATATGCTATCTCCATTCTGCTCCAAATATTCTCCTCCAAAATTTAATTAATGAGGATATAAAATATGAAAATATGCTTTTATAATTCAGTCTGCACTACAATGCTCTGGGGAGTGATCATTTCACTCATGTGAATACTACTTACAGTGTTGCAAGTCACAACCCTTCTACAACTCCTCAGATGTTTTTTGTGAATTGCTGTGACAGAAAAATTAGTGACCTGACACTCAACCTGGTAATCAGCCTCTCCAAACTTAGCTAGACTTCTTCAGATAACAGACACACATTTGATCACTGAGCAAATTCCCAAAGTCATTCAAGTTTGGTAAGACTTGCCAGAGTTTATGTTCTATTGGCATAGCCTTTGAGAACCCAAGATCACTTCCATACAATACTGCAGAACTCAGGTAGGACTTCAGTGGAGAAATAATTATACATTTTTAAAAACAGCATGGGATTTAATAATGTTTATCTATAAAGACCTGATTAATTAGTTTCCACAATTATATCTGGCTCCAAATATTTACCCAAATAAGGGAAGCTGTCACAATCATAGATACCCTTAAGTTGTGTTGAATCAGAAAGACTGGTAATGTACGGGTCTTAATGGAACCTGTAGGAGTTGGGAGACTGGACTAAAGAGATGCCTAGCTCCTGGGTTGGTATGAATTCATAAATAGGAGAAACTTTAAGGAATTAAAAAGTTTGGATGTGGATTTTAAATTGTGAATCAGTAAATTTAATGCACCAACATAGAGAAATGCAAACCAGTGCAGTCAGAGCTTCATTAAAGATGTGCTTTGACCTAGAAGGATACTTTTTAATAATGAAAAGTTTGATTATCTTAAAAATGCCAAAATATTACAGGCAAAAACCTCAAAGCTGGCTTTCATTGACATGAACAACTACAGTGGGAAAATGTGATGTAAAAGCCAAAATAACATGCAGAGCAAAAAAAAAAAAAGTTAACATAGAAAACTCTTAAGAAAAGGAATCATAAAACTCCACTGCAATGCTACTTAAAGGTAGCATTTATTTTAATGCAAACAGCACAACAACAACAAGAACAAAAAGAAACTGGAAGCACAGAATTAAATCAATTAATCAGAGGAATTCAGCAACATTACTCTAGTTCAAGTTATGCTGAGAGGATAAAAATTCAGAGGATACCTACATTAGCCTCATAGTATTCTGTGGGAATAGTATTCTAATAAATGTTTCAGGACGACCTATATAATAATTAATAATAATAATAATAGCATTTATATAGTATTTTAAGGTTTGTAAAGTACTTAACATGAGATGGATATGAAAGAAAATTAAAAGATATGTAAAGAAAAAGCTGAAAGAAGGACAACTTAAGAAAAAAGAAAAGTTCAAGACAGAATAAAGACCTTTCCTTTGCCTAATACTCTTCTACCAATCTGAGGACAGAAGTGAGACACAAATTTTGCCATACTTTACAAAGAATATTCTGAAGAAAACAAATAAGACAAAAGCTTGCATTGTTTTTTAGAATGTGGTTTTTCACAATTCTTTTCAGGAAGAGGCACAATCTACATAAATCCTCCAAAGTGAGTTCATACTTTTCTTCTATGAATAAACTAATCAGTATTTATCACATTATTAGAAATTTCCAAAGGTGAAGTAATAATAGCTAAAATTTATAAAGTACGTTAAGATTTACCAAGTCCTTTAAAATGCGAGTTATCTCATTTGATCCTCACAACAACCCTGTAAGGTAGGAGCTCTTATTATCCCCATTTGATAGATACAGAAATTGGGGCTAAGCAAAAGTAACCTGCCTGGAGTTACATGGATAGTAGATGGTAGAGGCAGAATTTGAACTCAGGTCTTCCTGACTCCAAGCCCAGCACTCTAGACAATAACTATCTAGTTGCCTCTAAGTACTGATAGTCTGTCAGGATCAAAGGAAAGATAATACTGGTAGAAACTACTGCTTTTCATTAATTTCCACAGAAGATATTCAGTATTTTCCTGAAAATTTCGGAGACTATCTACCTTCAGTCACTGTGGTCAGAAAAAGGTCAATAGAAGACATGGAATTAGATCAAAACAGCTTCATGCATCAAGAAAATTAAAGTTACCATAAAAATGTTTTCATCATTTGCTATCTAGCAGGTATTAAATGTGCATTTCACATTTGCTCCATTCTAGTACGTAACATTGTATGCTCCCTTTTCCCATAAATTCTAATTGTAGTTACCTATTCAACCAGCTTCCAATGTTTCTCAAATTTTACTCAAGAAACATGTCTACTTGTTTATTTTCTGCATGAGAGAATTCACATTAAAAGAGTTACTCAAAGAAGACTGTTGCTTTCAAACAAAAATAAAGACTGATACAAAATGCTAAAAAAAGTAATAAACAAATATATTTTTTTAAAAAGACTAATATAAGCATATAACTGATGCTGCATCCAAAGGTCTTCCAAATGCTCATCAAAGAAGAAAAATGTATAAAACAGGAATTTAGTTTTTTATAGTAAGATTTAAAAGCACCAGAGAATACTGACTCTCATATACATAATAAACATTTTTTCTCAGTGAAATTATGTCATCATGTCTAAATTATCTCTGAATCTGTACTAGCACCTGGCCATCCATTTTGATGCCTCTCTAATCTCATCTTTATGGGTACATCCATCAGTGCAAGCGGCAAGTCCTTCATATCTACCTCTCCACCCTGTGATTTTCCTCCATACTGGACACACCCAACATGACGGAGGTCTTCTGTTTACCTTGAGGGAATTAATGGAGTACTCGGACCATCTCCAGCACTCCAGCAGATCTGTGACATCATTGGTGTGAGTATTCCCTTCAACAATGAAAATTGCAACTTCTCCATGCCTGATTATCCTATGTGACTCTTGTCCAAATCCTGGGGATCCAGCCAATGTACAAAGAACTGAGATCTCCTGACATCAAGTGGATATGTAGTGAAGCTTGTGTGCTGTTAATAGGTTGTCTCTAGATCTCAATAAATGTTTGGTCCACCTTTTTTTCTAGTCAAATATGCTTTACACTATTCAACCTGAATAATTCCTTATTTAAAATGTATTGAATTGTTCAAATCCAGCCTCAGACCAAAACACTTGACACTTACTAGCTATGTGACCCTGGGCAAGTCACTTAACCCCAATGGCCTAAAAAAAAAAAATGTATTGAAGCTACCCACTCATCATGCCTACTACTGTGCTTTTCTATTCTCAACTTCAATTCTTTAAAGACTGTAGCATTGCAAGACTTACAGGTATAGAATAACACTAGGAGAATATTGGCCCTTTGTTTCAGAGAAAAGTGTGGGGCGGGGTGGTGCTGTCATTAAAAGAACTCTGAAATTTCCCAAAGCGATCCATTCTGCTTTCCCTTACTTATTCAATTTTGGATCCAGCTGTCTGCTCATACATACATGACATGCATATAGAATTACATGCACATATCCATGCATATACGATAAATAAGTTCTACAGACTATCCATACAACTACATATCATGGTCAACAGATATTTTTTACTACCTGTTTTTCTGATGTGGATAAGCAGGCCACATTTTTTTGAGTGATTATGAGTTTCCTTCAGAAGTGTCTGCAATGTTCCAGGATTTGATACAAGCAACAACGTATCATCTACCAAAGAAATATCTTAAAGACCTACCATTTATAGGTCAATCTTCTTCAACCTGGAATCTGCAATGGAACTGCTACCTGACAGTGACACATATCTTTGGTGAGGTTCTACCACTCTCTTTGATGCCTCAGTTTTCACAAATAACTTAAGAGTTAAACAAAGTTGTTGCTATCGTTATATCTTTCAAGGCTTTGAAAGGGGTGTGGCCTTTTGACTGAGTCCAAGTTTTACAGAACAAATTCTTTTATTAAGGGAATTTGTTCTGTGAAGTTTGGATTTAGCCAAAGGGCCACACTTGAGGACCTAGAGGGCCACATGTGTGCCTTGAGGGCAGGTTTCCCACCCATTTCAATGGATCCTATATAAAATTTTGACATATACATGGAATAAAATTATGGGAAAAATACCTTTAAGGTGGTGTGTTTTGTTTTACCAAATCAAATGCTTTCTCATAGTCAACAAACACATAGTGCAATACTGTATTTTCTACATTTTTCAGTTAACTGTGTGATGTTTTAAATTTGTTCTGCACTTGGAATAAAACGTGCAAAAGCCTGCCTTGTTCCCCTCTAAGAGCCTCATCAAGGATACCTTCAGTGACTGTATAGGTTATTCTCACAATGTATAAGCAACGTTCTTCCTCTCAGTTACTTTTCCTTTTAAAATCCTTTCAATTAGATGTTGAAGACTACAGGCAAATAAATTATTACTATGGGAAAAAAATGTATCTCTTAGGTGCATGTTAGAAGTAACATTTTTCTCCTTGAGGACCGTTTGCATTTGATAACATACATATGTTAAAGTTGACTAAATTTAGTGAAAGGTTTAGCCATCTAATGAAGACAGAACCTCCTGTAATGCATTTCCATTAAAGTTTTCTTAAAACACATGTTCCATGCATATGTTCCATGGAGTGCTACATTTATTTCTAAAGTGATATGAATTAACTTAGATATATGAATATATATGTACACATATATATACATATATGCACATATGTACACATATGTATATTCAAATGGAAAAGTAATTAATTTAAGAGTCAGTAAATTTATGACAATCCTATTCTCAGACATCATCCCAAGTCTGCATCTCTTTTGAAGCCCTTACCATTAATTGGTAACTATGACAAAAATAGCATCTGTATTCTAAGGCCTTTAGTTTCTTCCCTAATATTTAGTAATTTTTAGCAATGCTTTCTAGATTCCTTGGGGCAGTATCATTTGTACCCAGTTAAATCAGCCAAAATGAGAAGTAATCATCTAAGAACTCTATGTGCTGTATCCTAACCTGACTCCCAAACTGCCACCCACTATTTCTCTTCTGGCTTCTCCTGTTTCTCTCCCTCTGTATCTCTGTAATAATTAATCACCAGTGATTTAAGAGAAAACTGTCCTTTTTTCCCTCATGTTCTTTCATCCCCATTCCTCTCAACTTGATCGCACACATATCCCAATCCAACCCTCCTCTCTGAAATTCCTGTTCCACAATGAGCAATGTCTTTGTTCCCCTGAACTTCCTTTTCTAACATTCTTCCAATCTGCTGGCCCTCACTAGCACCCCTCTGGTGATAATGCATCCCCAGATAGTTTCTGTAGCACTAGCTGTACTTTATCACACAGCCCCTACCACACTAGTGTGTGTGTGTGTGTGTATGTGTGTGTGTGTGTGTGTGTGTGTGTGTGTGTGTGTGTGTAGGGTTGAGGAGAGGGGGGATGATGCGGGGCCAGAACATTGCCTGTTCTTCATTGTCACTTCTAGACTTTCCCTTTATTTCCTTCACTCAGTAACCTTTCGTCTTTTGAAGTCCACTCAATCGAAATTATGGTAGCCATAGTACCAAACTCTAGGTCATTCTCTCCTTTCTCAAGGAGTTCAGCACCTCTTTTGTCATCTTCCTCTCCTACCCAACTTATGTCTTTACATTAGGGACCTTTAATATCCATGTAGAATCTCCCTCAAACTTCCTAACCTCCCCTTTACTCAACTTCCTTATGTACCATGACCTACACTACTTCACTCAGCCACACATAAGAATGGTCACTACTTGATCTTACTGAGTTCCACTTCCCTAATGAGAAACTCTGGCTTTGCCCTATTTGACGATAACCTATCATTCTACCTCTTTGTTTCATCCCTCCTATACATACATGCTTTTCTGCCTCACTGAGATCTCCATTCCCTACATCCTTTAGTACTTTCTCAGATCATTTACCCATGCTCTAACTTCACTTTCCAACTTCAACCCAATAGTTAGCGATTTTAACTCTACACACTGTCCTCTACTCTCAATTCCCTTGTCCTTTGTCCTAACATCACTCTTTCTAGCCAAACATTAGCCCTGAATTATTTCCACCATCTGTCCCCTCTGCTCCTACTTACAAGCCACTGACCAAAGCTAGAATAAGTCTCATATCCATGATAAGTGAGTACATTACAAATTCATGTTATCTATCCTCAACCTGCTCCCTTCATCAGCAAGACAGACCTTTTAGTCTGCCTACTGCCCTATCTCACCCACAGAAGCTACTTGAATCTTCTCTTCCCTCTTCAACACCCAACTCTCCCTCTCCACACACCCTCAACTTGAGGGGCTTGCCTCTTTACTGAAAAAAGTGAGGCTATTTGATTTGAGATCTCTCTTCTCTCATTCTTTTCACCTCAAAACTCCCTGACATGATCACTCACTTCTGTCTCCTTCCCCTTAAATCTTTGACAAAGAGTTGGCCATTCCCTTGCCAAGGCAAACCCCTCTATATGTATCCTTGATTCCATCTCATCCTACCTTTTCTAGCAAATTGGGTCCTCAATCATCCCCCTCCACTCTGGAATCTTAAAAGGCTGACCACTCCCCATCAACTGGAGGTTCATTCCCTATTGCCTTCAAACATGGCCCAGTCTTCCCCATCCCTAAAAAAATCTTCAGTGTCTTTTTTCCCCTAAAACTACCGTCCTGTATCTTTCCTCCCTTTCTTGGCCCAACTCCTTGAAAAAGGATAAACTTTTATTTTATTACATTATTTACTCTGCTATTATTTCAGAATATTATTTCCTCTGCTATCACTCCTCAACTTTTCACAATCAAGCTTTCATTTCCATCACTCCACTGGACCTGTTCTCTTTAAAGCTACCAATAATCTTTTAGTTGACAAATCTAATGGTCACTTCTCAATTCTAAATTTTCTCAATCTTTCTGCTCTATATGACACTGTTAACCACCCTCTGCTCCTGGATACTTTCTCCTCCTGAGTTTTCATGATGCTACCCTCTCCTGTTTCATCTCCTATGTGTCTGACTTCACCTTCATCGTCTCCTTTGCTAGCTGGCTCATTATCATGTCCCCCTCACTATAGGTATTCCCCAAGGATCTGTACTAGATGTTTTACTCCCTCTATACTCTTTCTTAGAAATCTCATCAGCTCCTGTGAATTTAACTATAATTTTTATGCAGATAACTCCCAGATCTATATATTCAGCCCCAGTCTCTCCCCTGAGCTTCTGTTCAGAATCATCAATTGTCTTTTAGACATTCAAATTGTTTATCCCAGAAATATCCTAACATCAACATGTCTAAGACTGAACTTATTATCTTTCAACTAATACTCTCCACTATTTCTATGCTTTCAATCTTTCAGGTTCATAATCTTGGGACTATTCTGGACTGCTCACTCTCTCGTCCCTCATATCCAATCAATCGCTATGTTGCCATTTCTACCTTCATGACACCTTTTGCATCTGACTCCTCCCCTCTCACAAAGCAACTATTTTAGTTCAGGTCTTTGCCATTTCTTGCCTAGCTTATTACAATACTGTCCTAATTGGTCTTCCTGTCTCAAGCCTCTCACCACTCAGGTCCATCCTATACACTGCTGCCAAAATTATTTTTGTTAAGTGCAGATCTGACTATGTAACGTCTCTGCTCAATAAACTTCTGTGGCTTTCTACTGCCTCTAGGATAAAATATAAACTCATCTGATTAGCTTCAAAGGCCAAACCTAGTAGCAACCTAACTTACCACCACCACTGGATACTATTTTCCCTCCAATACTCTGTGATCCAGCCAAATTGATTTCCTTCTGTTCCTTACATAAAACATTCCATTGACTGTCTATACGTCTTTGCACTGGTCATTCTCTGTGCCTGGAATGCGTTTCCTCCTTACTTTTGCCTTACAGAATCCCCCTTTTTTTTTAAAAAATGCGACGCAGGCACTATCTTCTGCATGAAGTCATTCTTGATCTCCCCAGTCACCTGTGTCCCTCCCTCTCAAACGTTTGTAATTGTTGTGGTTGTTGTTCAATCATTTCAGTCGTGTCTGACTCTTCATGACCCCATTTGGGGTTTTCTTGGCAAAGACACCGGAGTGGTTTGCCATTGCCTTCTCCACCTCATTTTACAGATGAGGAAACTGAGGCAAAGAGGGTTAAGTGACTTGTCCAGGGTCACCCAGCTAGTAAGTGTCTGAGGCCAGATTTGAACTCAGGTCTTTCGGACTCCAGGTCTGGCCCTCTATCCACTGTGTTACCTAGCTGCTCCCCCTCTCAAACTACTTTTTATTTACTATTTTGTACATATTAGCATTTATTAACTTCACATTTATGACATATATAAGCATACTTGTCTTCTCCATTATAATGTATGCTTCTTTTCATTAGGGATTATTTTCTTTGTAGTAGCACTCCTAACATCTGGAACACTGCACATAGCAGTTGCTTAAGAAATACCTGTGGACTGATTAACCAAATTTGATGTTCTATCATACATCTACCTTACATGGCAGAAACCATCTTCCATGCCTGAGCTCCTCATCTCTATCAAAATCCTTATCTTACTTAATGACTTAATTTAGGTGCCAATTATTCCTTCAAGCCTGTTTTGAATCCTTCAATTGTTAATGTTCTCTCTCCCTCAAATTACTTTGTATTTATTTATCTGTTTACATGTCGTATTTTGCCCCCAGGATAATGTAAAATCTTTTAAGAAAGGAAGTGTTCATTTTTGTCTCTTTATACAGGTGAACTAACCCAGTACTCTGTTCATATTAGGCACTTAATGGTAGCTGAAATTAAAAACAAAAGGAAAATAATCTTACCCACAATCATTAACAACAGGATCCCTATTCCGTATAATTTAGTTGAAATTTTATCCAAAAAGGAAACCTCTATAGCTGAGAAATGAGTGAGGACCAAGTGACCAATTAGCAAATCAGAGAATTCATCTCTAGATTCAAAAAGTTTATTAGGAGAGACACAATTTCTTCAACTATAAGACGGACATACTACTCACTATGAAACACTTTAGCAAATATCAAGAGTTACATGATTCATTTTAACAAGACAACAATAAGTGTGTGTGTGTGTGTGTGTGCATGTGTGTGTAATAGAGAGAGAACGAATGTATCTGAACACTAAAATTACTCACCTTAAAAAAAAAAGGGACATAGAAGAAAATAGTTAAGGAAAAATATGCAGAATTGAATAGACAAAGGAGAAAACATAAAGGGAATATATTTTAACATAAAATTTTCCATACAACTGTGGGAAATGAAGGGTGGAAGTAAATGGGGTAAAACAATGGAAGAAAAGAGCATAAAGAAGAAAATGTAAAGCCTGTAGAAATAAATTAAAGGATGCTTGAGGTCCATGACTTTCTAGTGACAAAAAGATTATGATTTATAAAAACAAAAGGCCAATGTGAGTAAAATTATAAAGGAAAAAATAAAAGGAAGATGTATTCACAGTATTTTGAATTAGTGATAAGAATTAGGCAGAGCACAGAAAAGGAAATGGTAGCAAATAAGAAAAAAATATTCCACTTTTTATAAAGTGAATGATGAAACCAACTGAAAAGAAATCATAAAGCAATAAAGAGCTACCCACAGCCTTTAAAGATGAAAAATTTAAAACACTAAGAAAAGAAATTGATATCGCTCAGTTAATTGTTTTGTAAGTAGTGTAATAAAAAGAAAGATAGCCTTCTAGTCAGGAGGCCCGATTTGAATCTTACATCTAAACTTTCTAAATATGAGCATGGACAAATCACTTCTCTGCCTCAGTATCCACATTTATAAAAGAAAAATAATTTTATTTATATTGCCACTTTACAGGGTTATTGTACGTAAAGAATTCTGTAAATCCTTCAAGTACTACCCAAATGAGGATTATTATTGTATTAGAAAAAGGAATTATATTTTTAGACCAAGAATTAATCTAAATCACGGTTGCCAAAATGCATTATTAAGGAAATATAGGACAGACACAAGCAATTTAAGTTTTTTGGTGTTGTTTTTTTTTTATAGACTTATTTTATTTTTTTAGGCAATTGGCGTTAAGTGACTTGCCCAGGCTCACACAGCTAGTTAAGTGTCATGTGTTTGGTCTGAGGCCAGAGTTGAACTCAGGTCTTCCTGACTTCAGGGCCGGTGCTCTATCCACTGAGCAACCTAGCTGCCCCAGCAATTTAAGTTTTGACAAACAGAATCTGTTCCACATATTATTACTCTTAACTGAGACTGCTTTGAGTACATGTTTACAAAGTACAGCTTGAAAGCACTGACAGCAAAATGATCCTGGAAACTTTAACGGCTTGGGAAGAACATGAGAAGAGAAACACATAAATATGGTGAGGTGGTGGTGAAGGGAAAGGAGAACAAGCATTATTAAGCTCCTGTTCTGTGCCAGTGCCAGACACTATACTGAGCACTTTATAATTATTGTCTCATTTGATCTTTACAACCCTGGGAGGCAGGTACTATTTTTATTCCCATTTAACAGTTGAGGAAACTGAAGAAGACATAGATGAAGTGACTTGCCCAGGGTCATACAGCTACTAAGTGTCTGAACATTGATTTGAACTCAAGTCTTCCTGACTCCAGGCCCAACACTCTAGCTACTCTATCCCAGCTGCCTCTACCTAAGTTGTATTCTGAAGGCTTCTATGAACACAACTCCATGAATTTCATTGCCTGTTTTTTTTTTTCCTAGATTCATGATGGCTTGAACATCATTACCCCACAAGTGTAGTCTGGATTCTTTTCTTCTACTTTTCCCTCAATAAAACTCATCTGTAACTTTTCTGCTTATTCATTCATAGCCTTTAAACAGATTAAACAAGAAATACACAAAAAGACAGATGTTTTTCATGGGTGGGCTATAGGGCATTCTACAATACCATAAAAGCTGAAAACAAAAATGTGACAAATTCTACTATCTTGAAGAAACTGAGGTTTTGCCAAAAAGCAAAAAGTAAATTCTGTTATTATTGTGATTATGTTCAAAAAGAGGCTATGAGTTGCAATAGGAAACCCATTTCCCAAGTTTCCCACATTTTGCCCAATTTCTGATATTAACAATAGCCATGATAATGATCTTTCCTTCATTCTTGACTCATCCTCTGTCACAGCCATGTATCTCTGCCTCCATACCATCACTACTCACAAAGCCATCCCCTTAATTCAGGTCCTCTCTCCTCTCACCAAGACTCTTGCCATGGCCTTCCCAACTGCTCCCTGTCTCAGTGCATCAACAAGCATTTATTAAGCACTCACTATGTGCCAGGCTGTGTTCATAATACTCACTATGCTAAACAATGGTTATACAAAGAAGGGCAAGAAACAGCCCCTGCCATCAAGGAGCTTACATTGTAATGAAAGAGACAAACATGAAAATAATTAGGATTTATGCAGAGTAGATGAAGGTTAATTTGATAGGGGAAGGCATTAGCAGCTAAGGAGGTCAAGAAGGGCTTCTTGTGGAAGATGACTTCTTGTGGAAAACTAAGATACATGAGTGATGTTTTCAAGGCAATGTAAGTAGGCTAATGCAGTGTAACAGTGGAGTGCGAGGAGAGGAATAAAGTATAAGAAGGTTGACATGTTTTGACCTAAAGGTGATAAGGAGCCATTGGAGTTCAGAGAGTGGGGTTTGGGGATGAGGAGGGCTGTTTCATGGTCAGATCTATGTTTTAGGAAAATCACCTTGACAGGTGAGTGGAGGATGGGTTACAAGGTAGAAAGAAGAGGAAGGTAGTCTAGCTGAGAAGAGATGACAGCCTCAACTAGGGTTGTGACAGTATGAGTGGCAAGACTATAAGAGAGACGATGTAAAGGTAGAAATGCCAAGATATGGCAAAAGATGGGATATGCAGAGTGAATAAGAATAGAGGATGGCACCATGGCTATGAGGAGACAAACTGGAGGATACTGAGTGTGTACTGCTTTCTCAAGGAGTTTAGACACAAAGGAGAAGAGAACAAAAGCTAGCAAGGATGGTTGGGTCAAGTTGAGATTTTCTAAGGACGGAGGAGAAATAGGATACTTGTAGGCAGCAGGGAAGGACACAAAACAGGGTGAGAGAGTAGGGATAATAGTGAGGCCAATTTGCTAGAGAAATAAAGAGAGAATGAGGTCAAGGGTGAACCCAGAGGGGTCTGCCTCTTCATCTAAGACCAGAGTAAAGGAGGAGATAGCAGAGAGGGATGTCCGAGCAATGAGATATGAGGAAGAGAGAAGGGAGAACGCACAGTAATTTTTTCAGTAAATGTAGGAAGTGAGATGTCCTTGGCTTGGACTAGGGTTGTGGGAGTTGGTACAATGGTACAGTTGAAGACTTCAGGAGACATGTGAGGATTTGGACTAGTCACTGCAGAGAGTAGAAAGCAAATCAGTTAAGGTCACCTTAATAAAAAAGTAGAATGCTAGCCTTGAAGGAGTGAGGACCCAAGTGAGATTATAAACATTAAATGTGTAATGGGCCCAGGAAGCACTGTTTCATGATTTCCTCAAGCCCTGTTCAGCAGCACATGAATATGTTTGAGGAAGCACATGAAAATGGCTCAGGAAGAGTGACAATGGGAAGCAAGGAGTACTCAACTCTCAGATCGCAATTAGTGAATCTGAAAATAAGAGAGAAAATCATGTCTGGAAACACTAGAGGGGGAAATGGTATCATCAGTAGAAAGTCATATATCAGTGAGGGTCAGAAGAATGAGAAACAAAGAGGTTTACAATGAAAAGAAGCTCCAGAGGGCATAGTGGAAAGCACATGTATAGTTGAAGGAGTACCTTGTTAACAGTTGAGGCTAGGGAATGGGGTTTGTATGTCAGCAGGCAGGGCTCAGGATCACTGGGATGGGATGAATAAAAGAGGAGAGGAGTATGTTAACCATTTAGCAGTGAGTCCAGGCAGAGTATGGATATTAGATTTTCCCAATCCCTTGTCAATCATACCTGACAGCTTGGTAAATCTCCCCCAAAAAGGTGATGTTGAAGAAGGCTGGTGATCCTGAGAAAAGGTAAGCAGAACTGCTGTAAATATCTTTCTATGTTATCAGGAGACCAGGCAACCTAAAGTAGAAAAAAAATATTTTTAATTAGAAAATTTACTTGGTAATATAGGGGGCGGGGACAGGGAAGAGGTTCTGACTGTGATTTCACTGGTGTAGAGAACTCCCAGTGCGGAAACTCCTTTCACTGATGCAGATCAGCAAGTCACCTGCAACTTACAGTCTTATTTAGAAAGTGCTTGAGGCACAGAGAAGTTAAGAAACTGGTCACATACATAGTATAACTCAGACACATAATATATCTCATGAAATAAAATGTGGTAACAAAAATCCAACTGTTTGACTACTGTGAGTGATATTTTAAATCTATGGAAAATGCGTACCATTCCAAGTTCTTCAGTTTCTCCTTCAAGGTACAGTTTCCCTTTAGACAGTTCACTTATCACAAGGCTCAGTAAAACCTCCCAAGACTTTTCAGCATTGCATGTATTCTAGAAGAAATAAAAATAAAGTATTAATTGAACTAGTCATTATAATTTGAGTCATAAAATTTGCACTGCACTGATCGTTGTTTTCAGTAGAGTAGAACTGTGACTGCACTTTTATTTTAAACAAATTAACTTCCCTTTCTTGAAAACTGGATCACACACAAGATATGCTATATTTAAAATAAAACTGAGAAGGGAATGCTGCAAGTCAAATATTCTATTTCACTCTAATTAAATAAAACATACACATAATATAGATAATTAGTATAAATAGCTCAGCTTTAAATAAATCTGTTGTATGTTAATATTTATTTTATAAGTAGAGAAAATAGAACTGTAATTTGTAAATTTAAATGCTAGCAATATAGTTATTGCACATATGCAATACATATTTTTATAATTTTAGGGCTACAGAGGATAAGTATAAATTGGGTAGGAAATAAGTGAATCACTGTTGTACAAACAAAAAGACACTATAAAACAATACAAAACCAGAATGTAAATAATGAATAACTATCACTGATTTTTCTTCCTCTTCCTTCAAGCTATATTATTTTGCCCCTCTTTATAGTCTGCCTTATATTGTGTACTATTGTCTCATATATATTATGTATTATCCTCACAATTAAAACACTTTGATCATCGTTCATGTTGCACACTTCTTCTTCTAACCCCCATAGCACAGAATACATTATTAATGTTCAATAAATTTCTGTTGATTACTGAAACTTACTCAGTACTGGATTTTGTAGATATTAGTTATCATCCTACTGGAACCTTGCCAGTTTAATCCTCATTTGAAATTTCCTTCTATTAAACCTGGAAATACAGTTTGGAGCCAGGTTGTGAAGGGCTTTAAATCACAGAGAAGTTTGTCTTTGATCGAGCCACTGGAGCTCATTTAGCAGAGGAGCATCATCACAACTGATATCATTGTTATCATTCTGAACTATGTATTAAAAGAGGGATCAAACTCGAGGCAGGAAGACCAATTAGAAGGCTTTTGTAACAGTTCAGAAAAAATCTGATGATATCCTATGCAGGGCAGGGAAGATGTGACTGGAGAGTAGGAGATAAATTTGAGTGATGTTAGGGAAACAGAATTGAGAAGATTGGGAGATGAGTGGAAATGGGAAATGAGGAAGAATAAAGATTTAACAATGACTTACAGAGTATAAACCTGGGTAACTGAAAGCATGGTGGTGTTCTTAAAAGAAACAGTTTGAAAGACAGATAGGTTTATGAGAAAAGATAAGTTCTGTTTTGAACACCTTGAATCTGAAATGCCTAAGGGATACCCAATTCAAAATGTCCAATAAGTAAGTGATGATGCAAGGCTGGAGCTCAGAAGACACCAGAGTCAGAAATTAAGATCTGAGAGTAACTGGTGTAAAGACTGAATCTGTGGGAAATGATGAGGTCACCAAGTGAGATTCTGGAGAGAAAAGAAGACAGCTCAGATAGCACCTTGCTGTATAATCACAGTTAAAGGGTGAGATATGAATGATGACCCAGCAAAGGAGAACTAGAAGAAACAATCAGATAGAGAGGAATAGAAGCAAGACAGAGAAGTATTACAAAAACCCAGAGAGGAGAAAGTATATAGGATGAAAAGCTGGTCAACAGTGTCAAATGCTGCAGAGGAAGGCCAAGGAAGAGGAATGACCACCAGTTCTGACAATTAAGAGGTCATTGTTAACTCTGGAGAGAGACTGCAAAGGGCTAAGAAAGGAGTGAGGAGTGAAAGTACAAACACTGAATTTAGACAGTTTTCTTCTCTAACAGTTTGGCTGAGAAAGGGAAGAGAAAGAGAAGACAAGAGCCTGAGGGGATGGTAAGGTTTAGTGAGGGCTTTTTAGGGATGGAGGAAACTTGGGCATGTTTGTAGGTAGCAGGGAAAGAACCAGTAGATAAAGAGAGACTGAAGACTGAGGATAAGGAGGGAAATGATTTCCAGGGCTAACTCCAGGAGAATGTAGAAGAGTATATGACCAAGAGTAGAAAAAATGGTAAACTGAAGGATATTTTTTTCACTTTTGGGGGGGGCAAAATAACTAATATGGAAACGTTTTACATGACTTCAATGTATGACGGTTTTATACTGCTTGCCTTTTCATTGGGTGGGGGTGGAACTACAAGGATGAGAGAATTTGGAACCCAGAATTTAAAAATTAGTGCTAAAAAACTTTTTTAAAAAGGAAAAAGGGCTGGCCTTAGCAAGGAAAAGGGACACCACTTCATAAACACTATGGAGGGGAGAAAGGGTTCAAGGGGTTCTAAGGTGTAGAGAAAGAAATAAAAGGTTGCTCAGGGTGAATGTTATCTATTTGTCTATACACAATGAGGCAAAGTTCTCCTTGAAGATACTGGGGAAAATTGATAGTGATAACTGCAGCTCTGCCTGGTTTCAACTCCACTGAACAAGATAGCCCTCCCAAGATAAGCTCATCACTTCTAATTTCATCAAAAAGTTGGTAACTCAAGCCTCAACTACTTTCCTCAGTCTCCTGAGAGTCTGCTGCAGAGTGGAGTACCAAACTTCACCCAAAGCCTTCCTTTATAAAAAGGGGGCAGAATTTGGACTCTAAGCTCACTCCCCTTTGCATCTGTACCTCAGCCTGGTTTCTGCTCTACGGAAGAAGATGGCTGGCTACCCTCTGTTTTCATCCTCTCCCTCTGCTTCTCATCTCCCATCCCCTAACCCCCAACTTTTCAGTGTCCTTTTGTGTAAGCTCCTTGAGAGCAGGACCTGTCTTTTTATTTGTATCCCCAGTGCTTAGCATAGTGCCCAACACATAGCAGGCATTTAATATATATTTATTGAATTGAATGGAAGTTGCTTTGCAGATTTAGGCTTGATTTAAGGAAAAACTTCTTAAGAATTAGAGCTATCCAAAAAAGTAAAGAGCTACCTGAGCTCCACTTCACTAAGGACCACTATAACATCAATGTTGTAGAAGGGATTCAGGCATAATTTGGACTAGCTGGTCTCTGAATTCCCTTCTAACTCTGAGATTTTGAGATGAGTGTTTGCCCAGGCTACAGAAATAGCCTCCCAATTAGTTTGTACACTTTTATGATAGGATCATAGATTGAGAGTTCAAAGGGATACAAAAGAATAGCGAGTCCAACCCACCTCCCTCGCTTTACATATAAGAAAATCAAGGCTCAGAGAAAGTATGTGATTTACTCAAGGTCACATATGTAGCAGGCCAGGATTCCACACAAGTAAATGGCAGGGCCAAGATTCAAACTCAGGTCATTTGCCTCCAAATTCAGCACTTTTCCACTGCACTATAATGCCTCCCCATTCTCAATCTGTCTTTAACACTACTGTCAAATTCCTAAATGTACAGTTCTGATTGTGTTAATTTAATGCTCAAAAGCCTTTAACAGAATCACACTGGCTGAAGATTAAAATGCCTAAAACCTTAGGTAGAGAAAACATGTTTCTAGAATGTTCTCTTCTCTCTTCTCACTTCTCATTCTCAAATCTCAACCTGTTGAAGTCTTATGCATCCCCCCTCAAGGTAACACTCAAATGTTAACTCCTATTCCAAAGGCTTTCATGATCCTTTTAAGCTAGAAATTATCTTTCCTCTGAATTCTCATAGAACTTTGTTTAAATTTCTTAGCAATTATATTCTATTTTATATTATAGTTATTTGTGAACATATCTTATTTCTATTAGATTAAGTCTCCTATTAGATTAAGTCCCTTGATGTTTTGTCTCTGTAGCTCCTATCTGTACTTAGCATAGTGGCTTTCCTATAACAGGCAATTAATAAATGTTTCCCAAATTTGAATTTGTTAAATAAAGGGGTAACAGCAAGTCCAGTAATAGAATATAATTTGAATCTACTGGAAAGTTAATTTAATTGGTAGGATTAAGTTTCATAATCGTTCACACTAACAGGACCATATAAGATAATTACTATTCATGCCCTGATTTCACGAACTACTTTTGTCAATGAAATGTGAAAATCCAGGTCCCTTTACTTAATGTTGCAAAAATTATATTGTTTGAGATTTAGTATCTACAGATGAGAGACAAATACACACCAAATATTCTGTTTTGGCAGAGATGAGGGAGTACTTTTATTTTCTTGAGCTATCTATTTCTCCAAACCATTTTGTTTGCATTCAAGAATATTACATTATTATTGCTACAAGGTCTTGACTGGGAGCCAAAGAGATGCACAATGAGTTGACTACCAAAATGGAAAAAAAAGTTTTTAAAAGTAATAGTCGACAGTCATTTATTAAGCATTTACTATGTGCCAAGCACCATGCTAACTGCTAAAGACAGAAAAGACAAAAACAGTCCCTTCTTTTAAGGAGCTGTATTCTATGAAAGAAGATAACCTGTGTCACAGTCTATATCTGTGTACATGACAAGTGTATGTATGTATGTATGTATGTATGTATGTATGTATGTATGTATGTAT
>NW_020954557.1:46951611-46986654 GCF_900497805.2 Vombatus ursinus
TATGTATGTATGTATGTATGTATGTATGTATGTATGTATGTATGTATAAGCATATGTGAGACACATAAAAGAAGATACAAGGTAACCTTGTCTGGGAAAGCTCTAGCCACTGAAGGGACCCAAAAAGAGCTCCCACAAGAAGAGATGAGACTAGACGGTCTCTGAGGACCCTTCCACCACTATGACACTATGATCCTAGAGAGAACCACAGCAATTCACTGAGAAGAAGAGAGACATGGTGAGGTCTATACTTTTGGAAAATCACTTCGGAAGCTGTTTGAAGGAGGTTAAGTCTGCAGCAAGCAAGCTATTGTTAAGGCTGATAGAAAACAATGTAAAAATAGGGGAAATTTTGTAAGAACAAACATTTTTACCTTTGCTATCAATATAACATGAGGGAACATTTAGTACTGACAGAAAATTAAAACTTCTGGCCAAGATGGCTGCTTGAATGGGCCTATTCTCCCACATACCTATGAATTTCTAACAAAACCGTGAAGTTCACACTATACCAAATAATGATTTAAAAATCCAATGAGAAGGGGCAGGTAGGTGGTGCAGGGGCTAAAGGACCAGCCCTGGAGTCAGGAGGACCTGAGCTGAAATCCAGTCTCAAACACATGATACTTACTAGCTATGTGACTCTCGGCAAGTCACTTAATCCTGACTGCTTTGCAAAAAAACAATAATAATTAACAATAATAATCCAATGAGAAACTCCAGTGTTTTCTTCCACCTCAGAACTGTACAAGAGGTCAGTCAGAAGCCTTAAGGCAATAGGAAAGGGGACCACCAGCAATGCCAAAAATGATACAAGGTAGTCTTCCAGCATAATCAGAGACAGGATAGGGACACGTATAGCAGTAATAGTGGAAGACATTCTCTACAACACTTCTGAATAGTCAGAAGGTCAGGGGAAGCTAGGTGGCACAGTGGATACAGCACCGGCCCTGAAGTCAGGAGGACCCGAGTTCAAATCCGGCCTCAGACCAAACACTTGACATGTACTAGCTGTGTGACCTTGGGCAAGTCACTTAGTCCCAATTGCCTCACCAAAAAAAAAAAAAAAAAAAAAAATAGAAGGTCCCAGGGTGGAACCCCTAGAAGTCCCTGTGTGCAGTAGTGGGCAATCACCCATCTCTCAGCAGGACATCCCAGGCACAGGGCTCTGAGGTCATTAACACCCTCCTTGAGATTCCAGAAAAAGTCCTGAAGATCAGTGCTCTGATCCTCAAAGATACAAGGGGAGGCCACACCCAGTAGGTGGAGGTCAGCACAAATATTCAGAGGACATAAGGCCGACTATCCCACCCATAAACACAAAAGGGGGCTGAGCCTAGCCACAGCACAGAGCTAACGGAACTAAAGCTAGAGAGATAAGCAAAAAAAGAAAACAGCTATAGGTATTATTAAAAATTATTACAAATCCAGAGATCCTCAAAAAAGGAGAAAGTAATAATTGCAAGCAGATATTCAAAAGAGGTGAAAGGCTCAGAACGCAGAATGAGACAAATTTGTTTTGGACCTCGTCAAAGTAGAAATTTGTTTTGACTGATTATATTCATAATGGGTTTTGTTTTTCTTGTGGTCTCAGTTGAAGAGCAGGTAGAGTGGGAGGGTGAGAAAGAAGGCACATTTTGGCTGATTAAAACAAATACTTTTTAAAATAAAAAAAATCACCAGTAACTTTAAAGAGACCAAGTTTCAGTTAAATGATAAGATTAGAAGATACACAGCAATAGGTTTAGAGGAGAGGATTCAAGACATCAAGTACACATGGCTTTTTACAAAGAATTTTCTCTGTATCCATATTGGTTTCTTCAGAGATATCTCAGTTTTTCTCCTTATCAGAATTGTTCCCCTTTGTGTTTTCAGAATTTTGTTTTCAAAAGTTTTCCATTCAGGGGCCTACCTGCCTTTCCTATGAACCATTAGAAATCTACTTTCCTCAAGTCTGGAGTCCCTGTCAGCTTTCCTCTATCTCTCTATCATGAACTATAGGAGAAAATCCTATCCCCCGTGGTTTCCATCATTAAAACCCTTGCAACCAGTCCCTAACTTTGGGGAAAACAAGATACAAGAAAAGAATTTCCACTCTTTGGTTCTTCTCCTTTGAAATATTCTATTCCAAGACACTCTCTCGTTTTTAGGAAAAGCTGCCAGGCACTGTATATGATTCTGTATCACATACTGAGTACTTGAACTACTTCTTTCTGGATGTTTTCAGTATTTTTCTTTAATGTTGGAGCTCTGGATTTTGCCTATGAAAATTCCTGAGACTTGCCAATGACATTTCCTTTTGGGGTTCCATTCCAAAGGTAATTGGTGGCCTTGTTCTGTCTTCACTTTGCCCTCTGGTTCTAGTAAATTTGGGCATTGTTCATTTATTATTTTTTTATTGAACTATAGTGTCCAGATTTAAAAATACATATAGAAGATACACAGCAATAGGTTTAGAGGAGAGGAATCAAGACATCAAGTACACATGGCTTTTTACAAGGAATTTAGCTGAGGAGAGAAAAGATAAAGATAAAGAATGACAACTGGCTAGTGAAGATTTTTCAAGAATGAAGAAGCCTACTTTAGGCATGTTTGTAGACAGCAAACAAGGAAGAAGCCAGAAAATAGGGAGAGACTGAAGATCAGAAAGAGAATGGGGATAGCGGTTTGGGCAATCTGCTAGAGAAGATGAGATCAAGGGTACATTAAAGGAGTTGACTTTGGCAAGCAGAAAGGCCACCTCAAAACTAGAGACTGAAGGAAATAGTGGGGCCATCTCATCATTAGAGTCTGTAGATGCAGGAGAAGATAGCGATGTCAGTGGAAGGTTAAACGAAGATGCGAGATAAGAGATTTCTCTACAAATGCAAAGTTTTTTCAGGAAAAGGGAAGAAAATGAATTTTTAGACCATCGATCAGGGAGTTTGACTTAAATCACCAGATAAATTCTAGATTATTTAAAAAAAAAAGATAGTGAACATGTAGAAAAGGAAGCAGTAATCAAAATAAACCAATAGGAATCCATCAAGATGTCACTTTGGGCTAATCTTGATTCCTTTAATGAAAGGATTAATAAACTGGCACAAATGAGAAATGCTAGTAGATATCATTTATCAAGACTTTAGCAAAGTATTTAACAAAGTATCTCACTGCTTTGGCAAAGATGGAGAGATGTGTGCTATATAATAATATATTTAGATGGATTCAAAACTGTCTGAATGTTAGTTTGGAAAGAGACTGTCAGTGTAGTGCCCCAAAGCCCTGTGTTTTGCCCTGGTTGTTTTGTTTGTTTGTTTGTTTGTTTGTTTGTTTTTTAACATTTTCTTAATGGAGAAAAGCAGAGATTATCAAATTTGCAGATGACTCAAATCTGGCAGGGATAGATAGCACAATGGATGACAAAATCAAGATCCAAAGAGGTCTTAACAGTTTAGAAAATTGGGCAGAATCTAATAAGATGAAATTCAACAAAGATGGATGTAAATTTTACCCTTTGGTTCAAAAAATTAACTTTACAAGTTAATGAGGAAGGCATGGTTAGACAGGTAAAGAAACCAGTTTTAATAGACGGAAAGCTCAGTGAAGATATTGCAGCCAAAAAAAAAAAACCAAATAGAATCCTGAGATGCATTAAGACAGAACAGCTTCCAGAAAGAGATAGCAAGCATAGTATAGTGAAAAACTAGCTTTGGTGTCAAGGAGATCTGGTTTAATCCCAACCTTTGACACATTGTGGCTGTTTGACTCTGGGTAGTAACTTTAAGATTTTAGATCCTTTGGGCGATTCTCTAATACCTGAAATTACAGAAAAGTAGCCAATCTGCATTTGTAAAAAGAATTTCCTCACCAGGAATTCTCTACCCTGATGCATCACAGGTCCAGAGAGGGGGGAAAAACTATTTTCAATGCTATGCAGCATGATTTTGGAAGTATTCTGATGTTAAGGAACATTTAGAAGAAGACTACCAAAATAGTGTCAACTAAGGATCTGTTGAAAGACCTGTGGTTGTTTGGTCTGGAGAACAGAACATTCAGGTGAGACATGACGGCTGTTTTCAAGTACTAAAAAAGCTGTTATGTCCAAGAGGCATAGTTGGTGTTGCAAGAAGAGAACTTAAGAGAGAGGTTAGGATTACATATGTGGAACTGGGACTCATGTGCAGATAATTCCCAGATAATAACTAAACTCATTCGAGTTGATGAGATGCCAACTGAGATGGTACAGAGGGAGAAATAAGCCTGTTGCCAGAGACTTTACCTGAGCAAAATTCCCCGCTTTCCTTTTAATTAAACCATTATTATACTGATAAGACATAACCAGTTGCAGATGTCACATTATACCCATAAAGATTCCAGGTACTTTAACATGAAGGGAAATTTAAAATGCATTTCCTCATCCATAGACACAATTTGTTACCTCAAACCACAACCCATTCTGCATTTAAGAATTATCTTGATGCAATAATATTTTAAAATTCTTATCACTGCAATGGAGGAAATTAACTCATAGGCTGGTACAATTTTTCATATAATAAAACATTTCATGTATCAAGAAAGTAAAACATTCACAACATATATGGAGGAGGCAGAGACAAGATGGCTGAGTAGAAAGAAGCAGTTCCAAGAGCTCCCCCCACTACAAACTCTACCAAACAGATCTAGAAAATACACCAGACCAGATCTTGATGGAGATGGACAAAGTCATAGTAAATCATTTTTCCAGGCCAGTTCTGCAAAGCAAGACAGAAAGGTTTGCAGATATCCACGTGGAGCAGGTTCTAACCAGGGGCACTATGCCCAGAGTACTCCAGCCTAAGGGGAGGCTGTTCACCAGAACAAATGTAGATCTGAGACCCATTCTGGGGCACTTCTGTGGGGACAGATGTCACGGCAGCTTTGCTGCTCACCACCCAGTTCTGGGTCACAGATCCAGGGTGGACTGAGGAGAGGAACTCTCTCTCTCTATCTATGGACACGGGCCAGAGGATAATAGGATCATAGATTTAGAACCAAATGGGACCTGACAGGCCATCTTGTCCAACTCCTGTGATGGGCAGAATATGAAACAGCTGAGAAAACAAAGGTCTGAGTTTCTGCACATATCTATCTATTAGGCAACGCATGCCAACTGCGTAACAAATCAGGACTGGGCCGACTCCACTTGGCACTGGACTCCAAACAGAGGGGAAGACAGAATCTTTATTCATTAAAAGAAAATAATTAACAGGCCATAAACCAGGATACAAGATTAGGTAGCCTGATTTCTAATTGGAGGAAAGATTAGAGACTATCTGAGTTGAGAAGGGGAAAGAGAATAGGCGCAATTCCTTGAAATTGGAAAAGAGGTATCCTAACCGACACCCCAAATGTCTGTATTCAACCAAAGCAACAAGGAAACAGCAACTAACTGACCAGCATGGGGCCAGTTTTCAGATAAGACATATGGGTTCTTGAGATGTATGGACTGTGAGAAAATTTCTTGTATCAATCTTGAGATCTGATTAGGTTTCTGGTCAGTATAACCTAGGTCCTCAGTTAAAGGTCTTTAAGCAACAGATAGAGGTGGTCCAGCTTTCCAACCACAGAAAGCTAAGTTCAAACACAGCAATAAAGTTTTCTCACAATTCATGTAACTGAATAAAATCTTCCCTCAAGGCATAAATTGGACTGGATGCACTACTGAACAGAAAGGGAACTGAGCTAGATCCCGAACTGAGTCACAGGATGGAATCAATATAGTGTAGTTCATTTAATCTGCACAATTTCCTAATGATCTCAAAAGAAGAATGGAAAGGATGAGGAAGGTGAACACATTGCGTGTGTATGGCGGGGGGTGGGGTTGGGATGGGGGGGTGAATTGAGAGAAGGGAGAGGAAGATTGGTGAAAATTGTCTCACTTAAATAACATACACAAGGGATTTATATAACAAGAAGGGGACACTGAGGGGGAAGTAACACTTGAACCTCACTCTTATCTGAACTGGTCAAAGGAGGGAAGTATCTACATACAAAGAGAAAAAAATATATCTTACCCAATAGGGAAAAAGAAGGACATTTCCTTCCCCATTGGGTTAAGGGAAAGTAAGAGAATAAGACTGAGGGAAGATTAAAGAACGATTAGTCTGGAAAAAAAATACCTTAAAAAAAAGAGGACAGTTAAGAAAGAAAAGGAAAAGTGGGAGAAAATAGGATGGAGGGAAATACATAATTAGCAATCATAATTGAGAATGTGAATGGGATAAACTCACCCATAAAACAGAAAAGGAAAGGAGAATGGATTTAAAACTAGAACCCAACAATGTGTTGATAAGAAAGACATTCAAAAATAAAAGATATATAGAGAGTTAAAACTAGACTATAAACTCCTTGAGAGTAGGGACTGTATTTGGCTTCAATCTAGAAAATATAACAAACCAAATTCTGAAAAAAGTCAGTGTGTTATTAGTCCAGCCCAGCTCAACAAAAAGGGAGGCAGAAAGGAAGGTCTGAGGATAATGGGGAAAGGATAGCTGCATATCATGCCTGAGTACTCCAATACACAGGGCAAGAAGAGGTCCCAGATCCATAATAGGGCACATCAATAGGGACAAGCACAAACTTGCAACTTTGTCACACATTACACAGTTCCAGATTGAAGATCCAGGGGAGACTGAGAAGGGGGCTGCTCCCAGGGGAGTGGTGTTCTGGGTAAAAAGGCATATGAAAAAATTCTCCAAATCACTAATTATTAGGGAAATACAAATCAAAAATAACTCCACAGTACTAGCTGACAAAGTGACAAAAAATGAAAATGACAAATGTTGGAGGGGCTGTGGGAAAACAGGTATCTTAATGTCCTGCTAGTGGAGCTATCAACTGGTCTAGCCATTTTAGAAAGCAACTTGGAACTATGCCTCAAAAGCTATTAAACTGTGCATACACTTTGATCCAGTGATAACTGCTATTAGGTTTATACTCCAAAAAGATCAAAGAAAGAGGAAAAGGATCCATATGTATAAAAATATTTATAGCAGTGGCCAAAAACTGGAAACTGTGGGTGCTCTTCAAGTGGGGCATGGCTGAACAAGTTGTAGTATGTGAAGATGATACAATACTACTATGCTATAAGAACTGATGATGGGGATAGTTTCAGAAAAACCAGGGAAGACTTGTTTGAAATAATGGGAACTGAAGTGAACAGAACCAGGAGAACAATTTATACAGTGATAACAATATTGCAAAGAAAAACATCTTTGAAAGACTTAGAACTTTGATTGACACAATAATCAGCCAGAATTCTAAAGAATTTATGCTATCCACCTTCAGATGAGTGAAAACTGAAGCCCATTTTCTTTTTATTCATTTTCTTTCCTTTTTTTTTTTTTCCAGAGGGAAGGGAGGAAACATGGCTAATTCAGAAACTTGTTTAATTGCACGTGTTTGTAAGAGGTTTTGTTTTTCTTGCCTTCTCAATGAATATGGGAGATGGGATAGAGAGAATTTTCAAAATTAAAAATAAAATGAAATTGATTTTTAAAATACTTTAAAAGTCTGACAGGTTTTTAAAAATAAACTTTGAATAAAGTAATTTCTTTTAAAACTAAAAAGCAAGTTAAAAGTAAAGCAGCTAGATGGCGCAGTTGATAGAGCTCTGGCCTTAGAGTCAGGAGGACCTGAGTTCAAATGTGACCTCAGACACTTAACACTTACTAACTTACTAGCTGTGTGACCCTGGGCAAGTCACTTAACCCTGATTGCCTCACCAAAAAAAAAAAAGCCAAAAAAAAGTAAGGCACTAAGGCAGGCAGTACTTACACAAAGTGTCCCAAAAGTCCTAGTGCAGTTTTAAACTATAAAACGGTGAAGTTTTAACTTTCAGTAGCTTAAAACTGCACTAAGACTTTGTGGACATGGGCACATGCCATTAAGACTAGAATCTTTATTTTTAACAATGGTACTTCCATATTTTAGTATCATTACAACAAAAATAAATAACAGATCAACCAAGTACGGGCTAAGTCAAATTCAGTACACACAACTGCCCAATGTAATGGAGGAAAAACTTGGCCATGGTGCTTACAGGAGAGACATTAAAGGAAAGATCAGTAATATGAACAAAGGCCATTTGTCTTCATATTTAGAGACATAATCAGAAGACTTCAATGAGGCTACCCTTCCACATCAGGGAAAGAGTGGTATAGTAGAAAAGTCTTGGAGTCAGAGGATCTGAATTCAAATCCTGACTCTGCTACTTACTGCTTGCATGACCTTGGGCAAGTCACTTAATCTCTCTGGGTCTCAGTTTCTTTATCTGTAAAATGAAGGGGTTGGACTAACTTATCTCTCGGGCCCCTTCCAAATTTTATCCTATGATCTTACTTCCACAATGTTTCTTAAGTACATCTATTCCTACTATCACTACACTGCACGCCCTTTACCTTTCCTTGAGAGTGTTGTGATAGCCTACATAGCATGCCTACCTCCAGTCTCTTTGCCTGCTTGATTCTAATCTACATAAGGCTGTTACAATAAAGATTCCTAAGCTTATCTCCATTCTCATTCCCTTGCTCAAATAACTACTATGTTTTTTTTAAAATTCCTATAGCACTGATTCCCGACAGGAAAGGTTCCATAAATCTTCATATTATATTCATGCCAAAATTTAACTAACCCTCCCTATCAAGTCTTCTTTCTTAGGGGAAAAAAATTAAAGTTCAGCAATATCAACTAACACAAACACTGTGTGCGACAGTATTCACAAGATTCCACCCCCATAGTTTCTACCTTCTTCAACAAAATAGAGGTAGATGCATTTTCCCATCTCTTTTCTAGGGCTAAGCATGGTTATTATAAATGTACAATAGTATAATAGCTATCATGTAAAGGTCCACAAAATTTAACATAAGAAGGATTCGTTACACTAAAAATTTTGGTAAAGCAAAAGCCATCAGAATTAAGCATAAATTCCTAAGCATAGCATTGAAGGCCTTTCCCACTTTGGCTCCCATCTATCTTTTCAGTCTTTTTTTCCTTCTACTCCCCTTCAGATATTCTATGTTTCAAACCAAACTGCGCTGCTCACTATTCCCTGTTATTCAACCTCTGTGCCTTTGCCCACAGTGTTCTTTCCACCTAAAATGCTATCCCTTCATATCTTTATCTATTAAAATCCTAACCATTCTTCAGGACTCAGATGCCACCTCCTCCATAAAGCTTTCAACAAGTAGAAGTAATCTTTTTCTTCTCCATACTGCTAAATTATTTTGTTTGTATTTCTTCTAATAATGTAGTTTATTGTATGTCTTGTATTATTTTTATGTGTGTCTTATCAATTTCTGAATTCTCACACTGCCTTTTACATAGTAGGTACTTAATAAAGGTTTACTGAATTAAATTGAATATGAAAAATATGTGACTAACCTTTTTGAGTGTCCCCAAGTCCTTCCAGGCTAACCTGTCTTCCTCACTGCATTTAACTGAAAGTGCTGCAAGAGCCTGTGTATATAGTAATGTAAAAAGTACCTTCACGATGCATGTAAAGTGTTCTGTAAAGGAAAGAAGATGCAATTATTTCATCAAGATTATTAAATTAGAGCTAAGGATATTACATAAAAACATATATGCACTCACAATTTGCATGCAGCGGTTTTCATGCAACATTCAAATGATTTTCAAATTATTACTAAAAGATAAAAATACTAATGCTAAAGTCATCATCACAAAGAATTCAAATGGCTAGACTATCATATATTTTCAGTATAACAAATATTTAATAAATAGAACTCCTCTATTAATATGCAGAAAAATGCATATGAGACTATATATTGAAGTGAAAAGACTCCTGGAGCAGAAGTTAGAAAACCAGGGTTCTAGGCCTCACTCATGTTGCTTAATTCCATTTTCTGATCTCTAAAAGCAGGGGGTTGGACTAAATGGATACACATGTTCTCTTATAGCATTGAAATTTTACAATTTTAAAAATGTTATATACTTTCTTAACATTGCTGTGCCAATTTAATTTAACATTTATGCTCAACTACTTCTCAAAATCATTTAAGGAAGTGTACAGATTAGAAAACATAATAGCACTAAATTTTAGCTTCAATATTCTTAAATAAGTAAGAAAAAATGTCATGGCCCTGGTAGAAAGAATAATAAAAAAAATTTATGGACTGTTAATTCAAGCATATCAAAGTACAAGAAATGGAAACAATAACCTTGATTTCTAAGCAGACCCTCCTTTGAACCTTCTCTAGCATAAATATCAAAACAATCATCCCACTTTATTCCATTACTACAACGTATTTTTAACTGTTAAATTCTAAGTATTCATGAATGACTTCTGTGTCTTTAAAACAATTTTAGTAGTTCAAGAGACTTTAGGAATAACATGGTTCAACCCTTTCTTTGTGCAAAATAGGAAAGTGAAACTTTAAAGTCATAGACAGTTCCAGCAGGACTAGAATAAAAGTCTCCTTTCTCCAAGTATGAAGGTATTTCCCATTACACCATGCTATCTCCAAATAGTTTTATTTTTAAGCTTCCATGAATTAAAATTATAATGAAAGATAATAACAGGAAGAAAAAACTATTCCAAAAATATTTAAGTACTATAAATTCTACTAAGATAATCCTCTAAACATTAAACTAGAAGCATAGATGTTCTTCACCCACTCATATAATCTAGGAAGTGAGATATAATTATGCTGTCACAGGGAAAAGTACAAAATAGTATAATCCAAATACACATTACAAAAGTAATTGTTAGCATTTTAGAAGTCAAAAATAGCATTAAAGAAATTAATCTTTACTAAAATACAGTTTTACTGCAAAGGCAATAATATTCAAAGGAAAGGACGGTAAATCATAAAAGGTCAAAGTTTACAGTGATGTAACTTCCAATAAAATTTAAACACATGTACATACCCAGGTAGTCTATAATTTAAAAATACTCAAGTTTATAACGTATACAAACAATAATAACTCACACTCATATGGTTTTCAAGTTTGCAAAGTGATTTGCATGTTATTTCATCTGATTCTTACAACACTGTGAAGTAGACACTATAGATATTATTAATTCCATTTTACACTTGAGGAAATTAAGGCTGAGAGATTAAATGACTTGCCTATGGATCACACAGCTAGTATTAAAAGCAAGCTATGTGCCCAGGTCTCCCTGATTCCCAAGGCCAACCCTCTTTCTACCACACTACAATGACTCTCGAACAATCATAATCTCACTTCACCAACACAGAAAGCTCTCCCCTCTCTACCATGAAAGACGTCATCTGTAAAGTCCCTATTGGCTACCACTGTTGCAACCTTTGCTGCTACAGCCAATCTCCTTATCCAACTAGTGGCCAGTTTCCATCCCTGCTCTTATATATCTTTGTAGAGCTGCTTTTCCTATAACACCTCTCTCTCTCAGTGAAGCCTTTACCTTCCAAACACTTGAGCCTCCAAAGAAACTTCTGTAACCCATCCTTATAGTGCCAAAGTTAAGGGAATATTAAACTAGGGAAAACATACTCATGTTCTTCTTATTTGTAACTTTGAATGCATTGTGCCATAGAAATAATGTTATTAATAGTGGTTAGTACTACAGAACAGAAGAATACTCCACATTATGGCTTAAAATTAAGAAATGTGTAACAGGGTACAATATTTGTAAATATGTCCTATTTTTATCTTCTATTACTAAACTAATGGGGTTTATCTGAAAAAAAATAACCATTTGTAGCTAACAGATTTCAATAACAGTTCTCAGTCAGCATATTAAAACTGTGATAAATTAAGCTGTATGAGCATGCTTTCCACCTATTAATGAGGGTATATAAAGACATATTTTTTAGATACAATGAATGTGTGGATAGGTCTTGTTGGACTATAGTTATTTGTTACAAAGGAGAGTTTTTATTTCGGGAGAGGGAAGAAGGAAAGAAGGAAGGAAGGAAGGAAAGAAGGAAAAAAAGAAGGAAGGAAGGAAGGATGGAGGAAGGGAATCAGTAAAGCATTTAATAAATATACAAAATAGAACAGAAGGAAATTCAGAAGAAGACACAAAGAATCTGAGCAGTATTAAAACCAGCACGTTAAATTAATAGATACTTATAAAAAAATCAACCTATGTGGGATAGAGATTAATGTTTTGCAAACAATCCTCTTTTTCTATTCCTATTCATATATGGAAATATTCATGTTTATTGATACCTTTCAAATTTATAATGAAGAAGTAAATTTGAAATTATGATTCATGTAAACATAGAATTTCAGAATCAGAAGCTGTCTCATAGGTCTGCACAAGAATCTCCTCTGCAGTATACATGACAAATCATTATCCAGTCTTTGTTTAAAGATCTTTACCAAAGGGGACCAACTACCTGCATTCTACTTTTCGGGAAAGTTCTAATTTCTAATAGTACATGCCTCACAAAAAGTCTAAATTTTTCTCTTTGTAGCTTCTAACCATTTGTCCAAGTGCTGTCCTCTGGGGTCATGCCAAATTACTCAGATATCTCTTCCACATTACAAGCCTCTTAGTTTCTTCAAATGGTATTTATCAGAGGTCTTTTACCATGCTAGTTTCTTTCCTCTGGCCACTCTCCATTTTATCAAGGTCCTTCCTAAAATACATAGTGAAGAGTAGTACTACAGATGTGGTATAATCAAGGCAGAGCACCTACAGCATGACTATCATCTCCCTCATTATTCACATTATGTCTCTCTTAATGCAGCTAAAAACAGAATTATGTTTGCTGGCCATATAACACTGCTGATACATATTAATGTTTGCAGTCATCCAAAATACCTACATATTTATTTAGATCAACTGCTTTCTAGCCATATCTCCTTGATATACTTAGAAAATTCGTAATCACAAATGGAAAGGTTGTAGCTAGAATGGTCTTAGCTAGGAAGGTACTCTATATCATCTAGAAATATTCCTGTTATGTAAATTTTTCTCACTGTGAAACTTAAAAGTTTGTTCAGCAAAAAGGATGATGCAATTCAGAGCTACAATGATAAATTAAAAGAGATGATAACTATTGTAAGCACACATAATATTTTGGTTTCTCAGTTTGACAAAGAACCAGATTTCATCTTCAGTGTAGATTCAATCAGAGAATGAAAAAAAAAAAATTGACATCGTCCTAGATTACTAAACATTTTCTAAAGTTCACCAAAACATATTAAGTCTACTCAATTATTTTGTATAAAAAGAAATATTCTTCTTTAGAACACATGGAAAATATAGTAAATAATTCAACAAACATTCATCAAGCACCTTTTTGCATGCCAGGTACTGTGTACTAAGACACTGAAGATACAAAGAAAGATAAAAACAGTATCTGTTCTTCATGAGCTCACAGTTTAAGGGGGGTGGGGGGTGGGGTTACAAATATAAAATCTAAGTACAAGCTATATACAAGATAAACTAAAAATATTCAACAGAGGAAAGGTACTAGAAGGAGAACGTTCCAAGCATGGGAAAGAGCCAGTGAAAATGCCTGGAGCCAAGAGATGGAGAATCTTGTTCAAGGAAGCCAATGTCACTGGATTGCAGAGTAAAGGGGAGGTGGGGGAAGATGGTTCCAGTCAGGGTGTAATAATGCTGGAAAAACAGGAGGGGGGCATGTTAGGAAAGGTTTTGAAGACCAAAGGGATGGTTTAAAATTTGATCCTGGAAGATAACAGAGTCAGACCCATGCTTTGGCAGCTGAGGATGGTCTGGGGTAGTGTCAGGGTCACCAACCAGCAGGCTACTGCAATAGCCCAGGTGTGAGGTGATGAGAGCCTGCAAGACTGATGGCAGTGTAAGAAGTCAGAAGATGGAATATAAGAGATGTTACAAGGATAAAATCGACAGGCCTTGGCAACAGATTGAATATGGGGGAGAGGGGGTGAAAGAGAGGATGACACCTGGGTTATGAGGCTGGGTGACTGTGAACATAGTGGTGCCCTTAACAGTAACAGCAAAGTTTGGAAGACAGTGTGGGATAAAAGACAATGAGTTTAGTTTTAGATGTGATGAGTTTAAGACATCAATTCAAATGATGTATTATTTAAAGAAAAATATTTTTTGTGAGGTACACAATCACCTTAGTTATCTGGCAGGGGAGGGAACAGAATGCTACAATTAAGGATTTTTCCTGTTGACCAAAATTAAGTCATTCATGAAGTAAAAATGACTGAAACTCATCTACATGAGGGGAGGGCCCTGCTTCTGAAACTTTTAGATGTGCATAATTATATAATTTCTCAAAATACATTAACAATTTAAATACTAAATGTAAAACTCTTTGCTCAAACAGAGTCCTATTCTAATGCACATAAGAAACCATCCTTCCACTTATAGTCATAAAGGTTGGCCTGGAGCACTGAGCGTTACATAACATGCCCATGGTTGGTTATGCAACATGGATATCTTCAACAGGCTTTCAATTAAGGTCTTCCTTACTCTGCTGTAGTTCTCTGTTCACTACAATTTACATCTTCTCCAAGTAAATCCTAGGTAAAATATTATTCTAGCTTATTAACGCTTTTATATTCCATAAGCTATCTTAATTTGTGACTTCCTACTATGAGACTGCAAAAATACCCCTAAATTAAAAATATTCTCCTTCATCCTTAGAGAAATGCAACCAAGATTAGAAGGGAAGCAGAAAGCTGGGAAACAATTTTTACAGCCAATGTCTCTGATAAAAGCCTCATTAGTAAAATATACAGAAAACTGTGTGAAATTTATAAGAATACACATCATTCCCCAATTGATAAATGGTCAAAGGATATGAACAGGCAGTTTTCAGAGGAAGAAATTAAAGCTAACTGTAGTCATATGAAAATATGCTATAAATCACTATTGATTAGAGAAATGCAAATCAAAACAACTCTGAGGCACCACATCACACCTATCAGACTGGCTAGCCTGACAAAACAGGAAGACGATAAATGTTGGAGAAGATGTGGGGAAACTGGAACACTGATGCATTGTTGGTAGAGTTGTGAACTAATCCAACCATTCTGGAAAGCAATTTGAAACTATGCCCAAAGGGCTATAAAAATGTGCATACCCTTTGACCTAGCAATACCACTTCTAGGTCTACATCCCAAAGAGATCATAAAAATGGGAAAAGGATCCACATGTACAAAAATATTCATAGTAGCTCTTTTTGTGGTGGCCAAGAATTGAAATTGAGGAGATGCACATCAATGGGGAATGGCTGAACAAGTTGTGGCATATGAACATAATGGAATACTATTCTTCCTTAAAAAATGATGAGCAGGTGGACTTCAGAAAAACCTTGAAAGACTGATATTGAGTGAAGTGAGTAGAACCAGGCATTGTACACAGTAACTGCAACATTGTGTGATGACCAACTTTGATAGACTTAGCTCTTCTCAGCAATGCAAGGATCTAAGACAATTCCAAAACACTCATGATAGAAAATGCTATCCACATTCAGAGAAAGAACTATAGAGTCTGAATGCAGAACGAAGCATACCATTTTCTCTCTTTTTTTTGTTTCTATTTTCTTGTGGTTTTTTTCCCTTTGGTTCTAATTCTTCTTTACAACATGACTAACGTAGAAATGTGTTTAATATGACTGTACATATATAGCCGATATCAGATTGTACACCATCTTGGAGCGGGGGAGTAGAGGGAAGGGGAGAAAATTTAGAACTCAAAATTTTATAGAAGCGAATGTTGAAAACTAAAAATAAATAAATAATGTTTTTTAAAAACTTGAAAAAAATAAAAAAAAGAAAGTTATGCAAAGGACATGATTCTGTGACCCTAATTAAAAAAAGGAATTCTTGGTATATATTTTTCCTGTGTTTATAATATGAACTAACTTAAAAGATGAGGAAATGTTTTATTATGGATCCAAAATAAAAATGTTCTTTCAAACACAATTATAGGTCATCATTATTTCAAAATAATCATTAACCTCTGACATCTTCTCATACTATCTCTTCCTTCATTCTACATGAACCAGTAGCCCCTTCTCCTTGCCAAGGCAAACTCCTTTATGTTCACCTTTCATTCTATTCCATCCTTTCTCCCTCAACAGATTGACTCCTCTAGCCTATTAACTCTCCCTCTCTAAATTTAATCTGTCCCTATGTTCTATTGAAACCCTTTACCATTAAAAAAAAAAAACCTTAGTTGATCTATCTATGTTTGCTAGCTACTATCCTGTATTTCTCTTCTCTTTATCAATTAAACTCGAGAAAACCACCTACACTAAATGTTTCCACTTCCTCTCCTCACAGGTATTTAAATTCTCTTTAGTCTGGCTTCTAACCTCACTATTCAACTAAAACATCCCTCTTCAAAGTCATCGCCAATTTCTTAACTGCCAAGTTTTCTCAATTCTCGTCCTTCTTGACTTTTCTACCACATTTGACGCTGTTAATCTCATTTTGTCTTCTCTTCCTGAATACTCCTCTTTAGGTTTTTGTGATACTTCTCTCTGCTGGTTCTCCTTTTACTGCCTGCTTAATCATTCTCAGTTTCCTTTGCTGGACGTTCCTCCAGGTCAACCCATAGTGGTATATCCCAAGCCTCTATCCTGGACTCTTTTCTTTTACCTCTATTTCATCAATACATTATATATCTAGCCCCATCCTCTATCCAGTCTTGCATCACCAACCGCTTTTTGGACATCTTGAATTGGATGTCCTATAGGTACCTTAAACTCAACATAACTGAAGGAGAATTCATTATCTTTCACTCAAACTAATCCTTTCTTTCCAACTTCTCTATTACTTTTGAAGGATCCATGATGCTCCATTACTCATGCTCACAAACTTCAATGTCATCATTAACTCGAGTCCTTCTGCAGGATCCCAAAGGGCCAATTTGTTATAAAATCTTATCATATCTACCTTCACAACAACTCCTGCATATATCTCCCCTTCTCTCCATTCACACAACTTCCACTCTGGTGCAACCCCTCATCACCTTTCACTTGGGCTATTGCAATAGCCTTCTGGTTGATCTCCCTGCTTTCAAGTCTTTACTCATTCCATTTCAAACTACATTCAGTTGTTAAAATGATTCTCCTAAAGAGGAGATTATGTGTAAATGACCATGCAACCCTCCTCCTCTTACCCAATAAATTCTAATCTCTTCCTTATTAATTCCAGAATCAAATGTAAATTCCTCTGTTTGACTGACATGTAAAGCCCTTCACACCCTGGCCCCTTTCTACCTTTTTAGTCCTCTTATACCTTACAATCCATATAACCAACAATCTAAGTGTACTGACCTATTTGCAATTGCTCTTCACACATAAAACTCTCCTGTCTTTTTAATTGTCCTGAATGCTTGAAATGTTCTCCCTCCTTACTTGTGTCCCTCCCGGCTTCCTTCAAAGCTTAGGTCAAATCCCATGCTCTGCAGGAAACTCTTTTCTGGTCCTCCCATACCCCTCCACACATTGCCAGGGTCTTCCCTTTGAGATTACACTGTATCTTATGGGCATGTGGTTATTTGGATACTGATTCCCCATTAGGAAGGAAGCTCATTAAGGGCAGGCCTTTCTTTGTTCCCCAGCACTTAGCAGATTGCCTGGTACCTCCATTCCTCTGAGGTTCACACTATTCATATCCACCACCCAATCAAAATCCTGGTAGCTGTTGACTACAGGTCCCCAGGTAATTTCCTTACTTTCCTCAAAGAGTTTGATATCCAGCTGACAATGTTTCTCTCCTCTTCAACTTCTGCCCTCATAGTAGGGGACTTCAACATATATATTGATTTTCCCTCAGATACCTTAACCACTCAGTTCCTCAACCTACTCACCTATCATGAGCTACTCCTCCACCCCACCTCAGCTACACACAAAGATGGTTATACCCTTTATCTTGCCATCACCCACCAAATGTACCACCTTCACATTCAAGAATTCTGAAATCCCCTTACCTGACCACACCCTATACACCCTACTCTTCACCCACACTGTGCCCTCCAATCCCCCAACCCCTCAATTCTCTTGTAGGTCATCTTCCCTGAACTAGTCTCTCCTCTTCTTCTTATCTTGACTCCTTGGTGAACCAATTCAACTCTATACTGCCGTCCTCTCTTGAATCCCTCGCTCCTATTATCAATCATCAGTTATGCCCTGCTAAGCCTTAGCCTTGGATCACTCCCACCATTTGCTGCCTTTGTTCCTATACATATATGTGTATGTAAGAATGAAGGTAGAGAAAGTCACACAATAATTCTGACTGAATCCACTACAAATTTATGCTCCATAATCTCAACTGGGCCCTCCCTGCTGTTATGCAATCCTACTATACTTTCCTTATCAACTAACTAACTACCCACTTTCTATGGCAGCTCTTCCAAAACTTTTCATCCCTCTGCAAGCCCCCCATGGATCCCCCTCTTCCACATTCTCAGCTGAGAAGCTTGCCTCATATTTTCAGAAAAAATTGAGGCCATTCACCATGAACTTCCTCTTCTTCATCTCCTATCACTCAGATACCTACTGACACTTCCTCCTCCTTCACCTGCTTCACATGATGAAGTGGCCTTATACCTTACCAAGGCTGACCCCTCTACTTGTTCAAATGATCCCATTCCACCCCTTCTCCTTCATCAGATTGTCCCCTCTTTCATCCCAACTTTCACTTATTTTCAACCTTTCCTGTGTGCTGGCTCATTTCCGACTGCGGACAAATATGCCCATATCTTCCTTACCCTGAAATAATCCTCACTTGTTCTTTCTATCCATGCTTATTATCATCCTATTCTGCCCTTTGCAGTTAAACTCCTTGAAAAGGCCATCTATAATAGGAACCTCCACTTTCTCTACTCTCACTCTCTTCTTTTTTTTTTCCTTTTTGGTGAGGCAATCAAGGTTAAGTGACTTGCCCAGAGTCACACAGCTAGTAAGTGTCAAGTATCTGAAGTCCGATTTGAACTCAGGTCCTCCTGACTCCAAGGCCAGAGCTCTCTATCCACTAGGCCACCTAGCTGCCCCTCTCTCACTCTCTTCTTAACCCCTTACAATCCAGTTCCTGACCTTATTTCCACCAAAACTGCTGTCTCCTAAGTTATTAATGATCTCTTAGGTGCCAAATCTTATGGTCTTTTTTCAGTCCTCATTCTCCTTGACCTCTCTGCAGCCTTTGATGCTACTGATCATTCTCCTCCTTGATACTCTCTTCTCTCTAGGTTTTTGGCACCACTGTTTCCTATCTATACGATTGCTCCTTCTCTATCTCCTTTGCTGGGTCCTCTTCCAGATCAGCACTTCTTAAACTGTGGATTGCAACCCCGTATGAGGTCATGTTACTGAATGTGGAGGTCACAAAAAATTTGGCAACAGTAAAAGGTTTCTGAATGTGCAACAGCCAAAAATTAATTCAAAATCAAATGCCTAATGAATCCAAGGTGTTTCTGGCAGTGCTTGCCATGTTGCATTGTGCAACTTCATTGAAGTCTTGGTCCCGAACACACAACATGTGCAATTTGCACTTCGCATGCCATCATGCCACACAACACCAACAAATGCTGCCAGAAACATCTCAGCTCAAATTCAAGATGACTGTATGTTATAAATTGCAGTGTTGTTCCTGTACATTCAAAATCATTAAATGAATTTTGGCTTGGGATTAGGACAGAATTTCCAACAATTTCTGAAATGGTCCTAAACATACTTCTACCATTTTGTACTACACATTTATGTGAAGCAGTGTTTTCAACACAGATGATTATAAAATCAAAATATCGATCAATGCTGAAAAACATTGAAGATGCTCTACATCTTGCAGTATCAAATATTCCACCAAGATTTAATTCTTTATGTAAAAATAAACAAGCACATCCATCTCACTAGTATGCAAACTTGCTTTCATCTTTAATAAATGGCAAAATTATATATATACCAAAGAATTGTTTTAAAATAAATTTCTTTATGATTTATTATCAGTAAATGTTTGATTTGTATACCTATTAATTTCTTGGGTGAAAAGGGGTCACAAGTGGAAAAAATTTAAGAAATCTGTTCTAGATCACACCATATAACAGTAGACAATCATCAGGGTTCTGTCTTAGGCCCTCTTCTCCTCTCCCTCTACACTATTTCACTTGGTGATCCCATCAGCTCCCACATATTTAATTACCATCTCTATGCTGATGATTCTGAAATCTACCTATCCTGCCTTGACTTTTATGCTGATATCCAACATCTCCAACAGACACCTTGAACTGGATATTTAGTAGACACCTTAAACTCAAAAGGTCCAAATCAGAACTCATTACCTTTCCCCCTGCCCTCCATCTTCCATATTACTATAGAGGGCAACACTATCTTCCCAGTTCCTCAGGCTCACTACCTAGGAGTCATCTTGGACTTCTCATGATGTCTCACCCCCTCCATATCCAAGCTGCTGCCAAGGCCTATCAACTTCACCTTTGCAACATCTTTTGAACATGCCCTCTTCTGTCCTCTAAAACTGCTACTACCCTAACTCAAGCCCTCATCACCTCACACCTGGACTTAGTACTAAGGCTGGGTCTGCCTGCCTCAAGTCTTTCTCCTCACTCCAAATTATCCTCCATGCAGCCACTAAATTGATTTTCCTAAAACACAAGTCCAATCGTGTCACGGCCTTGGTCCTCTTCTTCTCCACAATAAATTCCAATGGCCTCCTATTGACTCCAGGAGTAAATACAAAGTGTTCTGTTTGGCATTTAAAGCCCTTCATAACCTAGTCCCCCCATTGCCCCATTCCCCCTTCCCCAATCTTTTCAATTTTTTTATACTTTACTCTCAGATACTTACTCTTTGATCCACTGACACAGGTCTCCTGACTATCAACAAAACACTCCATCTGGGCACTCTCTCTGGCTATCCCTCATGCCTAGAAAGCACAGCATCCAGGAAACATTTTCTAATACTCCCAGTTGCTAGGTGCCCTTCTCTCCAAAATTACTTTGTAATTATTCTGTGTGTGTGTGTGTGTGTGTGTGTGTGTGTGTGCGTTTGTATGAATGTATATAAGTAGTATGTACTTATTTATTCATGTTGTTTCCCCAACCCCAGTAGAATATAAGTTACTTGAGGGCAGGTACTGCCTCCTCCACTCTGACTACCGATATGCCTGGCTTCCTATAAAATCCACCTCCTACAAGAAGTCTTCCCCAACTCTACTTAATTCTAGTGCTTTCCTTCTGTTCATTACTCCTATTTATGATATATAGCTTGCTTTGTATACATTGGTTTACATGTTATCCCCATTAGATTGTGGGCTCCTTGAGGGCAGGGACTGTCTTTTGTCTCTTTTTGTAACCTCAGCACTTAGTACGATGCGTGGCACATTGTAGACACTTATAAATGTCTATTAATTTATTGACTGACGTTTAGTAAACACTTAACAACTGCTTGTTGACTGACATGTTTACTATATTTTCCCCCAGAACATCTCATTTAGATCTGCTCTTTCTATGAATCTATGTATCTATTATTTCAAAGAAATACCTTTGTGTAAAGGCTGTGGCATGGTTAAAATCTGGATAAGCAAAAGCGATGAAACATCTCGGTAAAGCACAGGAACCTCTGGTTGTTCTTCATTGTAGAGCCTACAAAAATGAAAATATAATATAGCTTTAATTGATGTTATAGTAAATCTTAATTTTTAATAAAATTTTCTTTTCCTAAAATTGACTTACTTAAATCAAAATTAAAGACACATTATAAAGAGTTTTTAAAATGATTTCAAAATAATACATAAATTATGAATCTTACTATTAAAAACTAAATCTAGGTAAAAAATCCAAAATATTACTTAGATAAATATCCAAGAAATGCTCACAACTATTAGTCCCAGTAGAACTAGGTCTCTTGCCCCTATAATTCACTTCACCAATACTTTTCCTCTCTCTACTAAATTCATAAACATTTATTAAGTGCTTGCATCAGGCTGAGTGCTAGGGAAAACACACAAATAAGTAACATGGCCCTAGCCCTCACACTACTTATACTCTAGGTAGAATAGCAGATGTTCATAAATGACTATAAAAGCTTAACATTTGAATTCAGTGGTTATAGGTTAAAAAGTGCTTTCCTCACAAAAACCATGTGAGGTACATAGTACCTCATTACTTTCATTTTACAAATGTGAAAACTGAGGTTCTGAAATATCATGTTATTTTCACAACTGATGTCAGAGCTAGGATCTGAAGAATTCTCACTTTTCTACTCTACCAAAATGACTCTCCCCACTATGATCAAATAAAACATCATAAGTACATGCCAAAAGCAGGATTTATCTTCCCACCAAATTCATGTTTGCCTAACTTTTCTATTACACCTGAGAACATCGCCATCCTTCTTGTTACATGGTTGTGCAAACTCAGAGGCATCCTCCAGGTTTCATTTTTCCTTACCACCATATGCAATCAACAGCCAAGGCCTCTCAATTCTACCTCCATAACAACTCTCATGTTCATCCTCTCTCCACTAACACAGCCTTCACCCTAGTTTACATCCTCTTAACTTTTCACCTGGATAATTGTGGTGGCAGGCTAATTGGTCTCCTTGATGACAATCTTTCCCCTCTTCCATCCATCATCTGCTACCCATATGCCAACCACAGGACTATGGTTCAAGTCAGCCTATGTCACTCCCTTTGCTCAAGAAGCTTCTGTGACTCCTTTTCAGAATAAAAAGTCCTCTGAATAAGATCTGACTTCAGATGTATCACAATTTTGCTTCCACCTATCTTTTCAGGCTCATTACATACTACTGCCCCTCCCACAGCTTACCTTCCAGTCGAACTGCACTATTTGCTATTCCACCTTGCCCAACTCCCATTTCCATCAATCATACCTTTACACAAGCTTTCCCCTTGCCATGGAATTCCCTCCCTCTTCATTTTCACCTCAGAGAATACTTAGATTTCTTCAAAGCATCTCTTATAGGAAATATTTTCTGATTCTCCCAGTTGTCAGGTGCCCTTCCCTCCAAAATTACTTTGAAATTCCTTTATGTGTATATATGTTTGTATGTATTATGCAAGTAGTATATACTTATTTATTCACATTGTTTCCCCAAATCTAATCCCAGTAGAATATAAGTTCTTTGGAACTATTTCATTTTTGTCTTTGTATCACCGATGCCTGACACATAATAAATATTCAATAAATGCTAAATGACCTGAATTGAATTGAATTAAGAGAAACATAAAGCTAAGAGTTGAACATACATCTTCTCATTTCAATAACAGTGCTCTTTCCATTTAGGCTGTAATTCCCAAGCTGTAGGCCATGAATGTTAGAGATAAGGGTGAAGAGGAGAGGAGGAGGGTGAGAAGAGAGACGTGAAATCTGAAAATTCATATGCACACCAAGCACTGTCATTCTGATCTTGATTAAGTGCTAATAAAATGTTGTGACTCCCAATAATAAGTATGCAAATATACCACCTAGATTGAATAAATGTCTTGCACATATACATATTACTATTTTAAATGTATACAAATGTTAGCTTATTAATATAGCACAAATTCACTGAAAAGTGTTCTTGAATTTCTCATAGTTTCTTTGTCATCAACAAATACTAATAATGTAATACAACAACTATTATGCCAGGTCAACAAAATTTGCTGACATAAAAAAAAAAAAAAGGTTCAGAATTCCTGTATAACACCCATTCATAGGATTCTGGGTTATAACTCTAAAGATCAGCTAGTTCAATTTCTTTATTTTCTAGATAAGGAAAGTAGAGCCTAGAAAGCTAAATGACAGCCTTCAAACGGGTAGCAAGTATCTAAGGGAGAATTTGAACCTAATCCTTCTAACTTCAGAGCTCTTTAATTCAATTAAACTAATAACGCTTTAATTCAATTAAACAAGCTTTTATTAGGCACCTACCACACTGGGGATACGAGGTCAGAACTGAAAAAACTATCACTGCCCTCCAAAAGCATACATTCTACTATGAAGAAACAAATGTATGTATACAAATAAGTAAATATAAAATATATACAGTCATTTGGTGGGGGTGGAGCAGAAAAATCAGAAAGGCCTCCTAAAAGAGTTGGAACTTGATCTGAGAAAAGTTAGGGCTTCCAAAGACAGAGGAAAGGTGAGAGAGTATTGTTGGCATGGGAGACAGCCTATGTATGCAAGGACATACACAAAGGAGACAGAATGTTATAAAGAGACAACAGCAAGTCATGTAGGTTGGATGAAGTGTAAAGTGTGTGACGAGAAGGCATGGACTAATTGTGAAAGGTCTTAAATGTCAAACACAGGAGTTTTGTTTTATTCCATAGGTAATAGGGGGACCACACATGGGCTTTAGGAATATCAATTTGGCAACTGCCTAGAGGGTGAATTGGAGAACAAAGAGACTGGAGAAAGAAAAACCATTTAGGAGATTATCACAATTATCCCATAGAGAGATGATAAAAGGCCTGAATTAGGGTAGTGGTTATATGAGTAAGCAGGAGAAGACAGATGTGACAAGAATATGAGAGAGACATGAGATGGGAAGGTAAAATCATATCTGACTGCCACAGTCCAGGAAGACTTTGTGGAGGAAATGGCATTTCCATGGGAAGTGAGGGTGTTGAAGGGAGAAAGGAGGAGGCAGGAATAGAGAAGAAATTTCAAAAGCAGAGTTAATTTTACTCCCTTCTTCTTTTTATTGTCCTTTCTTTCTATCTCCTTGTCTCCTTAAGTAGCATATATTTATTTATATTCATGTTGTTCCCCCAACCCTAGCAAAATATAAGTTTTCCTTGAGGGGAGAGCTTAACTCCCCAGGCCAAAGTTAACTCAATCCTTTTGCTACATCCTTATCCACATTTTCTAGTTATTTAGTTATTTAATCTTTTATCTTAGCTTGGTTCTCTCTACTTCTCTTGTAAGTGTGCTCTGGAATTTAAACCATTAGGTTTGTACTGGTTTGCACTTTATTAGATGTCCATTCGATCCTTTCAGCTTTCCTTTAGTTTTTGATGAGTTTCTAAAGAATTAGATCATCCTTCTTCCTTCCAGAAGGGAGGGAGGGAAAAGCCTTTATTAAGACCTAACTATATGTGATAAGCACTGTAAATACAAATAGAAAAGACAGTCTTTGCCTTTCAAAAGCTCACACTCTACAGGGGTTGAAAAAAAAAAAGACATAGAGAAGGATTTAGCTGCAAGTTAAATGGAAAGGTCTCATAGTCTTTAAGGTGCAGTAGCAAAGCAAATCACAATGCCTCTTTAATGTCATTTCTACAGAAAAAAAATTAGTTCAGTTTCTGATATTTAGCCATTTAACAGTACTATGGACTTCGGGGTGAGAATTTTCTTTTCTGGGTCTTCAATATTTGTGGCTACAGCACTCATGGAAGTAAGTTGCCAGGCTACACGGACATGGGAGTTTGGTTCCAAGGCATAAAAGTACCGATGAGTTAAATAACCTAATTCCTAAAACTTGCCTATTCCAGTCTTTAAGCATCCTCTTCAGGGGTCCCCTCTACAATATGGTCATCACTGTTGCTCCTCTGCTTGACCTAGTGATGAATACCTCAACAGAGAGTCATGGGTTATTAAATATCCAGTAAGTACATAATTTCTATAAAAGGGCAAATGTTCTGATAAAAACTGCTTCAACCTTCAAGTTCTGAACTTCTCAATTCCATTGGCCTATCAGGATAAAGCCCCAATATTGGATCTAAAAGAATACAGTCCTTGGGAAGGGGTGGGCAAACCCAATTCTTATTTATTTCCAAGTTAGGTTAGTAGTTGACTACCAAGTTTAATCCCAAACTGATGTTTCTAATCTCATCTGGGTCAAAGCAAAGCTTTAAACATTAAGTTTGCTCTGTAACATGAAGTTTGCTATCAGACTTTGAGCTTTCCTTCTAGCTTCCTAAAGTAGAAAACAACTCAGTTGCTTGGCTTGCTAGAAAAGCAGCATTATTTCTGTTCCTAGAAAATATAGAAAGGGAACAGGACTCTTTTAAACTTGCAAATTATAGTAATACAATGCTCTGAATAAAGCTCATTTTGATGATAAAATTACTACTTGAGACTTATTATGAGAATGTTTCAGTTGCCTCCCAAGTATTCTGGAGGTATGAAAACAAATTTCACTAAATGTCAAACTGTGGGGAAAAAAGGAGGTTGAGATCTGATCATAGATATAAATACTAAAACTGTGAGTACCTTTTTTGTTGAAAAAAGTTTTAAAAAATAATTATTAAAAAGTCCTAAAAATAATTACCAAATATGTAGAATATAAAATGTTACACATCATTTGGAAATATGTAATATAACAGTACACTACAACATAATGTAATACCATGTAACATAATAGGATACAACAATGTAACACAATGACATATTATGATGTGATGTAACGTGACATTATATAATATGATCTATGATATGATCCCTGGCTGTCTTCCACACTTGGAATGTTATCTCTCTTCATCTTTGTCTCCTAGTTTCTCTAACTTCCTTCAAGTAAGTCCCAACTAAAATCCCATCTTCTATAAGAAACCTTTCCCAATCCCTCTTGCTTCTAGTTTCTTCCCTCTTTCAATTATTTCCTATTTATCATATATAGCTTGTTTATATATATTTGTTTGCTTACTGTCTACCCCCATTTGATCATGAGCTCCGTGACGACAGGGACTGTCTTCTGCCTTTTTGTTTTTAATCCCTAGTGCTCAGCAAAGAGCCTGGCACATAGTAGGTTCTTAATAAATGTTTAATGCCTGACTGACTGGCTTCACTCCTACTCATGTACTGCTGCACAAAGCTGGAGTAAATCAAGAAATTGTGCTTAGATACACTTTTTACAGGAAGTCATCACTCTAGCACCTTCCCTCTGTTGATTGTCTCCAATTTATCTTCTGTATAGTTTGTACATAATTGTTTGCATGTCATTTCCCCCATCAGGCTGTGACCTCCTTAAAAGCAGCAATTGTCTTTTGCCTTTCTTTTATCCCCAGAACTTAGCACAGTGCCTGGCATTTAATAAATATTTGCTGATTAGCTGACTATAATAAAATATTTAACCATTCAGTATTATATAACGTCACAAAATATATTATACATAACACAATTTGTACATTAACAGAAACTGTATGGCTAATAATCCCTGAATTCAGCCAACTTAAAAGCTGTTAATGAATAATTTTAAGAATCAAAGATGACTGTCTATAACTGTCAAAAATGATACCTATCTCCCCCAAAGATCATTTTCATCATTAATTCTTACGTATTATCTATAATTAAATACTTATTAAATAATTAAATTGTCATTTCATCAGTAAAGTACCTTCTCCACCAAATGATCACAACCTTCCATACCTTAATGGACTTTTTGATGAGTTACTGTGGCCAAAAAAAAAACCTCACTACCTGGTACAGTCAGTCCTCTGCTAATGAACCTCTGGACGTGGCTGAGTTTGTCCTTATTAAACGTATTACTGTGCTTTGGGAACTATTCCTTATCATCTGGATTTGAATCTCAATGGCTTTGCTACACAGAAGAAATCTAAATGTGTGTTTCTGTTGCCTAGTTATAAGCTGAGGACAATATACTTGTCAAGATCTGTTTAGAAGGCAACTAGGAAAAACATGATTTCTCTTAGTTCTTACAGGCTGATATGGAAGGTCTTCTTGTGGGAAAGCTAGATACAAAATAGCTATTGAAGTATTTGAATGACTGTTATGTGAAAGAGGTATCAGTATTAGACTTGTTCTAGCTAGCCCCAGAGGGTAGAAGTAGAAGCAATGAATAGAATGTGCCGAGGAAAGATTTAGGCTTGATCATAATATAACAGAGTGTTAGCTTAGTAAAGAATGATCAACTCTTAACAGCGGAAGAGGGACATGGAGAAAGACCTTTGAGTTCTTTTCAACGAGACAAATGGAATGCCCACAACAAGGATCAGTCCAAAGACTGTGCAATAATAAATAAGTAAGCCACTTTAAATAAAAGGAACCAGAAACAATATTTCCATGTCTGGAGAAACAACAAATGACCTCAGAAACAAAACTTTAGGTATAAATGGGGTTAAATTAAATGTACCTTTCCTAATATGTTAAAAGTGGAATACACTCCGGTTCACATGATCTATAAGATCCTGTTTTTCCCTTTATCCCCAAGGTTTTGCTACCAATTGATGGTAAAATACTAAGGCTTACTCACTCCATGGTTTCCTTTTCTAGAAAACTAAGATATCTATTTCCTTCCTATTTCCAAAATATTTCAAGAGAATAAAGATGATATGACATATGAAATATGATTTTGAGCTCAATGGAAGAAAGGGGCTATCAGTGAATGAAAGCTATCAGTACTAAAGTGCATATGAATGTTTTCTACTGTGTACTATAAAGTGCACTCAAATTTTCATCTACATTCCTGTCTTCTGCAAAAATTATATCATATATATCCAACATTATAACAAAAACTGAGAATATACATTTACATTTCTAAATATTCACAAAGTAATTTCATGCTTCATATTAAGAGCTATAGGCCAAAGAAAAGCTTTAAGCTTATTTTGATATTTCTACAATACTTACTGTGAATTCATATCCTGCATTAATTGAGTTAGCTTTTTCCATGGATTGTAGGCAGAATCAATGCTATAAAGCCGCATATGCATGGCTAATACATGGAACAGCTGATCTGAATAGATTAGGGAAAAAGTAATTAGTGAATTTACACATTTTTCTTCAAGATAAACAAAATTATAACCTCAAAGGTTACACTTAAAACATATAGACACTTGTTTCATGTCCTGTATAACATATAATTCCTTAAATAAATATTCCAGCTATGCCTCTTTATGCTTTCTTACATGGCAAATATTATAATTTATAAATTATAAATACTAAATTTATATTAAAAAAAAGCATGACATCAAAATTATGGGTCCCTCCTATATCATTTTGTAAAGAAAGAACTCTTGCTTATGAATGCTAAGCCTACTTTTCTTAATGACAGCCTAAGCAAATGTACTACCATGAAATTAACTGCAATGTGGATTAGTAGAAAGAAAGCTGGTATGAGTCAAGAAATTCTAGGTTTAAGTCCTACTTTTGACATATCCTAGTTGCACAACCCTAGGTAAGTCATTTAATCTCTCACCTCAGGCAACTCTATGAGAATATATACTGCAAAACAGTAGCTATCCCCACTGGTAGAGGAAGTTTCCTTATTAGGAGATTCCTATACCAATGGTATTTCCCCCGCTATTCTCCACCAAAAAACTGCAAACATCCACTAAAGAAGAACTTGAAGAAAAATTGTATGAAAAATCAGACTGGTTATCCACTGCCCTTGTGGGATCATCACTGTCAAGCTCTCGTTTCCCTTTCCTCAAAAAAAATTTTTTACCATCCCTCTATCTTATTATCTCAGATTCCAAGTTATTTCCAAAAGGGACTGCTAACAATTAGACAGTCAACAAGATTTCATTAAGCCAGGCACATAGTAAGTTAAGCACTGGATACAAGAATACAAGGAAAGCCAAAAACAGCCCCCGCTTTAAATGATTCCACATTCTAAATGGGGAAACAAACATGAAAACTAAGTATTATATATAAAATAAGTACAGGACAGCAGTGAAAGGAGAGGGAGTCAGGGGAGAGGTGAGAAAGATGTCCTCCTGAAAGTGGAATGAATCAAAGAGGTAGAGGTGAAAGAGAATATTGCAGATGTGGGGGACAGCCAGTGAAAAGGCACAGAGATGTGAAATGGGGTAAGGGGTTGGGGGAGAGGCGTGGATGAGGAGCAGCACACAGGCCAGCAGTAAGGTTGAACTGACGAATACATGGAGAGAACTGGAATGAAAAAGACTGGAAAAGTAAGAAGGAGATAAATGGTGGAGATATTTAATTGCCAAATAGAAGATTTTATATTTGAACCTGGAGGTAAAATGGAACCACTGGAGTTTACTGATTGGGGACTGTATCAGAGGGAGGAAAGCAACATGGTCAGATTTTTCCACCTTGGCAGCTGAGTGGAGGATGGATTGCAGTGGAGAGAGACTTGAGGAGGTAGACCAGTTAGGAGGCTACTACAATAATCCAGATGAGGTGATGAGAGTCCAACTCAGGATGGTGACTGTGTACATGAAGAGAAGGGGATGTACAAAAGATAAGTCATGAAGGTAGATATGACAAGATTTGGCAATGGATTGGATATATGGGGAATTTATTTTTAAATTTATCTAATTTCTCTCTGTCAGTTTAAATTTTCATATTTTTTATAGAGCATAGAACTTAAACAGAAGAATTTTTTTTAAAAAATCAGTGAATTTAGGGGAAAAATTTTGAAAATCTATTACATTTTATGTTAAGCATTCAAAACTGATAGAATATATAAAGGAAAAATTTACTCACCTGGGTAAATATGTATTCAGCAGGAAATTATTTAATAAATAATCACATTTCAAAATGTACTTAACTAGCTAGTGTCTTGTATGTAAATTAATAAAAACACTTAGTTTTCAAAAGCAAAAAGATAGCAGGAATACAAAATATTTTATAATTAGTATATATTTTTAATATGTTTCATTCCAGGAGATAGAAAACAATTTATGAAATAACTTCATCTGTTTCACTTAAAAATCAGTTGGGGTAGTTTAAGTAGACCAGTATGACAAAGAAGCAAAATATAAATTATATCACATTTAAAAAGTGCTATCAAAATAGCATTGCTCTCAGTTTAATATTTTAAGTATCTCTGACTTCATCAATGTGAGTACACCTGATGTTAACATCTATTACAACTCCTCCACGGTTTTGGGATTTTTATTTTGTTATTATTTTTTTTGAGGCCTTTCTTTGAATCTGGGATTCAGGAAGACCTGGATTCACATTTCATCTCTAATGCTTACTCCTGTGTAACCATGGATTAAGTCATTTAACCTCTCTGGGTCACAGTTGCCTGCTTCTCCATCTGTAAGATGGGGAAAACAACATTTGAGAATTTCCTTCATAGTGTTGTAGTGAGGTTCAAATGAAAAGAAGTATGTAAAGTATACTGCAAACATTTAAGCACAATATAATTGTCAGTTATTTTTACCTTATCTTTTTCAAAAGAAGTCATGGAAAGGGAAGTTAATGCAGACAGGGTGTGAACTTCTTTTTTTAAGGGCAAAAAAGAATGAAATTTTCCACCCATAAAATGGAAAAAATCTAACAATCAACACTCAACCAAATATTTCTAGGGTAATCCAGTCCATATTCTCTAGTTTATATAATAAAGAGCAAAAGAGCATGTTCATTTTGTCTTCTCTTATCTGGAAGCCACTACATACTCTAGGAGGCTACCTAAATTGCCCTTCCCACTGTCTGCTAATCCTTAACTCCAAAAATGTGGCTCCTTGAGAGAGCCTCTACTCACTCCATTTGACTTGAATTACTATGAAACGTCTATCCTTACTTCTTTCCCCTAATAATATTTGTTATTAACTACTCTGACTTCTCCACTATGCCCCAGGAGGTTCCTTATTGGGAAGATCCCATCATCCTTGCAAGATTCCACCAGCCCTGGTAGAGTGACCTTATCACTACCCTCTGTTCCTCTGAAACTCCGAAACCTCCACTAAGGAGAGAACTCAGCTCAGACATCGCCTCACTTTTCACCTGGTTGTACTGTGACTTCTCTGACTTTTCTGTCATGCTCTTCCCCTCTCAACTTCTACCCTCTACTTTTCAGCCTTTTGGGTACTGTCTTCCCAAATAGACTGTAACCTCTTTGAGGGCAGGGATGTCTTTCTTTTTTTCTGATTTATGTCCCCAGCTTAGCATAGTACTTTTTTTTTTTTAAGGCAATTGGGGTTAAGTGACTTGCTCAGGGTCACACAGCTAGTAAGTGTCAAGTGTTTTGGTCTGAGGCCAGATTTGAACTCAGGTCCTCCTGACTTCAGGGCTGGTGCTCTATCCACTGCGCCAACCAGCTGCCCCTAGCATAGGACTCTTTTTAGTCCATAGTAGGTCCTTAATGTTTATTGACTCTTGAATCTCATTTCACCTTTGTATTCTCAATAGCTGGCAAAGGGCCTGTACCTACTTCATAGGTGCTAGAAAATGGATGTTGAATTGTATATATTTATATTAGTCTATTCTATACATTTCCTTTAGATTAAAAGTTACTCTAAGTTAGAATTTCTTAAGCTGAGGTCTGTGAATTTGGGTTTGTTTTTAAAAAAAAAAATGTACATTTCAATATAATTGTCTTTCTTTGGAATCTAGCACATTTAATTTTAGTAATTTAAAAGCATTATTCTGAGAAGGGACCCATAGGTTTCACCACTGTCAGAGAGGTCCATGACACAAAAAAAGATTAACAAACCACACTCTAATATGATGTTTTCTAACCTTTTTAATAATTCTGACAGACTTCTAAAGTTCTCAAATTTCATAATATATTACAAGCCTCCATTTGGCACCAACATTCTTTGGTTTTCTAAGTGAGCAATGCCCATAAATGCTGAGTTGTTGCTGTTGCAGTATTATATTCAGAGGCCTTTTAGCAGCATTCATATAGAGAATTTATACAGGGGTTATAACAGCACTGGGGGTTTAGCTACCAGAAATCTTGCTAAATTTAGAAAGCAAAGATGGCATTGCAGCACTATGAAACATCAAAGAGGTCTTCATAAAGTACTACCAGGAACGAATGAATAAAGCACTTATTAAACATTTACTATGTACAAAGCACTGTGCTTTAAGAAAAGGTCTACCTTCCATTTCTTTTGTAAATTGCAGAGCAACTAGTACAGTATATTATTTAAATATGGCGTCTTTAATATGTAGGATTGGCTATGTAAGATCCTAGGTCAAAGGAGAGTTTATAGGATTATAAATGTAAGGCTGGACGAGATTCAGAATTCCACTAACCCAATATCTTCATTAAAAGATAAGGAAACTGAAGCCCAGAAAGGTTAAGTGATTTTCCCAAAGACACACAGGCAGTAGAGGCAAGATTCAAATTCAGACCCTGGAAGCTCAATGTTCAATGTTCTTCCCACTGTACATGCTGAATCCTTAATTAGTGGTAAGTTTAACTTTCTTCCCATGGCTGGTACTAAAATAAAGTATATCAAGACTACTGTCAAATCAACAAATATTATTACATACTGACTACAAGCAAGCCAATCTCCTGAACATTGCAGAGAAATAGAAAAAAAAAAAATAGAAGAAAGCTCTTTTTTTCAGGAGCTTACAAGCTGGTCAGAAGAGAATGACAACCATTCCACAAATTAATGATTTCACCTGTAAGGAAATTCAAAGCTCAATTTAGTGTTGAAAAGCAGTAACTAACTCAACCTCCAGGTGGCTGGTAACATCTATTTCTTTGCCAATTTTAACTGGTTTTTGTTGTGTTTTTAATTTTAATTATCTTATTTCACAGTGGATAGATATTGGATTTATATATTTTATACTTCCATAATATCTAAGCTGAGGCTTGGAGCAGCTGAATCATCCAGACAAGGCCTGGCACACATTAGGTACTTAATAAATGCTAAATGACTGACCTCATCCAACACTAGATCTCTCTCCAAAAGGCTACTAGAACTCAGCCTAGGATCACAGCCTTACTACCCCTCATGTATAGGTTATCACCTTGACATGGGAAAAAAAAAATCAAATCAACACTAAAACAGAGCTACCAATGATTACAGAAAGGAGATGACAATCTACTATTCTCTTAAATTCTCCTCCTCTTCTTCTTCCCATAATCACTCTCATTCAGAGTCAATAGCTACATTCATGTGCTGACAGCTGTACATGTATACCAGGGTACTGTCCTGGGACTGTTTATATTCTCTCTCTACTCTTTCAGTGATATCATCACCTTATAAAAATTCAATTATTATGTCTGTGAAGATAACTCCCAAATCCATATAACCAGCCTTTTATCTCACTCCTAAGATCCAAACCAACATAACCAACTGCTTACTGGAGAGCTCCATTTTGATAACAAATAAGGATCTCTAATATAATGTTGAAAACTCAACTTATCTTTTCCCCAAGCCCACCTCTCTTTCTAACTTCCTTACAGTGACAGAATTATTTTTGTGTCATCCAGGTTTGCAATCTGAAGAATCTTCAACTACAATTTCTCCTCCACTCCCTGCCCCCACATCCACTGATATGACCTTCACAAAACTTCTCATAGTCATCTCTTCTAGCTCAATTTAAGTCCTCATCTCTCAAATGGACTTGTACAATAGTCTCCTAACTGGTCTCCCAACTTCAAGATCTTCCCCTCTTCAATCTATGTCCTCAGCACAGCTGCCCAAAAAAAAAAAAAGAAAAAAAAGTTGACGTCCAGCATGTCCAGCCATCCCACTCCCTATCAAAGAGCTTCAGCGGCTCCCTTTGGCCTCTAGGGAAAAAAACACAAATGTGTCCCCTTAGTATTTGAAGCCCTTCACAACCAGGCTCTGAGTCCCCTTTCCAGACTGATTTCACCTCACCCTCCTCCATACATATTCTATGTTCCAGCCAATCTAGCTTACTCAACTCACTGTTCCCCATGCACAACATTGTGTGCCTTTACATAGGCAAAGAATGATCTCCATCTTTACATTGTCTTGAAATCCCATCGAGGATCAGTTCAGGCGTTACTTTCTATAGGAATCTTTTCCTGATCCTAACTCCCTAATATTACTTTGTATTTATATTGTGTATATTTTGAATTTACTTATCTTTGTATATGCTGGAACTCTCCCTCCTCCCCTAGTAGAACACATGCCCCTCCTGGGCAGGAACAATTTGTTTTAGTCTTTCTACCTCCAACAGTTAGCACAGTAACATGCAAAGTAACTTTTCAAATAACAATTCAAGACAGAATTATGAGGCAAGAAATGATTAATTGCCTAATCAGTGGTAAAGAAAATAAAGGCTGGAGCACTGGCCCTGGAGTCAGAAGGACCTGAGTTCAAATCCAGCCTCAGACATATAGCACTCACTAGCTGTGTGACTCTGGGCAAGTCACTTAACTCTAAATGCCACACCCAAAAATAAATGAATGAATGAATGAATGAATGAATGAATGAATGAATGAATGAATGAAT
>NW_020954557.1:46986664-47018264 GCF_900497805.2 Vombatus ursinus
AATGAATGAATGAATGAATGAATGAATGAATGAATGAATGAATGAATAAATAAATAAAGGCTATCAAGCTCGGATATGGGAAAAATTACCATAGGCTACAATGGGCTAGAACAACTTAAGGAAAAAATGGTAGAACTTGAACTAAGCTCTAAATGATGAGATGCCTGTAGCATATGCAATCTGAAATGTCACCATCAGGCAGTTGGTGATAATAGACTGGAGGCTCAAGAAAGGGACGGTTACATGGCTCTGAGAATCACAGAGAATGGCAACTGAACCCATGAGAGCTAATGAGATCATCCAGTGAGATTATAGAAAGAAGAAAGAGAAGGATCCAGACAGAGTCTTGGGGAACACCCATAGTCAGTGGATGTGACATGGATGAAGAAAGTTGTGGGTTCAGAGAGGTGAGAGATGAGCAGAGTCAAAAAAAACCAAAGAAAGTATAGAGGAAGAATAGGTGGTTAACAGTGTCAAATGCTGTAGAGGACAAGAAGGATGAGGACTGAGAAGAAGCCATTAGATTTAGCAAATAAGAAGTCACGAGTAATTTTGGGAAAAGAAATTTAAATTGTATGATGAGACTGAGACTGTAGATGTGGAGAGAGAGGAAGTACAGGCAGTGGAGTAGGGATGGCTTTCTTAGGTAAAAAGGGAAAGAGAGTTTTTCAGAACAGAAGAAACTTAGGAATGTACGTAAGGAAGTAGGGAAGGAAACAGTATGGAGGGAGAAACTGAAGATTAGAGGAGTAAGAATAATAGTAGGACCAATTTGCTAGAGAAAACAGGCAAGGATGGATAACGGCAATATATAAAAGAGTTAACATTAGCAGGAGAAGGGCCATCTCTTCATCCCATTTAGGAGAGAAGATGAAGATAATGGGAATGATTTCAGAGGAGTATGACATGATGTGAAGTTCAGGAAAGGAAGTCCTAATTATCAAAATTGAAAATGTCCCAAAGAACAACAGATAGAGATACGGTGGATGGAAAGAGACTTCAGCATAGTTCTCACAACGTGTACACAAGAAGTCACATAGGACATACTTCCAGCCTAGACGGCCCTAGCATGAGGATGAATTGTGGGAACTGCAGATGGGACAGAAGTTTCAGACCTTCTCTCATCCAGAGCCAGCATGTGTCTATTCTTCCCTGAGCTCAGGAGAAAATGTGGACCTGTATTGGTAGAGAGGGTTTCTTCATCTGAGAGTTCCCTATACTAATGCAATCACAGGCCCTGTCTCTGTCACTGTCCCTACTTAGGTACTAAATAACTTCAAACAGTTAATTACTAAGTGCCGTATCAATGATCTCTCTGGCTAGGAGGATCAGACATATAAATCTGTGACCTTTGAGGCCATCCAGCCAGCCTGCAGCACACCAAATAATTTCACCAGTAATATCCCTAAGTAAAGTAAAACAAAAACCAACATTCTTTACATTGGTCGATTATAAATTATTTCAGGTACCATGCAAATGTCTTATAACAGTAAGATATTTCCTCATACTGCATAATAAGCCAAGAAGAAAAACCTATTCTTAATGTCTCATCAAACAGTAGCCAGAACTTCAATTTAGAGCTAGAAGGGGCCTCAGAAGTCATCATTCCAATCACCTTATTTTTGCACAGACTCAGACAAGGAAGTGGCTTGTCTTGGTTCACAAAATCTGCAGAAGTCAGGGTTTGAATCCAGACTGTCTGACTGTAAGTTTTGAATTCTTTCTACTCTGCTGGACTGCCTCCCTAGTTTGGAGCAATTTCCTCTTATTCTGATAATATTTTTCTTTTTATTATCCTTATAATTTTGCATAATTTTTTTTACTATGAGTGAAACAGAACGTGTAAGTCTGTCTTGGAACTATTTTACAGCTCCCCTGAAGTAATCAATGAAAGTCAAAGCATTTAAAGGATAAGGTCAGGACACCAAAGGATAACTTTCTGAAGGCTCATCATTGATATTCCACACTAAACCTATACAGTCTTCATTGCATCTTGGAATGAAGGTCAAAATAATTTCCTCAGCCTCTCAGATCATACCAAAATTTCACCCTTTAAAGTATCTGACAGAACTATTTCAAGTTGCAGACTATCTACAGTGATTAACAGAGAAGACAGATATTCAGTGTAGACTCTGCATTTTTTTTCTAAATAAAATGATAGATTATATCAAGATTAAATCAGAAACAGTAACAAAGGAGTCAAAGCAGGTATTTGACTCTGCTTCTCTTGGTTTAAGTTTCAAAATTAATCTCTTTATAAGATATTTTGAGGAAATCTATTTGAGACAGGGATTAGATCCAGATTCAACACAGACACCAATGAATTTGCAGTTTAAAGACTCAGGACGGTGATGAAGATTTTATGGGAAGAAAAGATTTGCTTTTGTGCTTTAATATTCTAACTAAAAGGTCAAAAACAAAATCATTTTTCTCAACATATCTCCTTTTTAAATTAATATCTAAGACTGAACTTTTGTAGAAAAGTACTAAGATCATTCTATTATGAAAATTTTCAGAAATTCTAGACCATACTAGAATTTATGGACTTTTTCTTATGTACTTTCAAATCATATACAAGAGGCTGACCAATAAGAGCTTTTATTAATTCGTTAAACAAGTAATTGACTTAAAAAAATTTACAATTGATATAAACCTTTGTTGAACAAAATGTAGTCCTTACAAGGAGGAGTATTATTTATTAATAGATCTACTTATTCAAGATAGAAAAATTATCAATAAGTAGTTTGGGTAAATGTTTTTATTTAGGGATATCCAACGTGCAAAAGTTTTATTTTTAGTTCTCCCTACTCTTCTAAAAGTCTTTTAAACAACTAGAATACTTGATTGATAGATAAAGCTTGAAATACCAACAACACACTAATAAGTTATTTTTCCTCACTGTCCCCACTGTGAATTCTTTCCCAGACATTAGACTGGAGGCATATATTTTCACTTCGATAAGCCACTAGTACTTTTAAATCAATACAAAAAAAAAAAAATGACAGCTATAAATGCTTGTTTGAAGACTTCTTTAACAGTAAACGTAGAGGCAGAGCACAGGCTGGGACCCAGCTGAACTCTCTTAACATATTCCTACAAACAACTTTAAAATAATGACATATCAGATTTTGGAGAGGCAGAGGCAACAAAAGATCGGGGAGACATTTTTCCAGAAAACTTAAGAGGTCAGCAGGACAGGTCTGTAACACTGGGGTGGGCAGAGGCCAGAGCCAGCAAGGGGTCTTGGAAGGAGCAGCAGCTTCAGGAGCTCTCAGCCCAGAGATGGTAAAGGGGGTCAGACAACTGGTCAGAAAGAGAATACAGGGGACCGTTCACTGGCACTGTGTGCAGCTAGTGCTGACTGGCAACTCAATTGAACATAAGCAGTTCTGGGTAGCAGTTGCGCTTATGAACCATCACAAGGGAACAGAGGACCCAGTCACCATTCAGAGGCCAAGAGAAAAACTAGTATTTATGACTGCAAGGAAACAAGGGCCCATCCTATGTAAAAACTAGAGCACAGTCCAGGAAAGCAATGCCCCCATCTCTCCCAGGATAACACCAACTTAAAAACAACAAAAACTTGCAGATCTCCAGAGCTAGTTCTGAAAACAGCAGCACAAAAAAGCCCCAAATGTGGCACAGTACTTCCCCACCCCCAGGTGAAGAGAGCCCAACTTTAAAATAAGGTTCAAAGTCAAGAAATATGCAGGGAAGATGAGAAAACAAACAAATAAGCAAAAAGAACTTGACCATAAAAAGCTACTACAGTGGCAGGAAGACCAAGATATAAATTTGGAAGAAGAAAACAATGTGAAAGTAGCTACAAGCAAAGCTTCAGAAAATTCTGGTGGGACCCAACACCACTACTAAATCCAAACCAGGCAAGTACGTAGTACAGTGCTACAGTTACAGGCCTGAAGTCAAGAAGACTTATCTTCCCAAGTTCAAATCTTGCCTGGGGCAAGTCACTTAACCCTATTTGCCTCATTTCTTATCTGTAAAATGAGGAGGAGGAGGAAATAGCAAACCACTCCAGTATCTTTGCCAAGAAAACCCCAAATGGGGTAACAAAGAGTTAGACAAGACTAAAAAAACTAAACAAGAAAAAGGTCTGTACCCCAAAGAGAACAAGGAAAAAGGAAAAGAATCTATATGAACAAAAATATTTATAGCAGCTCTTTTTGTGGTAGCAAAGAACTGGAAATTAAGGGGATGCTCATCAACTAGAGAATGACTGAACAAGTTGTGGCATATGATTATGATGGAAAACTATTGTGTTTTAGAAATGACAAATGAGGTGGTGTCAGAAAAAACATGGCAAGATCTATATGAATTGATGCAAAGTTAAGTGAGAAGAACCAAGAGATCACTGTGCATAGTTAACAGCAACGTTGTCATGATGATCATCTGTGAAAAACTTGGCTACTCTGTTACAATGACCAAGACAATTCAAAAGGACTCAAGATGAAAAAATGTTAAACACCTCCAGAACTAGAACTGATTAATTCTGAATGCAAATTTTAGTATAATTTTCTAGCACTCAAAATTCAAAAAGAAAAGAATGTTAAAAATAAATAATACATTAAAATAAAGTAAATATGTATTTCAAAAGGATAATAATTTATTCCAAGACATAAGACATTCTGGTTAAAAGTTGTCTAAGGTCATATGAACATAAATAAGAAATAAGAAATCAAATGAACATGAAATAACATTAAAGTAACAAAAAATATACCTTACAACTAGTGTAAAATGTTCAAACTATTTTTAGCAATGAAACAACATTAAAGTTACATTATTACATTAAAGTTAAACTATGCCTTACAATTAAAGTTAACAAAGGATTTTTAGCAAGTCCCTCTTCTACCATGTATATAATCATCTACAAATCACTAATGTAAAATAGAAAAACAATAAACAAAGGCTAGACAACACACCTCATTAAAGAGTTTAAGTTTGAAATTGAGATTATCTACTGACATTAATAGTCATTAGCATTCTCATAAAACTGTTCAGATATTTGGAAATCTCTTAACCCATGCACCAGCTTCATAGAAAAAAGCAGGTATTTATAAACTATATAGTTAAAATCACTTTACTGAATTCTTAAGTATAATTCTCTCTCAATTAGACAGCAATGTTACGTAACAATTAAGGATATGTATCAAAATAGGATTTTTTCTATAACGGAAAGCACGGTACCTATAATTTCAAGCAGACTAGAAGTAAAAATAAGGACATCTTCTTGGTGTCATGTTACTCTTCAATATATCTCTAATTTACAATATACGTAAATACATTAATTATGTACATGTTTCAACAAGTGAATAATTACCCTAGTCTTTAGCAAATTATCATTGTCATATCACAAACTTTAAGTACAACCAGGAAAGTATCATTTTAGTATACTCCAAAAAATTTCAAAATTATTTAGAGTTTCTTATATACTTTAACTTTATACTAGTAATGCTGGATCATCTTGATAATTTCCCCCAAAATCACACATCTTTGGGGAAAAAAACTGCAATGAGATATATGCATTATTCTTAAAATATGCATGAGGAAACACTGTAAAGCAAATATATACTGTTAGCTTTTTGTAAAAGTTATTTTTTGCCTTTTTAGAAAAACTAGCTGTACATCCTATCCCACCCAAACTCAATCATCACTTTATTTTTTTTGGTAGAAGGAATAGTCAAAGGGTAGGAAAGAGGGTTTTGGGCAATAATCAAATCTGTAATAATTGGTATGCTGTGCCTAATTTTGGTATCACTCCTCTAAATGATATGATTAAAATTAGGACTAAGTGTAGCACTAAAATTACACTCTTAAAAATCTATTTTTAAGCATCCAAATTAGACTTCAATCAATGACACAACTACTATAAAGAGTATGAACTAGAAAAATATTTTTACCTGAAAAAAATCATACAGAAATTCTATGAACATAACAAAATAACATATTTAAACTTTTTTCAAATTTAATTAGTAGGATGTTAGAAAGAAATCTACAAGCAAAATAAATAGCTTCTATAAAATATTTTCTTAAAATCATTCAATGTGAAAGTTCCCTTTTAAAAGAACTAAAGTGGGGGATGAAAAAGCCAATTACTTTTTATAGCTGGGAATACAATCTTCTTTCATTACTAAATCCATTTGCTTCCTAAGTAGGCTATATTAGATTACAAATATACCTTAAAATCAGGGAAATATGTGGTTAGCCTTGTAAAGGTTTAGTCATAATATTAAAAGGTTATGACTTTAAAGAAATTTGGAAAAGATTTCAAGTTATACTAAAAAGTAAACTTTATTTTATACTTGTTTCTGAAAGTTCAATATTTAGTTCAAAAGTAAAGTGAATTTAATAATTTTAAATACTTACTCAAACAAGATCGTTTGCCAGCTGTGCTTGCTCCACCTGAACACAAATTCCCTCCACGATGAATTAGCTCCAGTTCCAAATTGGTTCTATAAATAAACCATTAAAACAATTTACAAAGTCATTAGGTTAAAAGTTTAGTCCTTTTGGGGGTTAAATTACATAAACATACATACATTAAAATGAAACCTCTCCTCACTGCTATATGTGAAAGTATAGTTCAATTAATACACTGATATTTAGGTGTAAATTCAGAAAAGAAACCAATTCTGTCACCCTTTTCTACATATTCAAATCTGCACCTATGAAAAAATTATATTTTCACTGTAACTATCGCCATATTTCAACTTTTGCTCCCCTCCCCCCCAAAAAAACATGAAAATTTGGGCCTTAAGGGAAAAAAATTTCCAAATATACTTCACGAAATTGTTTATATTCTTAATGAAAAAAGTATACAGTAAATGCATTCTTAATCATTGATATTTTCATTAATACAAGTTATAAACATATAGTTTTCTTGAGAGAAACAGATCAACTATCAGAGTTCAGGCAAAATCTTAAATATTATAGACGCCATCACTAACATAAGAGTCTAAAGATGTCACAGAACTATAAAAAGCAATCTCTTTATCAACCTCCAAGATAGAAAACACACAGATGACTACTAACATTTATGAACATTACTACTACTACTATTAATATTAATAATATAATATTGCATTTGCAAAGTGCTTAGCAATTATTAGCTTACATCATAGCAATAATTAATGAGTATATTTTACTTAGTTCTATAGATGAATTCATGGAGAACCAAAAAGTTACTCCTAAGTACTTTAATGGTATAGTGAAGCTCTAATTATTTATACCAAATTCATACATAAAATTTTATAAAATATTTAAATTGGATGTTTTAAAATACTTTTACCTTTCATTTAAAAAAAAATCAGACAATATGGAATCCTCTCTCTGAAACTATTTTCTGTAAACACGCTTTTCTGTTGCTGAAATTGAATAAATAATTTATATGCAAGATATGGAATTTATATCAATAACAAAAAAACCATCATTTTAAAAATATTTACAAAACTTAAAACTAACTCTTTTACATTGCATTGTGGAAAGAATATACCACTATTCTGATTGTAAGAAAACATTTGGAAATATTTAGGTTTTGAGTATGAAATATTTTGGTAAGGTATTTCCATATTTTTTGCTTCTAAAAATACTAACTCCTCCAAATATTAATATCCTTAAGTTGTGGCATTTGCCACCCATTTCTGAAGGAATGCTTTAATCCTCTCTACTCAAGGGAAAAAAAAAGCAATTTAACATTGATAATGTTCCTGCTCAGAGCTCCATCTGGTTGCTGCTGATAAGGGCATCTGTGTGACAAGGGAATTTTCCACTCTTCAGGCGATTTGCATTGCTCACTGAACTTCTAAAAACCTACCAGCAAAGAAGCAGGGACAAGGATTTCATATTAGTGGACAGAAAGCGAGCGGAGACCAGCATGTGTTCCTTCATCAATGGAATATAAATGAGATCAATATATTTTGTTTTCACAAATCTTCTGTTGCCTAAATCTGTAGAAAAAAATTAGTGGCTATATTCTCTTATAAAAACTGAGATCGCCTAGATAGTATTTAAAAGAGCTAGCCAGAAATACTAACAATTTCTAATGAACAAATGTCAGATCCAGAATTTTTACATTTTATTTTTCTAAGAGATGCAAACAGTCTTATTAAAACATAAAGGTAAGAACATTTTCAGTTTTTCATTGTGTCATAAATAGTAAGATACTTTAAGGTAATATATCAACTGTGAATTAAATCTAAAGTATTCTGGGGAAAAAGCTACTGACTTTATTTCAATGTTTCAGATAATGGTGGAAAGATCACTGGCACAGCTTTTCTTGTAATGTGAAATACTTGCCCAAAGTTCTCACTTACTGTTAGGTGCCCGGATAATCTTTGATAACATCAGGGACCACATCCCATCATAAATTTCAATCCTATCTCAATCATGGCAAAGGTGATCCCTTTAAATTAATTTTGGGGTATATATATGTGTGTGTATATTTTTAGTATAACTATATTTATACATGTGTATACATGAAACATAAATATGTATGTTCTGTATATAGTCAGATAAGTTATACAAGGGGAAAAAAATATTATATGCCCAATCAATATCTGACCTTCCCTAACTGCTGAGAAATTCATACTACTAAATTTTCTCTCCCTACCCCTCTTTCTGAATATATGATTTTCCGAGCATGGAGAAGTAAACTCTTGCATTCTATATTATTTAATATACATGTACTCACATTGACTTAGGGAAAAAGAGGAAAAAAGAGAGAGAATCTCTTCAGCTTGACAAAGAATTGAGGACTGCTTTTCATAGTTAAATAAATCCCCCTTTCCTCTGTCCCAAACCCTGACAGAATAAAAATGAACAATTATAACAGCTCTCTTTCATATGTTATTTGCCTATACACAAAATACTTTCTACATAATGAAACTACTCTAATCTTTAATCTTATTTCTCCTTTTCCCTCAGATTTTATGTATGTGCCAGGTTTTCACAACTAGGAAGAAGGCATCATTTGAGCCATCATCCCCATTGGGCATTCTCCTCCTTCCATTATGGATAATATAGTGGTTATACTCAAAGCCTCCATTTACTGAGCAGTCCCCTATCAAACTGTGATTACTTATCACTGCATAAAAATAAGCATACTCATTTCCAAAATATATGGAGAACTGAATCAAATTTATAAGAACACAAATCATTCCTCAATAGATAAATGGTCAAAGGATATGAACAGGCAGTTTTCAGAGGAAGAAATTTGAGTTATCTATAGTAATATTAAAAAATGCTCTACATCACTATTGATCAGAAAAATGCAAACCAAAACACATCACACCTATCAGATTAGCTAACATGACAAAACAGGAAAATGATAAATGTTGGAGAAGATGTGGGAAAACTGGAACATTAATGCATTGCTGATGGAGTTGTGAACTGATCCAACCATTCTGGAGAGCAATTTGGAACTATGTCCAAAGGTCTATAAAACTGTGCACACTCTTTGACCCAGCAATACCACTTCGAGATCTATATCCCAAAGAGATCATAAAAATGGGAAAAGGACCCACATGTGCAAAAACATTTATAGTAGCTACTTTTGTGGTGGCTAAGAATTAGAAATTGAGAGGATGCTCATCAACTAGGGAAAGGCTGAACAAGTTGCAGCATATGAATGTAATGGAATACTATTGTTCCATAAGAAATGATGAGCAGGCAGACCTCAGAAAAACCTGTAAAGACCTATATGAACTGATGCTAAATGAAGTGAGTAGAACCAAGAGAACACTGTACACAGTAACAGCAACATTGTATGATGATTAACTGTGATAACACTTAGTTCTTCTCAGCAATGCAAGGACCTAAGACAATTCCAAAAGATTCATGATGGAAAATGCTATCCACATCCAGAAAAAGAATTATGGAGTCTGAATGCAGATCAATGCATACAATCTGCTCTCTCTCTCTTTTTTGGGGGGGGGGGGAGATTTCTTCTTTCTCGTGGTCTCTCCCATTGGTTCTAATTCTTCATTACAACATGGCTAATGTGAAAATATGTTTACTATGAATGTATATGTATAGCCTACATCAGACTGCACGCCACCTGGGGGGGGGGGAGAGTAGAAAGGGGGGAAGAAGATTTAGAACTCAAAATCTTACGTAAGTGAATGTTAAAAACTAAAAATAAATAAGTAAATAAATTTAAAAAAAAAGAATAAGCATTAACTCTTCCTGTTTCTGTGTCTTCCCTCATGTTGTTTCCTACATTTGTCTTCTCTTATCCTCCTATCCAAAATTTACTGAATTGCAAGATCCAGTTCACACTTTACCACCTCCATAAATCCTGCATTATCCTCAAACACTCCAATTTTTGGGAACTTCCTCTGAGCTTTTAGCGTACTTAGAGTTTGTGGCACAATTCAGAACTTAATGGTACAATTCAAAACTTAATTCTCTGCTTTGTATATTTGCTGTTATTACATGTGCAATAGCTGTCTACAAAACAGGAAAGATTCTTGATGACAAGCATTATATCTTAGATGTCTTCTGTACCTATCCCAGAAGCATTAGCAAAACGTTGCATAGAACAAAAACTCAGCAGATTCTTTTTGACTAACTAAATGACACTTTCTTGTCTTGGTTACAGAGCAACTGAAACTAGATTCTCCTGGTCTTCTTCATTCATCTATCCAGTCTGTTCCTTCCTTCCTTTCTTTCTTTCTTTTTTTTGGTTGTTGTTGTTGTAACTTAGCTAAATGCATCAACTAGTCTCCTAAGGCTCAATTTATGGCTTTCTAATTTTCACTCTACTGGTGTTTTTTTATTTAAATAAATCAGATGTTTGTTAAAATCTGGATTTATACAAAAAAGAGTAATTATCTGCTTTACAAAAATTATTTGCTTTTCAAAAAAGATTCATGCTAAAGAATGTCTAGCATCCACTCATCAAACATTTATCCTGAGTGAAATGACAAGTTTTACATTTACAAGTAACTTTTCAGGAATACACAAAGTGAATAAGATATACCATAAGAACTAGAGCATGAGAGGCTAGGTCTGGCTATATAGATTTGGGAGTTGTCTGCATATAGATAAAAATTAAACCCCTGGAATCTGACAAAGTCACTGAGAATGGAAGTAGTGAAGAGAAGAGGCCCAGGAAAAAGTTATGGGATATACTTTGGTGTACTTGGGTATACCTTGGTATACTTTGGACATAGTTCCAAATTGCTCTCCAGAATGGTTGGATCAGTTCACAACTCCATCAACAATGCATTAATGTTCCAATTTTACTACATCTTCTCCAACATTTATCATCTTCCTGCTTTGTCAGGCTTGCCAGTCTGATAGGTGTGATGTGGTGCCTCAGAGTTGTTTTGATTTGCATTTTTCTGATCAATAGTGATTTAAAGCATTTTTTCATACCAAGATATACCAATATGTTTTCTATCTTGAAAGGATTATGTATTATATGATTTAAGTTATTATTTTATATATTTGTGACCCTCCAATCTATATCTCCACTCCTGTTTACTTATCTCTGCTACAGACCTGCATTCTAAGACTTCTCTATTACATCTCTATCTGTCACCAGAAGACATAATGCATTACAGCTATGGCATGGAGCCAAGAAGCCAAGAGTACACATCCTACCTCTGACACACACTCGTCATGCTACCCTAGGGAAGTCACTGGACCTCGTAGTGCTTGTAGCAGCTTCAGAAGACTATAAATTGCAGAGAAGATGATGGCCTGCACCGACAGAGTTTTTTCACCTGGGAGTTCCCTATATCAAATCATAAGACAAGTCCTCACCCCTATTTATCAACAGCTCCTAGTCATGTCCAAACTAGAATGCTTGGGCTAGAATGTCTCAAAATAATCCCTGAAATCTCTATCACTCCTTATTTTGATATAAACACTATCATATAATTTCATATTTGGGAAAGATATCCCTTTGTCCAAGCAAAGAGTGTGTCCTACCATACGCAAATATTTATTTGGAAATATAATAAAACTTGAATAGAAGCACTGTTTCATTGAAATTCAAATAAATATATCCTTCAAATAACTTCTTTAAAACCCTTCTAAGGCTAAAATCAGAAAATTCTTCTAAGACTTCTTTAAGCAACTAAAAGTGAAAACAGATGTATACTACACTAAATTCTACTATTAGGTGTTTTTTTTTTCTTTTTTAAAGAGCTAACAAATCATTATGGAAAGTAGTTTCAGGGGCTGGAGTCAATCATTAGAAATACTGTGCTTCCTTCTCCAAAGAATTCAATTTCAGTAATAAATAATAAGCAATTATAATAATGTACCCCTCTAGGAGAAAAGGTCTTTGAGAAACCAGAATTAAAGAGACATTTAAACCACCACAGACTTTTAACAGAAATGAATATCCAATGTTTACAGAACATGATTTAGGGAATAGTAAGATTTAAAAGTATTTCAATTAACGTATTTATTTTTAAAATAATTTTAATACTCAATTCAATCATGAACTCCTATCTGACCTTTCTATCTCAATCTCATTTGCTCAGTCAACATCCACATCCTAACTCCTTTTGAGTATATCCCATAACTTTTTCCTCGGCCTCTTCTCTTCACTACTTCCACTCTCAGTGACTTTCTCAGATTCCAGGGATTTAATTTTCATCTATATGCAGACAACTCCCAAATCTACATAGCCAGACCTAGCCTCTCATGCTCTAGTTCTATGTCACCAAATGCCTATCAGACATCTTGAACTGGATATCCCACAAGTATCTCATATTCACCACATCCAAAAGAGAAATCATTATCTTTCCCTCCAAACTAGCACTTTTTCCAAAATTGTCTAGGTCTGCTAAGGGCACTGCCATTCTTCTACTCACCTAGGTTAATACCAGAGTCATCCTCACCTACTCACTCTTCCTCATCCCACTTTTTCCTCCTTCCAATCTGCTACTTTGCCTACTCAGACAGCCAACACTGTCATCGAGGTCCTCTTAGGACCCACACTGTTATAACAGCTTCTGAATTGGTCATTTTGTCTCAAGTCTTTGCCCAGTCTCATCCATCCTGCACACATTTGCCAAAGAGATATTCCTAAAGCACAGGTTGAACCATGTCACTTCATTGCTCAATAAACTCCACTGAGTCCTTAGTGCATCTAGGATCAAGCACAAACCCCTTTGTTAATCAGTTTAAACCCTTCCCAACTTGGCCCCAGCCTACCTGTGGAGCATATTATACATTCCTTCTATTCCTGTATTCTTTTCAGCCAGATTAACCTTCTTGCTATTCCTTAGACATGGTGCTCTATCTCTGGTCTCTCTATATCTTTGCATGGAGACTAGTCCCCATGCACGGCGTGAATTTCCCCCTCTCTTCTAACTCTTTATAAAAGCCCCAGTTCCCTTCTACTTGATGTCCTTCCTGATCTGCCTGGTTGATAGTGACTTCTCCATCAAATCACCTTATACCTATATACATATGTTAACATATATAATATATCTATATATCTATATATATATATATATTTAGCGTCTCTCTGAATAATAATAACCAACAAGTATTTATAAAGGACTTTAAGGTTTACCAAGCAATAAAATGTAAACTCACTGAGGATAGAAATTGTTTCATTTTTGTCATTTTATCAACCCCTAGCAGAGTACCTGGTATACAGCTGGAGCTTAATAAATGTTTGTTGACTGACTGACTGACTGATAGAGCCTGAGCAGGAAAACTAATTAGGCAGCTATTGACACAGCCCAAGCAAGAAGTGAGTAATCCTAAAACAGTGACAAAAGGAAGTAGAAAGATAACGGACAGGAGAGATGTTGAGAAGGTACAATGAACAAGACCTCACAAGTGACTAGATATGGGGACTGAAGGAGAATGAAGAGTCAAGGGCTGAGGTACCTTCAATAGAAATAGTGAAGTTAGTAAAAAGGATGGGTTTTAGGGAAAAGACAATAAGCTTCATTAAGGACAAGGTGAGTTTGAGATTCTGATGGCACCTGTCTAGCCGAAGTAAGTGCTATGAGACTAAGATCATAGGATAAGAGACTTAGATCTGAAAGAGCCCTTGGAAACTATACAGTATAACATGATGATTTAGCAAACAAGGAAACCTCAACCCAGAGGTGTCAAGTGACTTGTTTAAGGTTACGTAGTTAGCAACCAACAGGACTTGAACCCCAATCCTCTTACTCTAAATGCTATCATCTTTCCACTGAATGCTGACTAAACCTCAAGAGAATAAAAATTTACATCATTATAAGTAGGTACTATATAATTAAACTATGCTAGGTGAAGTTTACAAAACAGAACTGTGAAGACCTGGATCCTAACTTAAGAAATTTACATTCCGAACAGACAACATTCTGTGTTTTATAAGTGACATTTTTAATAAGTTTCAGGCTTTCTTTTTAATTGCTTCAAGTGAATCTTAAGGTAAGCAAACACTCAATGTGAGTTACTTTGTAGAGGTCTATCTCAAGAAAATGGAGGAGTTATAAGAGATATACTTCTCACTCCGAGAATCATGACTTTGTGTCTTCAGTCTCTACCATCAATTGAGGATTAGGGCAAGATAGGAGACAAACATTACTGAGACAACTGTTTTATTCCGTCCTCCCTCAAAAGCATCTGCAGCTTTATTAAACAAATTTTTTCACTGTCTCTCAGATGACCCCATTTCCTACTTTGCTCAGAAAACTTAAATCACCTAGCATGAGCTCCTTATCTCCCCTCCTAATCTTTGAAAGTCATCAGATTCTCTCTGACTTCCTTCCATTCTCAGAGCTGGCCCTCCTTATGGAGACTCATCCTTTCACTTGTGTCCTTGATTCCATTTCCCCTCTTGTCTACTCCAAGACTGTACTATGTGGATCATCATCTTTTTCTCTCTTTCATTTCCAATTTCTACCTCTACAGTCTTCCTCATTTGTGAACACATCTGTTCAGGATTCTGGAATCAAAAAAAGAAAAACATTCCTCTGATCCTAGACCTCCTCTGCCATACTTTTAGAATAGAGTTTGCTCACTCTTTCTATTTCCTGCCCAGTCACTCCTCGATGCTCTACAATGGAGTTTCTTTCTCCATCCCTCTATTGAAACTACTGTCTCCAAGATCACCAAGGATCTCCTAACTGCCAATTCCAAAGACATTTTCTGAATCCTCATCAGCTACGTATGATCCTTACTAAAACATCTGATACTGCCAATCACCTCCTTCTTTGATAGTCTCTTCTACATCTGCTTCTGTAGTACTGAAGCACCATCTCAATTTTGTTCCTGACTCTCTGAACACCCGCTTTCTCTATCTCCTCAACAATTCCTTTTCTTCCTCTTGCCTAGTAAAGCTGGTCACCTTCCAAGGTTCTGTCTATGCCCTATTCTCTTCTCCCTCCATGTCTCACTCCCTTAGCAATCTCATTCATGCCCACAGCTTCAACTAATACCTCTCCATGTGAATGGCTCTCAAATCTATCTTACCCAAATCTCTGTTGACCTCCAATTTTAAATTTCCACATACTTGATGTAAAACTCCATCTGTATATCCTACCAATAACTCAAACTCAATGTTAAAAACTTAAGTTATATTTTTCTCACAATGCCTATACAGTCTCCTAACTTACCTAGTGCTATTGACACTGTCATTGTCAACACAGTCCCTCAGGCTAAAAACATTGGTGTCATCATCAATTTTCCCTCTCCTGTATCCCCCACATCCAATCAAGTACTATATTCTATGATATCCACTTCCAAAATATCTCTCTCTCATCTGTCTCTTTCTTTTCCTATGGTGACTACTGTGGTTGACTCTTATTACCTCTTGTCTGGACTATTATAATATTACCCTAATTGGCCATCTTCTTCTAGCCTTTTCCCTTTTCATGCCTTCCTTCATACAAGTGCCAAAATAATCTTCACAGCACTGTCCTGCTCAAAAAACAATGGCTCCTATAAATATACTGCTTACTCTGCCCCCTCCAAAATGAGGTTCCAATCTTCCTTTTCATTATTATTACATTAACTTAACTTCACTCTATCTATTTTCCAGTAAAACTAGACTACTACCTATTCTTCAATCTCATCAAGATTTCTCCATGCATTTGCATTTACTGTCTCCCATGTCTGAAATGGCCTCCCTCCACATCTCTGGCTAATAAAAATCCTTTGTTTTCTTCAAGACCCAGCTGCTAAAATGCTACCTACTCTGCAAAGTGTACCTTGACTCCTCAACTAGAAGTGATTGTTCTCTCCCCAAATGTCTCATGTCTGTTTATCCTCTCCTGTGTATCTGTCTCATTCTAACTTGCTCAACTGTCATAATTTGTCTCATTCTAACTGTCTAAATCTCATAACTGTAATATACTGTAAGAATCCTGAAAAATGACTATGTTGCTTTTCATCTTTTTGGGGGTCACTCATTTGTTTCAATTCAGACACTTATTAATCATTAATGTGCAATGCACTATGCTAGGTACTGTGGATACAAAACCAAAAACCAAAAACAAAACCCTAAATCAGCCCTCAAGAAGTTTACATTGCACAGAGAATACAAAGAGAAGAAAAGCCTTGTACTTTTCATCTCTGTATTCCCAACCTTTAGCACAGTGCCTTAATATAGGAGATATTTAATAAATGTTAGTTGAATTGAATTGGTTTAATCTGCCTCTTTTTGGTCATAAAATGGCAAAAACAAAAGTTTTATATGTTTTCTACAAAGTTACTATCCTCTTGAAAAATTATGGTCAGTATTCAAGCTCACAATTTTGTTCCCTTTTTGGTTCAGTGTTATTAAGAGATTTCTGTAAAGAGGGGAAAATGTACCTCAGAATTTAAGGCAACACAAATATTTCTCAATGTATTATTTAGAGTAAAAGGGGGTTAAAGTTTATGTACAATACATTCCCATTTAGTCAGAATCCAAACCCTTGGAAATCTCAAATAATCAGAATTTTCTACACTTTAATAAGAGATAAGAACCAGGAAGAGGAACTGATCTTGTGCTTATTTTAAAAAGAGCATGAGCACATTCCAGATTATGTATTATGATCCATAAAGAAGGTGTCCAATTTCCTAGAATAACTACAGACCTACAATACTATAGAGTGATCATAAAATCATTAAGTGACATTTATATACCAATTTAAAATTTACAAAGTGTTTTATAAGCATTATCTCAGTTAAGACTAGTGATAAGACTAAAGAGAGTTCTCAGATACTACAAGATCTTTGAAGATTAATTATCCATGGATGCTCTTCTCGGACAACCCTCAAGTAACCAGGATAATAAATAAACTAGAATATCACATTTCCTACTACTCTGGAAGTTTAACATATTCAAACGATGTCATCTTTCTACATAAACTATGTACTTACCACTTAAGTTTCAAATCACAATTAAAATCACATATCTTATGTTCATTTTCCCCTCAATATATAATTTATTATTCATGGATCTGAAAAACAAGCTATAAATACTACCATCTTTCATTGACAGTATGCTGAGCAGAATATTTCTCATTTTAAAATTTATTTTGGTTCTGTGACCCATCCTTATCATTTTTAATATCATGTTCTGTGCTTACCCTTGGGCAAGTCATTTAATCTCTCTGAGTCTCAGTTTCATCATCTGTAACATGGGATTAATTGACTGAAGGACCTAGCTGTTATTCTATTTATTACTGAAACTAAATCAGAAACATCTTCAGTTTGGTTTGGAGAAAAGAAACCCTTTTCTTAGAGAGGGGTAACCTATAGAATATTTTGTGTTACATTAATGGAAAAGTCAACTTCATTGAAGTTTATTACTAATGTAGAAAAAACACCTGTTTGTACTGTGTGTCCTGTAGTACAAATACGTTCTGTTATGAACAACTTATTGATAGGCACTGTTTTTGGAATTAATTACTTAAGTATCATCCCAAGTTTTTTATTATAATTGGAGTAAAGTCAGCCTTTATAAGCAAATTCATTTCTATAACTAAGCTGTACTCAAGGGTGGAAAACCTCTACCTACAAGAATGTTGTTACTTGTATTTTCATGTTTCTATACCATCTAATCCTTCTAAAGGAACTGGAATCAGAGTGGAAACTTTTGAGAAAGTAACAAGACCAGATAATCCTGTGTGTCAAATGTAAATGATTCTAATGGGTCTCTTGGTTTCTTTCTTTGTTCTCCCCCATTCTGACATTTCTTTTAATTCTCCTTATATTTGGGCCCCAAACATTGAACTTGCTTGTAAGATCTGTCTTCCAGACTACAAGCCATTCACCTACAGTTGGTAGCAAGCAGTGGATACCAGTCCACGTCTACCCACCATCCCCTGGATGTAGCCTATGCTCGGTTCTAGTCCACCTCCTCTTCCCCAGGACCCAGAGAGGCAGGGATAGCTCTACGCCCCTTGCCAACAGGAAGCAGTTTCAGAAGCCAAGGCTTTCTCCCCTTGCCCCAAAAGATTTTGGGTCCCGTTTGTTTGAGGGAGTGGTGGGACCTGGACTTCAAAAAGCCCTAAGACCATGTCTAAGCAACGCAGAGTCCCACCCCTCCACCCCCCCCATAAGAAAATTTTCTCCTTGTTACAGGCACAGACAGAGTTGATCCTGTAATTGCTCTGATAAAAGCTATCTCAGGGGTTCCTGCCCCAAGGACTCTTTCCCTGGTGCCTGGCCCAAGGACTCTGTCCCAGGCTATCTTGTCCCCTCAACAAACTCCCTGAGTTTTCCCATACATTCCAGCAGTCCAGAACCTGGATATGCTGACCACTTCCTAATCTCACCCAATCCTCCACCTAATTAGTATACTTGGCACCCTTTCCCTGTCCCTTTTCTATATAAGCTTTAGATTCAACCCTATTAAGCTGCAAGTTCCCCAAAGGAACTTTGCCTGCTATTACTGGTGTTAAAATAATTTTAACTTTTTGCCACTTGACTGAAAGAAGACCTGAGTGTGTGAATTCAATCCAGGCAACTCTGCTTTGGCATTCTTGGGATCCCAGAACCCCTAACCTCTTCAGCACTACCAACCTCAAACAGCTTTGAAGGCCAAGTGGGATAATTTATGCAAAGTACTTTTAAAAATCATCAAATACTAGTATTATATTACTTGTGTCACCAGTTTGTGTTTACATTTGTCACTCGTTCCCAAGGAGTTACGGTTTGGCCACTAGCTGGCACTGGTATTACTCTTTCTGAAGTGAGCAGAGTGGCTGCATATGAAGTCACAACTTAAATTCTTTTCAGAAGGAAGGGTTTATGGAGAGAAATTTAAAGAAATACATCACTATTTTCTTAACAAATTAAAAGCCTTTTATTATAAATATGTAATTCTGAAGTGAATTTTTATTAAAGGCCGACTATAACACACTTTGCTATAATCAAAGATTTCCCTTTAAAGCAATAGGTAAAAGAAACAAAAGACCTGTCATGTCAACAGGAACCTTAAACAAACTCTAGAAAAGGATCATGAAAATTCCAAAGGACCCATGATGAAAAATACTCTCTCCCCTCCAAGGAGAGAACTAATGAACTCTTTTTTCCCCTACTTTTACTGACTTTTCCCCTATTTTTCTTTTTTGTAATTATGTAATATTTTATTTTTCTCCAATTACATGTAAAAAAATTTTTAACATTTGTCTTTTTTTAAATTTTGAGTTGCAAATTCTCCTCCTGCCTCTCCTTCCTCCCTCATTGATAAGACAAGCAATTTGATATAGGTTATACATATGTGTCATGTTAAACATATTTCCATATTAGTCATACTGTAAAAGAAAAAATAGATCAAAAAGAAAAAATCAGAAAAATAAAGTAAAAGTATGCTTCAATCTGTATTCAGACTCCAAGAACTGATGCACTCTGAGCATGCTTTTTTCACTTCCTTTATTTTTCTTGCTTTTTTGTTTGTTTGTTTATTCAACATGGCTAATATGTTTTGCATGATTTCATTATGTATGAATTCTTAATGGGTGGGGAAGGGACAGGAGAGAGGGAGAAAAATTGGAACTCAAAAATTTTTTAAACAAATGTTACAAATAAAAAATTTTTTTTTAAATTTCTTTAAAGAACTGGATCATAAAACCAGAGAAACTGACAATAATTAACTGCTACAGAAAAGGTCAGCAAAAAATCTCTCATTGAATGTCAATTTGTCTTCTGTTTGCCATTATTTCCCTTGGGACAAACTTCTTCAAAACTTCTAAGTAGACATATTCCTCAATACTTCATATCCACAACTAAATTAGGTTATTTTCATTTAATTTGGGAGATGAAGGGCAACAAAATCTCATATGCATCCTGCTAGCAACAGATTGTGGAATACAGCTGGCTTTCTCTTCTTTCATTTGACTCTCTGGTCCAATTAAGCTACTTTTCAACTGTTATCACCTTTGTATAGATGCTATTTTAAAAAATAAAAACTTAAAAATATTAAATACTTTAAAATTTCTCTTCTCTGGGCTTCTACAGTTAAATGAGGGCCAAGATAGAACAAGCTCAGCTTTCTTCTCCCTACTTTGTTCACTGCACAGGTAAATATAATGTTTTGGGGAACAAACCTGTCTCTTTTTGCATATAGGTCTGACAAACTGAAAACAGTAATTCCTAATATGTAACAGAAACCTTTTAACCAAACGAACTTATTTTGAATTATATAATTTGGAACATTCACCAACAATCCCTGCCTGCCCACCATTCTATAATGCTTAATTCAATATTAACTATAAAAAAATATTCCCAGATTTTATTTTTTTTTCTTAAAAACCACTTAAATGAAATAAGATTTGATATCCACAGGCATAGTGGGAAGTTCTCAACAAGAACAATGATTTAAACCAAGGCCAAAAAAGTATAAAAGGTATCCCTCCTGTTAAGTGAACCTTTGTGACTAGATAAAATAAAGGTCTATTCAACACCAGTGAGTGACAACAACTGAGAAAATGCTTAAAAAATTAAATATTGTACTTACCTAGCTACAGAATACATAAAGAGAAAATCATTGTCTGGTGAGCCAGGAGTCTTGCTATAGTCTGTGTATTTCTTTTGAGTAGTACTTTTGATATCCTTCATTACAGATTCCATTTCTTTACTTAAGTTGGTTTCTGACTAACAATAACAACAACAACAAAAAGTTCACTATATTTTACATTTGTCAACAAAAGTACGATACAAATATATTTTTCATTATTGAAAGACATTGAAAAATTAAAATGTAAAAATTTATAACTGTAGTACAACTATCAGATAACTACATAAATAAACACATAGAGCATTCTTAAGTGCTTACTATGTGGCAGGCATTGCTCTTAGTAGACTTTAAAACACTTTACTGGCATAAAGAAACAAAACCATAAAAGGTTTTTCCCCCTCTTATTTCAATTCTGTAGTTTCCACACCTTATGGCATACTTTGGGGGATACTTTAACAGACAAAGTTTAATCTCTATGCAAATGAAGGGTCTATTTTACCATTTAATGTTTTTCTTTTAAGGCATCTTGCCTCATATTTTAGAGAAAGAACGGAGGTAATCACTCCCTGTGAGCTCCCTGTTCTCTCCCCTCATATAACTCAGATGCCTTCTGCCACTATCTCTTCCTTTATCTCTATCACACCAAGAGGTGGCCTTACTAAGGCCCAACCCTCCATCTACAAAAGCAACCCATTCTATCCCATTTTCTCCAACAGACTGCCCCTCTGCCATCCCCACACTCTCACTTATCTTCAATCTTTCCCTGTCTACTGGCTCCTTCCCTCTTGCCTACAAACATACCCTGGTCTCTCCCATTTCATCCCTGCTAACTATTGTCCTATATCTCTTCTATCTTTTATAGCTAAACTCCTTGGAAAGGTTATCTACAAAAGGTTCTTCCACTTTTACTCTCTCACTCTCTTCTTAATCCCCTATAATCCAGCATCCTATCTCATCATTCCACCAAACCGTTCTCCTCCTCCAAAGTAAACAATGATCTCAATTGCCAAAATCGAATGGCCTTTTCTCAGTCTTCATTCATTTTGACCTCTCTACAGCCTTTGATACTACTGCTGATATTCTTCTTGATATTCTCACGTCTCTAGGATTTTGGGACACGACTCTCTCCTGGTTGTCCTACCTACAGACTACTCCTTCTCAGTCTCCATTACTGGATCTTCCTCCAGATTATGCCCTCTAACCATAGATGTCCACAAGGTTCTGTCCTGGGGTCCTCTTCTCTTCTCCCTCTACACTTCTTCATTGGATCTCATCAGCTTCCATGAATTTAGCTACTATCTCTATGCTGATATTCAGAACTACCTATCCTGCTCTAACCTCTTTGCTGATCTTCAGCCTCACATCTCCAACTACCTTTCAGACATCTCAAACTAAATCTCCAATAGACATCTTAAACTCAATGTGTCCAAAACTGAACTCATTATCTTTCCCCCTAAATCCTCCCTTATTCTTCCTAACTTCCCCCTATTTCTGTCTAGGGCAATACCATCCTCCTTAGGCTCATAACCTTAGGTGTCATCCTTGACTCTTCAATATTTTTCAACTCCCATATCCAATCTGCAGCAAGGTCTGTTGATTTCACTTTTGCAACATCTCTCAAATACATCCCCTTCTCTCCTCTGATACTGTCATAACCCTAGTATAGGCCCTCTTCAACTCAGGCCTGGAGTATTACAGTAGCTTGCTGGTCGATCTGCCTACCTCAAGCCACTCCCAACTCCAATCCATCCTCCATTCAAGCCAGCAAAGTGATTTTCCTAAAATGCAAATCCAGTCATGTCTCCCTCCTCGCCCCCAACTCAATAAACTCCAATAGCCCTCTACTGCCTCTAGGATCAAATGGCTGTTTGGCCCTTCATAACCAATCCTCCTAACCTCTTTCCAGTTTTCTTATCCTTACTCCCTGCCACATATTCTTCGATCCAGTGACATTGGCCTCCCTGTTGTACTATGAACAAGACATTCTATCTCTTGACTGTAGGCATTTTCTCTGACTGTCCTCCATGTCTGGAATACTCCCTCTCTTCATCTTCATCTACGGGCTTCCTTCAAGTCTCAATTAAAATCCCACTTTCTACAGGAAGCCTTTCCCAACCCCTCTTAATTCTAGTTCCTTCCCTCTTTTAATTATTTCCTATATATAGACTGTTGTCTCCCCAGTTAGACTGTAAGCTCCTTGAGGGCAGGGACTGTCTTTTGCCTCTTTTTTTTTTTAATCACTAGTGCTTAGTACAATGCCTGAAACATAGTAGGCATTTAACAAAAATTTATTGACTGACTGACTTTTAAAGTAACAAAGAATGCCTCACTTTGAGAAAATCTAATACATGCAAATCTAAATACACTGCAAGATAATTTCACCTTACAAATTATTTTCAAATGACAGTGGAAGACGTTAGACAATTCCTTCAAATACCTAGCCCCCCCAGTGATTATTCAACTTATAAAAATTCAAAACATTTAACTTTCCATGAACATATTTATTTAACGAGATCAAGCATAACTATATGTTGGAGGCTCATTACCTTATGGGTCTAGACCCCACAATTATTTTAAAGGTAAAACTGTATTATAAGGAAAAACTTCTGTTATTTATAATGGTAAATAAACACCATGGAGAGAAATCTAAGAAAAAACAACAGTATGCAAGATAATACAACTATACTATAACAGTTGGTGTTACATGGAAGATCCAGGCTGTTGGGATGCTTAATATATAATCTTTTTCATTTATATACTTTCATAAATATCTGCATATTAACAAATATACATATATAGTTCTGTATAAAATATGTTATTAATAGGTTTATTTGTAAACTAAATTGTGCTTTTCATCACAAAGAAATAACATATGAGATGTCTATAATACAATTCTATGAAAAGTACCTAAGTACATAAAAACATATGGGTTTTCACAATCTGGAAAATACAATATTAAAACTATAACAATTTAGACAGAAGATAATTACAGCTTTTGGTAATAACATGTTCTACTATTCTTATTTTTTGTTTTTGCTCAATAAAATAACAGAAGTCGGAACCTTTAAGGCAATTTCCATTAAATTCATAAAAAATATAAATGAGTCACAGAGAGACTGAATAGAAAGGAAGGCTGAAATGTAGAAGCAAATTAACAAGGATCTTTCTGCCTTACACTGATGCTTACTGGGAAAATTCCCAGCTGTTCTTGAAGCTCTTCAACCTCTTTTATGAGCTCTTGCATGCTCTTGTTACTATGACACTGCCAAAGGCTATTTTCCACATTGTTTCCAGGATAACAGGGAAGAACACTGTTAGCAAATTGACGACAGAGTGGGCATGTGAATTCTCCTTTCTCCACTGAGAAACCCTGAAGAACCTGGTCATTCTAAAAAGACAGAATAAATGTCAAAATTGTGCTAACAAATGTATGTACATATTTACAGAAAGACAAAGCTATGACATTACATTTTTGAAGGGAGTTTTTTCAGAGGGAATTAACTTCAAAAATAAAGGAAATATAAATTTGGTAATCTTAAAAAAAACAGTAATAGCCAGTCTCAAGTACTTTCATGAACAACAAAAACGTCACCTTTCAAAAAATTTCTCAAATCACAAAAGTCACACAAGTATGACCTTCACCAATGAAATAGTTTAAAACAGTATTCTGAGTTCAGTCTTAAGTACTCTAATTAGAATGCTATCAAAAACTGTGTACTCTCCTCTGAGAGAGAAAGGGGGAGGAACACATACAATGTGGAAAGTAATACTAGCCAGTAGGTCAACGAAATCACCACCTGAGTAATAAGAGGCCTATCATCTTAGTCATCATTTTCCAGACATGTCTATGAGTGCCTCAATTATAAGAAGATAGCTAGACCTGTTTTACTTGCAATGAAGGGCTCCATAAGTGTACAAGAGCAGTAGACCTACTATTTGTTCATGACTTTGGCTACTTATATGGCACTGGAAGTCAGCCTGTTTCACCTCCAAATCTCTCAAGTATTCATTTACCATGGGGACTACAGTGTACATGGTGAATAAAGAAAAAAATCAGTAACTAAGGGTAGAAGACATAAAGAGCATGCTCTGGGTAGACAAATGAACCATTGTTATTATTATGATAACATTTCCAAAACAGGCTGTAGGTATTACAGTCATGATAACAGAAAGTAAAGCCCAGAAGATATCATCTAGGGATTGATTCATGTGTTCTATCTATCCATCAGACTGAGAGTGATATGCTATGGACAGGGAAATCTTTACTTAGTAATAATATAGGAAATGAACATGTCCAGGAGTCCTATGAGTATACTATCTAGGAAAATAAGGTAAACTCTGTACCTCAGAGGCGATATGAGAGAGAAGACCAAGGAGATGAAAAACCTTCAGGAATAGGCAAGTAGCCTCAGCAGTGGTGAGAGGTCCAGAAGAGAAAAAGAAGTGAGCCACCTTGGCTACCACCAAAATGTCACTATATATCTAACACAGGGGCAGATCCTTGACAAAATCGTTCATTTGTATTCCTAGCATCTATTATATTCTAATTTATAAAAGGTACTTAATAAATGTTTTTGATTAATTACTGCCACCCAGGGATAGGTGAGAGTTAAAAAGTATTGCAACAAGCCTAATGGTCATTCCACAAGATTCTTGGCCAAAGCATATGTTTCACAAGACTGGATATGCTAACAGATGTCATAGTCACATCCACAAAGAGTCATAGGGGATTATGTGTAAAGTCTTGAACAGACCCCTGTGGCCCACCACTGGACCATGCATGGTTGCAAAGACGGAACATCACCTATCAGACCTCTCCAGGAGGTACACAGTGATATGAGGAGATTCAAAGAAGCCCAGAGATTTAGTTTCCTGTTGGTATAGTTGTTGTGACTTCCTGACAGATAGACATTTCCCACCAGCAGCACTGCTTTTGGACTTCTTTGAACCTCTTCATCATGGCATTCTTTCCCCAGGAAACTCATCATTGGGAAATCTCATTATCTTGCAATATTGAATCAGTATCCTATGCCCTCAATCTGTCTGGTACTCACACCTAATCAGTAGCCTCTGCTTCTCTGATTGGACCCCCTGACTGGAAGGCAGAGCCTTGGAATCCAGCACCTCCAAATAAGAAAAGAGCTCAGTATAGTCTTCTCCCCATTTCCCACCAGCTACACTACCTTTGGATTTCTTCAGATGTCTTCTTCCTGCCCCTAGGCCAGGTACCTACCTCCTCTCCCTTTTCAGTTTCCTTTTAATGTGTTGCCTCTACTTACGAGACTGTAAGCTCCTTGAGGATAGGGACTTATTGTATCCCCATGCTTAGCACAGTGCCTGGCACCTTAGATACATTGTTTTCTATAATGAGAAGTTTCCAGAGATACAAAAATATCAAGATAAGGGCTAAGGTAAAACATTTCTTCAGGTCATTTAATGTAGGTTCCTGCTCTAGCATCCACTACAAAGTCATGAGAAGCTATAGCAGATAAGTAAGAGGAACCACTAAGAGAACCCAGAGATCCTACAATGTTAGTAGTTCTTACAAAGCCAAGGAATACAATTTCTTAGCTGGAACTGCATCCCTCATGGCCACACAGATTCCACTTTCTATGGATGTCTACAGATAGATTCCTTGCCAACATATATGTTCCCAAATCTCTGTGTCTTCTTCATCAAACTGGCATTTCCTCAGATTTGTTACATATCTTATGCCACCCTATGAATTGATTACTACAGGTATTATTAACTGTATTTTGTAGTTAAGGAAATCGAGGCTCAGAGAGGTTAAGTGACTTTCCCATGGTCACACAGCTAGTCAAGAAACAGAATCTGAATTTAGAATGTTGGCATTTGAACCCAGTATACCCTCTAATCTACAATTTGAAATAGTTCTTTCAATCAACCAATATGACCATGCATGTCAGTTAGTGAACCCTGATCCCTTGCCTACTATATTGTTATCATCCAGATTTTACCATCACTCTGGATACACAGTGCACACAGTAAAATAATTTATTCATACAGGTCACCTGATAATAGGCATTTTGGTATGGGGGGGAGAGGAAGAGAGGGAGAGTGAGGGGATGAATTACAAAAGGCTGATCCACTGCTACCCTGCAAGCAAACTTCAGAGGCCTTGAAGATGTCATATCCATTGGAGCAGACCTCTGAGGAAAATGCTACATTCTGAAATATTTGCAACTTTGTAGGAAGCAAGGAGCTAGTTCCAGCAGAGACTACAGACATTCGCTCTGCTTTTCAGCCTACCTGAATCAGCTAGAGTACCCTGGGAGAGAGATGGGGTGCCTTTCTATTCCTATAGTGGTAGCATCATAAGTATAAGTAAAGTTAAAAACAGCTATAGAATAAGATGTCTTTATCAAGATTATCTAGACTGAACTATTACATTTCTCTTCTTTACCATTTCAATCCCTACATCAGTCTTTGGGCTATTAATTCCTATTTTAACTTAACTAACATTTTCATAGAATTGTTATGCTAACCTTTAAGGCCTATTTCCAAAGGCTAGTACCAGTTTGTGTAGTTTTATCTTCCATCAATTTCTGAACAATACGAATTTCTATCTTTTGATCCTTCATGCACTGGGTATACATAGTCTTGCATACCTCAAACATTTGCCTAACTAGGCAAAAGACTCCTCTAGACAAAAAAAAGGACAGGATGAACCAGACCTTTGAGAAAGCAACACATAAGCACAGACCTAATCTTCGTTTATACTACTGATCTCCTTCACTATGCTGTTATTAGCAAATAAATGGAATTATTATTAATATTAAATCAATACTAATAGCTTTGAAAAGCTATGAGTCTTGGGCTTGGTAACCCAACGATTCACAAAATTTAGTTCACTCACTATATGCAACCAACCTCCAAAGTTCCATATAAGGAACATAAAAGTGCAAGTCCCTGCAACCTGTTAGCAGTCATTACCAGCCACAATTAACAAAGCAACTGAATCTTTTGGATTCTGATATTTTTACAATCCCAATCAACAAAGCAGAGTCAAAAGCAGTGCCAGAGACTGTAAAAAATTACACAATGCAAATCAAAACCAGACTTCTTGTGTGCAGGTCACAGGTGTAATTTTTCAATCGCAACTGTATACCTAAATGAAGAGCACCATTAATACTATTATCTTTGTTTAGTTTTATATAGATTATACATCTATGGTATAAGAATTTAATTCTACACACATTTACCATGCAAGAGACTAACTATACTAGGCCCTAGACACAAAACTAAAAAAAATTGTACAGTCCTTTGGCCACAAGGAGCTCATAATCTAATAGGAAGGATATGATATTTTGCCACTGATCATAATAGCTGATATTTACTTAAGATTTTCATACATACTTCACTTGATCCTCATAACAACCCTATAAAATAAGTATTAAAGGTTTTATTATCCCCATTTTACAGATGAGGAAACTAGAGCTTAAAGAGATTAAGTGACTTGCTTATATTATACAACTTAGAAAATATTAGAGCTAGTACTCAAACCCAGGTCTCTCCTGAGTCCAAAAGCAACACCCTTTTCAAACAGAAATACAAACAAAATTAGGCATGATACAAGGGAAAATATAATAGAAGCAGAGGAGAAAAACAAAGTGCTCTGGGACAAGCTAAAGAGACAGCCGAAGGGCACAAAAGCCAGCTAAAGGAAGAAGCTATGCAGCATCTGAGGTAGGCCTTGAAGAAAGATTCATTTTATGACTCAGCCTTATGAATAATGACATCCTTTAACCCTTCTCAATCAAGAGTTATTGTAATTTTTGTGAGTAACTTAGGTGTGATGTTCCCTCAAAGGATCAGGGACCAAGCCTGAGAAACAGGAGGTTAAATAGAATCAATTCCATTCTGTTCAATAAATGTTTGTTAAGCATCTCCTCTTTGCAAGGCTCTGAAAAAACAAAAATACAACTAGTACATGTGAACTACCAATTGTCTGAGAGCTGCCACAGCATCATCATAGTTATTAAGCCCAGAGGAAATATCTTGAAACATCTTGGGCCTTAAATGGAAACCAATACCGTAAAACTTTTTTGTATTTTTCTAAGGAACTTACCCGTAATGATTCCATGTATGATTTATGGCAATCTATGTGCAATGTGTGTCCACAAGTTTGTACATAAACACCTCCTTCCCAGCCAATTGATACAGCCTGGAGACAGGAACTCTTAGAAATTAAGCAAAGTACAGCAAGTTGTAAAAATCCACATGTTTAAAGCAATTTACATATACTCATATAAAGCAAAATTATTACATACTTCTTTACTGCTTCAGAATTTATATTTTTATGATATAAAGCAGCATAAAACTTATCTCAAGGTAATCTCTCTTTAAAGTGAAATATTACAAATGTTAGCTCCTGAGGTTCTGATTATTAAATTAGATTATTCTGATTATTAAAAATACGAATATGTCTGATGAAACAATCATACCTCCACAAAACTTAACATCTAAACCATAAATATAATGCAGTTAGGTATAAAAGTAAAATTGTATGGATTTAATTTTTTATCAGGCATATACAACAATGCCCTCATTAACTCGAAAGTCATATAGCAGGCAACCTTGACTTTCAAAAAAAAAATTGCTAAGAATCAGGAAAGAAGCAAAAAAAAAAATTAGAAATGGGCATAGAGCTTTCAAGGACATTATGACAACAGCAAGAAGTGACAGTTCCACATAAAGGAGAGAGACAGAAATATAGACAAAGGACTGCTTAGAGTTATTTAGTGTGAGGGTAAATAGCTCTACATTCCTCAATAGACCCTAAGAACATCACTGTACCTAGCCTAATACAATAATGTTCAGATAATTCTTGAGTCATCAAGGTCAATTTGTATTATAATATTTTGCTTAACAAGGATGCAATTGTTCAATGTATTTTCAAAACTTTTTAACCAAAATTGGTTACGATTTTTTTTTAATTAGTATAAAGGAACGTCTTCAATTATGTGGAAAATTCACTTACGTAGAAAAAACTTCACTCCTTTTTTTCCCCCTCTATTTTGATATAAATCAACAGCTCTATGAGTATTCTAAAAGCATAGTGCCCTTGATTATGGATATATTTAAAGTATATTAGAATCCAGTTTAAAACATTAAACATAGGTTTAGGAAGAACAGAACAAACCTCGTTTCTTAGTACATAGCTTTTTAAAAAAACAAAAAACTAATGTGCTGTTGGTTAACCAATAATGTGCTAGAACTTTTTCCTCCAAAAGTTTTGACATGATAAACTAGAGCCCTAAAATAATTTTTTAAGATGTCACTCATGGGATAGCTAGGTGGTGCAGTGGATAGAGCACCAGCTCTGGAGTCAGGAGGACCTGAGTTCAAATCCAGCCTCAGGCACTTGACACTTACTAGCTGTGTGACCCTGGGCAAGTCACTTAATCCCATTGCCTCGCACCGCCCTCCAAAAATGTCACTCTTATTTTTCTAAAAGTTCAGGCTGAAACAGTAGCAACTGCCATCAGGATAGTAATTCTAAAGGGAAGTAAAACAGGATCTTGACAGATGTTTGGTGTGACAATGATAAACAGGAGACCTCTTTTAATTTATCTGCTTTCCTAAACAGTGCCAAGGAGTTCCAAATGTCTATTCAATAGTGATATTAGCAGCTAGGTGTCACATCAGATAAAGTGCTAGGCCCGGAATAAGGAGGACCCCGAGTTCAAATACAGCCTTAGACATTTCCTAGCTGTGTGACCCTGGGAAAATTACTGAACCATTCTCTGCTTCCCTTTCCCCAAAAGCAAAATGGGGATTATACTAACACCTACCTTGTGGGTTATTGTGAGGATCAAATGAGATAATTTGTAACATATTTAATACAGTACCTGGCACATAGCAAGCACTTAAAAAATGCTTGTTCCCTTCTGATAGGGCCTAAAAAGATAAATTTCTCATATACATGTGTGTGCATGCATGTATATGTGTATATACACATATGTATGTGTATATAATATATACATATGTATGTGTATATAATATATACACACGTATACATGCCTATATTTTCATACATACCATGTATATGCCTTTATGTTAGACATATAAAATATGTGAAAGGTAATATAAAACATAATCCTCCTCTGGTTTTTTTGTACTAGAATGTTAACGTTTGAAAAGTTTAAGTTCATAATAAAAAAAAGAGAAAAATAAAATAAAGTGCATACAATTTTTTTTAAAGGGCATGTAGTATGGCAGTATATCTCAATGAAAATCATAGGACGAAAAATCTGAGAATCACTAAATGGAGAGGGGTGAGCTTAAAACAAGATCCTCCTTAAAAATTAATTTTATAAGGAAAAAAAACCTGCAACATTTAATGAAAGAAACATTTATTAAGTACCTATTATATCCAAAGTGCTCTATGATAATAGAGTACAAGTTACATTGTACAAATGAACTCAATCTCAAAAAGCCTTATCTAAATTTTCAACTAAATATCAAAACTTATTTTTCCTTTCAAAGGATGGAAGGGAAGGAGGGAGGGAGGTAAAGGGAGGGAGCAAAAGAGAGAGAAGGAGAGAGAGAAAGAGAGAGACAGAGAGAGAGGGAGGGAAAAAAGGGAGGGAGGGAGGGAGAGAGGAAGGAAGGAAGGAAGGAAGGAAGGAAGGAAGGAAGGAAGGAAGG
>NW_020954557.1:47018274-47037277 GCF_900497805.2 Vombatus ursinus
GAAGGAAGGAAGGAAGGAAGGAAGGAAGGAAGGAAGGAAGGAAGGAAAGAAGGAAGGAAGGAAAGAAGGAAAGAAGGAAGAAAGGAGAAAAAATACTGCTGAGTAAAGAGGGACTTTCTTGGCAGATTTAAAGACATACATCAGCACAAATCAAATATGCACAGTAGGTGAATAGCCTTCTAATGTTTGCAAATCAGAAAAACTACAGGAGGTTGGCTTGTCTTCCTTTTACATTTCAGAACTGCTTCAAACTACCAGCAGATTTTGGTGTTAAGATCATTTTTAAAAGTTTAACATTAAATAATATAATGAATAAGCTGCTTTCTTTGGCACTGCATTTTAAAAACAGATCTAATATTATTTCATAAAAGTAGATAAGAATAAAATGCCAACTTTGTTTATTATCTTTAAAAACCTACTACTGAATACTGTATTGGAGGCTCTAATTCAACAGCAGTTAGAATCAGTAAGCAATGATTCTTGAACTAATGTACCAACTGAAATACCTCCTATTTCTTCACAAAATATGTGATCTTCCTAAATAGTTATAATTTTTTACATGAAAAATGCATGCAGGATGTGCTGAACCTGGGTGATGCTTCCAGGCACAGGTTGCCCCAGGGCCCACGGCCACTGCCAGTGGGGCCCATGCTCACTGCCCCCACACAACCTCTCACCCCCACCTCAATCCCCAGCAGCATGGAGAGAGAGAGAAGGGGGATGGGTCAAGGTAAAGAAGCTGGCCTCTGAACTTGGGGTAAGCTCACTCTTTTAACGTTGTAGTTTTAACTGCTGATGAGATGTTGATTATCTGTTTAAAGTAATTTGGAAATGCATTTAACAAAACTGAAGTCACCTGATTGGTAATAGGTTTGTTGCAAGTTCCAATTTGGTAAACTTTTTGTATCAGTTATGTCAAGCAATTTTTTTATAATTTGGTTACAGCTAAAACAATTCGGCTATTGTTGGTTATTGTTTTAATGTGTAAACTTGCCAAAAAGCTTGTTTGGGTTATGGTTTGCTGAGAATTTGCAAGTATAAGGAAATAATTTCTGACAATTGACTTTTTACACCAGAACAAATATAAAGTTGAGATGGAAATCCAAGAAAAGTTTTTCCTAAACTGTGATTAATGAAACTTGCCTTTTGAGGTAAAAGCTCATGGACTGTAAATGATTTTATTTTGAGTTGTCTGATGGATCACAATAATTCATCAATGATCAATACTCCACCATCTGACAGAAATGCCACAAGCTACTCAGAAAATGTAATACTGGTGGGAAGTCAGCATCGGGAAAAGCTGAGAGGATAATATTAGCTTCAGTCTAAAAAGGATCCTCCTGACTCAGTTTCCCCATTACATTCCTTTGAAAAGGAATGCTACCCACCTGGCTGTTCCTGAGTCTGGCTATGAGGTGGATTTGATACCATATGGTTGGAAAACTGAATTATCTGAATTCAAGCAGAGCTACGGATGTTTTATCCTGAAATATTTGGGCCCTAAATTTTTTATAGCAAATTTCTATAGCCAGAGCAAATAGATAGCAACAGATATAAGCACAATGCAAGTGTGTGAGATCTTGCTGTTTTGACCTGAATGTATTGTCATTCAATATCCCCAAACAACTGAAATTAAGTCAGAAACATCTTTGGTTTGGTTTGGGTAGGAAAATTTCAGTGATAATTGAAGTAAAAGTTAGTCTCTTGGCAAATTCATTTGTGTAACTATTGAACGCAGGGGTGGCAAATCTCTACCTGCAAAAGTGTTACTTAAACTTCTGAAAAAGTAACAAGATCAGATAATCCTGCAGGTCAAATGTGAATGATTTTAATGGGGCTCCTACACTTTTACTTCTCCCTACATATTGGCCCTGCAGTCTTTTCTGTCAGATTTGTGTCTTCCAGACTACAGTTGGTAGCAAACAGCAGGTACTAGTCAATGTCCCCCCATCATCCCCAGGGTACAACCTGTGTTCAGTTCCACTCAACCTCCTCTTTGGGACCCATCAAGGCAGGGACAGCTCTATGCCCCTTGCCATCAGGAAGCAGTTTCAGAAACCAAGATCTTCGCTCCTTACCCCAAAAGAATTTGGGTCCTATTTGTTTGAGGGAGGAATGATGGGGATGGGATCTGAACCCCTAAAAGGAAAAGACTATGTCTTTGGGATCTGGACTCCAAAAGGAAAAGCCCTGGACTTTCCCACATGGCCAAATCTCTGGGGTTCATCTGAGGCTATAATTCTATCCACTGGCCTTTCGTTATGGCCTATGCCCAATCTCCCAATTCTCTGTTACCCTTAACCTAGCCTAGCCCTCCACTGTCTTACCTCCCTATGGCCCCGGGCCACTTAATCTTGTCTAGGCTCCATTCTCCCTTGGCCATGTGGTCCATGTCCCTGGAGTTCACCTCAGACTACTTGGCCACTCCTAGATCCTTCCCACAGTCTTTCTGTATGTAAGGTCCATCTGGCCTCCTTAAGGGGCTCAGACTCTTAAGATCCGGCCCGCTTGCAATAGCGATACAAATGCTTAGATTCCTTAAGAGTCTGGCCAATACGGCAGATTCTTTAAATCTCACCCACCCCCAATTGATGTTCTATTAAACCTTGTCTTTGCTGAAAAAAAAAACTTATGTAATTGAGCTTTAAGGAAAAAAGATTTAACAAATTCACATAATAATTTTAGGATTAAGTAACGAGTCACTTCTTCGCATATCTGACTAAAAAGTATCTGAGCTACACAAAGCTAAAGACATTCTGGGCTTCATTCATTCAATAAATATTTATTAAGCATCCACTATGTGCATAGCTCTGTAAGGAAGCATAAAAGAAATATAAGACATAGTCTCTGTCCTCTAGTATCTTACATGTTAGTTGGAATGTCAAAACATACATAATTGGAACAATTAACAATTCAAGGCAGGATAAAAATGAACTGACAAAGTGAGTGACACAGGCATTATGTGCCAAAGGAGTTCAGAAAAGAGAAAGACAGATGATAGATATTGGTGAAATTGGGCAGATTTTTGTGAAGGAAGTGGTATGTCAGGTAGGACACCTTAAGAATGGGTAGTATTTGGAAGAAAGAAAGAGGGCAAAGACATTCAGATAGAGAATATGAGAAAAGGCTTGAAGATGGGAATAAGCATGACATGCTTAGGGACAGAGAAGATACTGTCCATGCTGTAAGAGGCTGTGACAAGTAAGAAAGCCACACATCCTAGCCAACAAAAACAAAAGCATTTACTAAACATCTGCTATGTACAAGGCAACAGAGATAGAGCACATTCACAGACATACACTTTATAGAGTCTATACAAACCCATATTAAATATCACTGCAAGGAGTTCTATTGCATATCTATTAAAAAAAAAACTAAAAAGAATTAAAGAGTTCTTAGACTATTCAAACTATATATCTAAAAAGTATTTCCCTTTTCTCAAACTACATATCTAAAAGGCATTTCCCCTTTAACTGCCGTGAAAAATATGAACGGTTATTTTTGTCAAAATTTTATATTACTTTAATATCTGAAATTTCAATTTTAATAGAAATTTCCATACAATATAATAATACTGTCTACATTAAAAAAAAAAACTTCTAGATTTCATATCAGCATGCCATTTTGGGTTGCAAATAAGAACCATAAAATCATACGTTAATGGGATTGGGGGGGAATATCCACCAACTTGAGAGTCAAGAATTCAATCATATTGAGTACTTACATCCTTAAAGAAACGCTGTAGTAAGGAAAGCCTAACATCATGTACTGCAGCACATGTATCCCAGGGGTATATCTGCTCCTCTTCGGTGGTTGGCAGTTTCTTTGGCTCTGTGCTATTTCGGCACTGCCCCAAGACTAAAAAAAAAAAAAAAAAAATAGGAAGTAGGCAGAAATAAATCACAGAACTGACGAAATTTATTAAAGGAAACAAGTTATTACTTAGATGATACACTCAATTTCCCACCCCAGCCCCATCCCCAAATACAGATTAGAAATGCTTCCAAAATAAAAATTATGAAAAAGTGGTATCTCTAAGATGACACCTAGGGACTATATATACCTTCAATCCTTCAAGGATCTGAGTGATTTTGTCATTACTGATAATCCCTCCACTGCCCCTTTATGTAGGGTTCATTAGTTGCTGAAGCTGAAAAATACATCACCCTGAAGCCAACTTCCTAGTTGGCTAGTTCCAACTAGCCTAGTTCCAACTGCTCTAAACTTAGCTAGATAGTCCTCACATAACAGACACAGAATATATTCCTTAGTCCATACGCTCTAAGTATAACCTTTAAGAACAGAGGGTCTCCAAGGCCTTTTGAGGCCATCATGAAGCATCACATTAGAACGTTAGTGTAAGTAAAATACTTCAAAAATAGAAATCATTTACTTTTCCTTTTTGTAAATAATGCTAAAATTAGAATTTAATTGATAACATAATTTGTGAGCCAAAGTATTCAGAAAGAGTGAGGATACAAGTATATGTTAACATGTATCAATAGAGTATTTTCTATAACCACTATCAGCCACTCCCAAAACATAGCAAATACAGGCCTCAGCATGAGGCACTGTACTTTCAGATGAATTTATAGCAGCTTCAATAAGAACAAAGTGAAGGCAGATAGCAGCTGGCAACCCCAAGACAATTAACATCAGCATGTTAAACACAATTACTGTCAGCATGTGGCAGAACACAATAAATCTCTTCCCCTTCTCCGGTGACTTCCTCAAGTATTTTTTTTTTTTTTGCACTTCTGTGAAACTGCCTCCTAACAATAATTTGCTCTATTGATCACTGTTGGTTCATTTTAACCAGAACTCATATGTATACAGATGTTAGTAGCCAAAGGAAAGGGAAGGTCCCACACAATGTTCTTTAACCCTAGCCCACACACATTCCTAGTTGTGACTTCGAAAAAAATCTCCAAAAAAATCTCTCCCTATAGGCATGAAAGTTGTTCTGTCCTTTCTAGAGTGATAACATTCTTGACTTAGCTACTCCTCAGATTGATACTTACACTCTCAAAGGTTCTGAGCCTAATGAAACAAGGATTTGTTTTGGAACTGGAAAATCTCAAAGTAGACTATGCAGATACCACATCGTACAGTATTTCTATTCAAATAAATGAACTTTGGAGTCAAGGCTCACTAACAGTAAGACTGAAATTCTCAACTGTTACATTTCTATTTATTCAGGAGATACGCTGCCAGTAAAACTTGATTAGAGCTAAAGCTTTGGATAGGCTTCTCTTTTCTTTGATTGAATCCCTAAAGAAACAGGGATAGTAAGGTCAATAATAAGAGTCAACATGATGTTGAAGATACTGTCAGTCTTAGAACCACAAAGACCTGAGTTCAAGACTTGTAATGGTAGCTTGACTCTAAACACATCATTTAACCAAGAAATTCTTAATCTGCAAACTAGGGATGATAATACCTTCACTACTCATCTTATGGGTTTGTTTTGAGGAAAGCAATTTGTAAACCTTAAAGTGTTAAATCAACATGTTTTTATTATCAAGAAATATCTACAAATGTACACAGCTATAGCTAGATGTATAAGGAGCTATAAAAGGAATCTTTTGGGGGATTCTTAATCACGAACCAGTACATTAGTAAAATGAAATGATTTAGTAAATTCGTATTTAAGAGTTTATTTTACTTATTCTGTAAAGCATCTGAAAAAGAAATATCTTTACAAAATGTTTACTTCCTCTTTACTTCAACTTTCTTGGACTGAGTCACCCAAGATCTGCATGGAGAAGGGAGAATATCAAGGAGGAAGCCTTAGAGGCAGAATTTGAACATCTCTTCTTGACTCCAAGTCTAACTCCCACTCCTGGCCATCATCTTTAGTCTTCACCACCAAGAATTATTTGGTTTTCTATGTTCTCTGAGGATTTATGCAAAGACTCTTAATAAGAGTATTAGAAACATATACTTTTCTTCCCAAGTAGAAGGAGAGTCTGCTGCCATTAGAAGTTCACTGAATAGTGTCAACTAGTAGAATCTATGAGAAGCCAACACTGCTACATGTGTCCTAACCCAAGCAATATTATTAATTGCAATAGAGTTATGAATGCACATTGTTAAAGGGAGTTTACACATGAGGAATACCCTATCTACACTATTAAAATCACAGGTTCACTGAGAACAGGAAAAGATAACTACATGATCAGAAAAGCATGTAACAAGGCATTGAAAGGTTAAAGTACGCTAGAATGGATGAGGATCAGGTAAGCAAACCTGGAAGAAAGGTCTTCTGCTCTAAGTTTTCTGAGGAGGAAGTCACCAAAAAGGGGGGTGAGAGATAGGAGAAAAAAAGGAACAGGAGTCCTAAAGGGGAAGAAGCAATGAGAGCTGTGAAATTCTTCCTGTCAAGAGTTGCTAAATGGGCAATTTTTATAATAATTAAACCTGACTTCTTATCATTTTTTTTTCTTTCTATCTGTAGGAGGTATAGAAGAGGACAGCCAAAGCAGTGATCCAAATGAATCAATCATCAAAGGGTGGAGAAAAAAGGAAGTAATCTCAGAATGGGAAAATCCTGTACCAAGAGACTTTACAGGCTTTGGACTCTCACTCCATATCAACCAACTCAAGAGATGTTCAGGTGGAATATCTAACTGTTTATCTTTAAGCATTACAACTTAAGCAAATGATCCTTCCTAGAAGTAATTAAGTATTACTCTGAACAGATTTTCTTATGACTAGGGGAAAGATATCATTATCTCCAAACATATTTGGGGAGAGGGAGCAGGGCAAAGAAGAGTAGTTATTGGGGAAGAATGCTGAGAAATGCTTCCAGCTTTTTCAAAGAACTACAGCTTTAGAAATATGGGAAATCAAAACTGCCAATAGCACTACAGCATGCACAGCTTCTACTTAGACAAAGTTTCACAATAGGAACATTAGGACATCACCTATACATGATATCAACATGACCCTATCTTTGATAAAATGGAATATGTAACATTCTGGAAAGAGATACTGGACCTAGAGTTTTAAAGAAAACCTTAAACAATGCCTTTTTTCAGATAATAATGAGACAACACACCAAAACTTATGGGATGCAGCAAAAGCAGTTCTTAGGGGAAGTTTTATATCTCTAAATGCTCACATGAATAAAATAGAGAAAGAAGAGATCAATAAATTACGCATGCAACTAAAAAAGCTAGAAAAAGAACAGATTAAAAATCCCCAGTTAAAAACCAAATTAGAAATTCTGAATACCAAAGGAGAGATTAATAAAACTGAAATTAAGAAAACTATTGAACTACTAAATAAAACTAAGAGTTGGTTTTATGGGAAAAAAAAACAATAAACTTTTGGTTAATTTGATTAAAAAAAGAAAAAAGAAAAAAACCAAATTACCAGCATCAAAAATGAAGGTGAATTCACCACCAATGAAGAGGAAATCAAAACAATAATTAGGAGCTATTAGGACTGATAAAAGACCACCAGATCTGACAATTAAGAGATCACTGCTAACTCTGAAAAGTTTCAATTGACTAATGAGATTGGAAGACTGACTATAAAGGCTTGAGGAAGTGAGAGGAAAAGTATAGGGTGGAAGAGGAAAGGAACAAGCATTTATTAAGCACTTACTGCGTGCCAGGCACTGTGAAAAGTGCTTTTACAAATACTGTCTCACTTGATCCTTACAACAATCTATGAGGTCAGTGCTATTATTATTCCCATTTTACAGTTGAGGAAACTAAGGAAGACAGAGGTTAAGGCACTTGTCCAGGTCCCACAGCTGATAAGTGTCTGGGGCCACATTTGAACTCACGTCTTCCTGACTCAAGGCCCAGTGCTCTCTCCACTGCATTACTTAGCTTCTGCAGGGAATGAAACAAAGAATCAATTAGGAAGGAGTAAAAACACTGCTCTGTTGTAGAAAGGGCCTAGTTGAAGCTGGATACATGAATTCATAATGAATCCAGTTGGCACAGGTGTGAGACTTCTTCCAGTTGCATTGAGTGGCTCATGCACAGAATCAGAGAAGGCAGACAGTGAAATACTTTAGACCTGACGTTTGGCAAGAGAAGAGCAGCAACAGGATAAAGGAGCAAGGGATTTAAGAGGAGAGGACAGTGTAGAGTTGAAATGACTAAATATTCGGCCCAAGATGGAAAAGGAAGAAAGTACAGTCAGAGCAGAGGTCATGGTTTAAGAAAGTATTAAAGGATGGAGTGATTAAGGATAAAAACAAGCCATTGCTTTGGTATCCATATTTATAGTATACTGACATACAGCAATGGCTTACACAATAAAAATTAAAACTCATATATATGTGTGGATGTGTGTATGTGTATAACATAATTATTAATAATTTAAATACTATGAGGTTTACAAAGTACTTCCTTCATTACAACACAAAGATAGGTAATACATGTATTATTGCCCCCATTTTACAGATGAAGAAACTAAGACTGAGAGATTATGTAACTTACCCATGTACATGTAAGTATTTAAAATTTAAATGGCAGGATTCAAGCCTAAGACTCTTAACTCCATGTCTGGTGCTCTGCCACAATAATAAAAAGTTAGTATCTATTTTGATTCTGAGAAGTAGCTTAACAAGAAACATACCTGAAGAGGCTTGCAAAAGCACAACCAGCCCTGTGGGTCGCTCTTCAGAGGATGGGCCACTCTGTCCACAGATGACACAGTCATACACTGCTTCAGAAACTTGCTGCTCTGGTGTCACTATCTCCATAGCAATATCAGTTTCTGGAGAATCTAGAAAAAAAGGTTATATTATACCTATAAATTTCTGGAAAATCTCTCTGTAAGAAAAAGAGGTAGGAAAGTAAAACCCAAATACTTATATTTAGGTACTGATAAGGTCACTGCTTCAAAAACTGAAGCAATGGTATGGAAGTGGGGGATAAGTTTTTTAAAGTAAAACTTTTATTCAGGAAAAGGTTCACAAAATAATGAAAACAACTGACAGTTATACTGACATTTTGACATTAAAGAATGCAATATGTGAATTCTAAGGTTACGTGTTTCATTGGGCAAAATGATTGTCTTGTTAAAATGCTTTTTAAAATGACTCATGATGGAAAATGCTATCCACATCCAGAAAAAGAACGATGGAGTCTCAATGCAGATCAAAGCATACTGTTTGCTTTCTCTTTTTTTTTTCTTCTTTCTTGTAGTTTCTCCCATTGGTTCTAATTCTTCTTTACAACATGACTAATGTGAAAATAGGTTTAATATGAATGTGTATGTTGAGCTTATATCAATTTACACACCATCATGGGGTGGGGGAGGGGGAAGACTGGGAGAAAATTTGGAACTCTAAATCTTACGGAAGTGAATGCTGAAAACTAAAAATAAAATAAATTTATTGATAAAAATAAACTGGTACTAAACATGAAAATGTGAAACACTTAATTCCTTATAAAACTTTAAAAAGATAGCACTGTAAAAGGACTTTATTTATGTCTTAGAAGGGAGACTTTAAAAATACTCAGACCCTCCTGGGAAGAAGCTTTCATAGTATTCTTTTATGTACACATAACATTCAGACACATGTATAATCAGTTTATTGGACTTAATACAAATAACACAAAAAATCAGCAAGATGCACTATGTGAGCTACTCCCCATCTATCCCAACAATCTCAAAACAAGAAGTATGTACCAAATGCATATCAACATCCACAAGGGAAGATGATGAAACATTTGCATACAAGGTAAAGTGTTCTGAAATAACAGTAAAGTACCAAACTACCTAAACCTTCCACTCACTCTAATTCCTAAGATTTTGCCACGTAGGTTTGGTTAGCTTTTCCCCAAGGTCCTAGGCTAAGCTAGATTCCTTTCTTAAAAAGTACAGAAACTCTCCTTAAAATTTGCTTGGCTTAGGGGAAAGAGGCTCAAGATCAGTTTCTGAAGCTTCTGAGCATGGACCAAATAGGAAGCTGTGTTTAGCTTAATCAACAGTGTCCTCACTTAATATCCTTGTTGGATGCCCTCCACAGTAATAGCTAGGAACCCATCCTTCTGTTAACTGTAGACTTAGAAGAGTAGTCTCATTTCACTCCAACATCTGACCTATCAAGCAAATGACCTAAGTCAGACCCAGACCACTGAACACTCTATTCTTTTCCCTCCTAGCATAAGCAACTTAGAAGGATTGTATTTCAAGCTATTCTGACTCAACCCAATCCCCTCAAGGCAATAACCCGGTCTGAACCCCACACACACCAGGTAGAAGGCACTGATCTTCCAACCAGGAGACAAAAAAAGGGGGTTGGAGGGAAATGCATTGGTGCAGAGCCAGCTAGAAGTGAAGATACTTTCATATCCAGGGGAAAACAGCCTAGAAAGCTAAGAAGGTCAATGTTCTCCCAGAGATTTAGAGAGAGGTCAGAGAAACTCCCACAACCCCCAACTGGAATACATTAAAGGGGCTTTGCTTCAGAGCCCTTTGCTGAAAAGAAAAAAAGGGGGGGGGGGATGGTAAAGGAGGGCCCTTAAAGATAAAGTAGTGGGGAAAAAATCTGGGTATAATAATTTAGCTTCTAAGCAGATAAACCAGTCATGCAACTCAAAGACAGAAAGAAAAATGGGTAAGAATTTTTTAAATGCCCAGAGCATAATGAATAAATGTTATAAATGATAGAAATAAAAACTCAATAAAAAAGAGGGCAAGAAAAAAAAATTCTGTGATTTCCCAGAGATCAAAGAACAAAAGTAAAAAAATTCACAATGGTTCAAAAGACAAATAAAATTTCTAAATGAAAATAGTAGAGTGGACACCAGGAAATCAGAAATCTAAGCTATTAAAGAATAAATAAATAAGACAAATTACAGACAACTTAAAATCCATGAAGGATAATCTCTCTTAACAGATTTGCTGTAAGAAATTGTGAAAGGGGTGATTTCAGAGAAACCTGGGAAGACTTACATAAACTGATGCAGAAAGAAGTGAGCAAAACCAGGAGAATAATTTATACAATAAGAAAACAGAAAATCAACTTTGAAAGACTTAAGAACTGTAATCAATGCAATGGTAAACCACAATTTAAAAAGACCAGTGACAAAGCATGCTACCCCCACTCATTAAAGAACAGTGATAGCACACTAAAGGTGTAGAATAAGACATGTATTTTCAGACACAATGAATATGGGAATTTGACTTGCATTACAATGCATATTTGTTTCAAGGGTTTGGGATTTACTCCACCATGGCAGGAAGTCTGGCAGAAAAAAAAAGTTTATGTTAATTAAAAAATATAAAATTTAATTTAAAAAAAGGAATAGAGCCTCTAAAAAAGAAAATGATAAATCTGGAATTCAAAAATACATGAGTCTAAGAAAATTAGTAGAAAAATACAAACAACTTTGAAAAAAACTATAAAGTCTATATGAATCAAAGCAACTGACTTTGAAGACAGAATGTTAGAAAATTAGAGCATTATAAAAATATTTTAAAAATTTTTAAGATTTTATAATTATATTTCTAGAATAATATAACCCTAAAGAGATGAGAATAAAATGGGTGGAGTCTTAAATTCTTTTCAATGTGTTGTCTTCCCTGTCAACAATTATTTTCCATAACTGAGTAGAAAATTAATGTTTATTTGAATCCTAATTTTAATTTTACTGGCATAGTTACTGGTAGTGTCTCATTATAATTTACAAGAAAATAACTTATAAATACTATTAATTATATAATTAAAGTCATAATATACATGATTTCATGTATTAACATAAATATCATACTCAAGGCTTCATCAAATAAGTTATCAAGTTACGTCAAGGACTTGAAAATACATAAGAATATTACTAATTCTTACATTTGGAAAAATGTGTATTAAAATTTTATCCTATTCTTAATAGGCAAAACTGTTGGACACATTCTTATACACATCAATGAAATTAGTTAATTCTTTAAAACTACATATCCAAATCACAATATACACAAATTGTTTTTTAAAAGGCTTAAAATTTGAAAAAATGTGCATATGTACATATGATTAACTAAAAAGAACAAATTATTTCCTTCAGTTGAACTTAATAAGCTCAAATAAGAAGAAGTTAAGATATGGAGGGGTTTGGGGGAAAGTTCAAGTAAGTCACTGCTTTCACTCTGCCATCTTCAATCTGCCCCACAAATTAAGTTCTGGTACCCACATTTTCTCTGCTACTTCATCAATGATGAAAAGCAACAACATATGGAGAAATGGGAACATTCTATTCAAAAATGATGAATTTAAGTGCCATGGAACTACCTGACTGGTCTATAAATGAAAATGTTGCTCATTTGTCACATCCATTCAATCTACAGACTCTACAATGACTTCGAACACACAATGGATATCAATTAGAAATGTGTTTTTTTTCAAGTCATACTAATATATATCTTTGTAGGAATGAAGTAACCATTACAGAATAGAACATTTAAAAATATTATCTTAGTGGAAAAGATATTCCTCAAAAGTTAGAGAATAAATGGTTAAATTGGTAACTTTATCCTAAAAGGAGATAACATACCTGTACACACAGCTCTAAATTAACATAAAAATCTTTCAGCAAACGAAACAGAATCACAACTTTTATGATTGCTACTTTACCATCCTGCAATAGTAACAAACATTCTTCTAAAGTGACACAACCTGATAAAATACTTCAAGTACTCTGCCTTAATTAGAACCTGCTATTCATGGAACTCTTGATTCAAAACAAAGTATTATATCACAATGATAAAGGTGCTGTCATTTAGTTGCTTTTCTAATAATATAAGGGACAGAAAATATTTAATTCCCATTTTAAGAAATACTTATTCCACAATATTTAGATTAAACTCATTTACAAATTATAATCTTCAATATTTATAATTCCAAACATTGTACTTCTACTTAAAATTTTAATTTATATAAATTTCCCCTTGCTGCCTTTTGGAAGCAAAACAGCTATAAATAAATTTAGATTGTTAATTATAAAATAATCCTGCCAATTACTTGCAAATTGTACCTTTATACCTAGTAATTTAGTGAATTTAGCCTAAAACAAGTATTTGTAACAGTATTAGAAACAATGGAAAGCAGTCTGGCAAAAGCTGAGGTGGAACCAACATGTTACACCATGTAACAATTCAAAATAGACACATGACTTGATTATTAAATATGAGATAATTTTAAAATTACAATAGAAGCTGATCATATGACTTTTACAACTATGGATAAGAAATTCTTAACCAAACAAAGGATAGAGGTAATTACAAAAAAGATAATGGATAATTTTGATAAAATGAAAAATGTTAGCACAATCAAAACTATTATAAGGATAAAAAGTGAAGCTGTCAACTGAAAAACAAATCTTTATATCAAATATCTCTGATCAGATATTTGTCTGATATACAAGATGTATAGACAGCTAACAGAAATATATTGACCAAAAGCAATTCCCAAATAGATAAGTGATCAAGGGATATGAAAAAAAATTATTTTGGTATATATGCAAGTCTTTATTTTGTTACTGACTTAACTGGAATACATGCCATGCAGAGGAATTGGCTGAAGGTATTCCTTTTTCTCAAAAGGTACTCCCTCTTTGATTCTACATGTTTTTAATGATTTCTCTTGATTTTTTTTTTTACTTTTAAAGTTTATTTTTCAAGTTAACATATTTTTTAAAATTAATTTGCTCCATACATTTCTCAAACAATCTTTTTAAAAAACCTGAAAAACAAATAAATCCCTCAATACATACCTACATGGTCCAGAGAAAAAAAAAAAAAAAACTATCACATTATAAACTGTCCAAAAACACATCTCTGCATCTTAACCACATCACCATTCTTCAAGAGGCAAGTGGGATGTTTCACCTTATGTTTTATCATTGCACTGATTAAAGTTCTAAAGTCTTTCAAAGTTTGTTTTCTTTTTATAATGTTATCATTATATAAACTGTTCTTGTTCTGCTCATTTCAATTTTTAGTTTTTAAGGGTGTTTCAAATTTCCTCTGAAATTATCCATTTCATTATTTCTTATGTCTTTTTTGGGGGGAGGGTAGAGCTAGGCAATGGGGTTAAGTGACTTGCCCAGGGCCACACAGCTAGTAAGTGTCATGTGTCTGAGGCTGGATTTGAACATTATTTCTTATATCTTAATATTATTCCATTATATTCATATCCCACAATTTTCAGCCATTCCCCAAGAGGATGATGCCTCTTTATTTCCCAATTTTGGCCTCCCACAAAAAGAACTTCTATAAATGTTTGTATACATGGCTCCTATTCAGGTTTTTTTTTTTTTTTTTTAGGGGTAGGGGCATACAGGCTAGGAGTAATATAACTGAGTTAAAGAGAATGCATAGTTTGTTAACTTTCTGGGCATAGTATGTAATTGTTTTCCAGAAGGGGTGGACCAATTCATAGCTTCACCAAAATTTCCCTCAACATTCAGGATTTCTTGTTCCTCTAAGTATACTACTAGGCAGCGAGGTGATAAAGTGCTAGACTTTGAGTGAAGAAGTCCTGAGTTCAAATGTGGCTCTATATACTTACAAACCATTTGACTCTAAGATACTAAACTTGTCTGTCTCAGTTTCCTCATCTGTAAAATGGGGTTAATAATAGCACCTACCTCCCAGGATTTTTGGGGGGATAAAATGAAATAATACATTTGTAAAGGTATTATTGGTAGAGTTCTGAATTGGTCCATACATTCTGAAAAGTCACTGGGCAACTGACAAATAAAATGTCTCTATTCTTTGATCCAAAGATTCCACTGCTAGGAACATACCCCAAGGAAGTCAATGAAGGAAAGAAAGGTCCCTTATATAGCAAATATTTATAATAGTACTATTTGTAGTATCAAAAAATTGGAAATAAATTAGGTACCTATCAATTAAGTAATGACTACACAAATTGTGGTATATGAATGTAATGGAATATTACTGTGCTGTAAAAAATGATGAATACAGAAAACCTATCAACTGACATAAAGCGAAGCAAAGAGAACGAGGAAAAAAAATATACATAATGAATACAACAACATAAATGGAAAGAAAAACAATAAAATAACGATGTGAAAATAAAATGACCAGGTAAGGCCTCAAAGAAGAAATACGAAAAGTCACCTCCAGCTATTCCTTTACAAAAGTGGAGAATCTGAGTGTGGAAGACTACAGAAAATGTCGTACTTTCTTGATATGTTGGTTAGTTTTTTGAAATTTTCTTTTTTATTATAAAGAAAGGCTCTCTAGGCAAGGATGTTGGGAGAAACATAGTGGGAAAGGTAAGTGACATTAAAAACAAAAGACTGCAGTAAAATTAGATTTTCAAAAAATAATAACAGAAATACAAAACAGCTCTGGACATCCAGTTTGAGATGCCTGAAAGGCAGTTGGAGATACAAGACAGGAGATCAGCAGAGAATCTGGGGCAGGACAGGTAGATTTGAGAATCATCAGCATGGAGATAGTAATTAAATCAATGGGAGCTGAAGAGGTCACCAAGCTACACAATATAGCGGGAGAAGAGAAAAAAAGCTCAAGATAGAACACTTAGGGATACTTATGGTTAGAAAGTGTAATCTAGAAGAAGCAAAGGAGACAGAAAAGGAGTAGTCAGATAGGTAGAACGAAAACCAGGAGAGACTGGTGTCCCAGAAACCTAGAGAGGATAAAGTATAAAGGAAGACAGGGTCTTCAGCAGTATTAAAGGATGCACAGAAGTCAGGGAGAATGAAGATTAAGACAAGGCTATTGGATTTGGTCTTTTTTAAGAGATCATTAGCAACTGGAGAGAAAAGCTTCAGTGGAATCATGAGACCAGAAGCAAGACTGTAAGGGGTTTAAAAAGAAAGTAAAAGGAGAGAAAGTAGATGCACATAGTTCATCTTGACTACAACACTGTAAGGGACAGCAACACTTCAGGACAGGAAGATCAATCAAGACGATGAAGAAGGAAAAAACAGTACAACCCAGTTCTCCCTTATGGAACTAGATTCCACACTGGAATGAGTCCTGATGGGGAAATCAGAAGAAAAAAAAAAAAATCACAATGAGTCATTTCCCAGCCCAAGTCAACATAAAGAGACAGAAAGTCTGCAGATACTGGGGATGGCCAAACTACATGAAGTATTCCAACGCATTCCAACGCAGGGTTAAACTGAATAAGGGCTTGCCCTTTGCTGGGCACCAAGCAAGAAGTGGGCCCAGATCCAGTAATGAGGGGGCCTGATGTTTTACTAAGAACGGGAACAAACGTCAATTGGCAGCTTTGTTGCTCACAGCCCAGCAAAGGGTGATAGATCCAGCATGGACTGAGGAAGGGATCTCTGCCTAGGCATGTTGGTCCAGATAGGAAGCCCTAGGCAGTATACTGAACAAAAAGCACATAAAAAATTAAGCTGCAACTGTGTGCCTCTGACCACAGGAGCAGAGCAAAGTCTCAGACCCGCTCCCAAGGCCAGTCTGAAGCCTGCATCAGAATTATCAGGACAAGAAGTACAGATCAAAGGGAAGGCTGCAGTTCTGTCACTCTGATTCTGCAGCATTCTAGCTAGCTGACAGTGGCTGAGTCCAGCAGCAGTCTGCAGAAGTCTAACCAGAGCCAAGTCCACAGTTGTACTGTACAGACCCAAACTCAGGTTGGAAATTTGCAGAGCTCTGAACTGGAAGGTAGCACTCACACTTCACTCTAAATCAGAGGGCAACAAGGACACTGAAGGACTACAGGTATCCAGTCTGAGCTGTCCCTGAGGTCTTTGAAGAATAAAACCATTTATACCCTGAGAAAGCAGCAACAGAACCAAAACTTCCCCAGTCATTTGTTCCAGAAGCATACAGAGCCTAAATGAGTGAACAAATGAAGAATTTCACCAAAAATAGTTATTACGCTGACAGGGATGCTCAAAACACAAACCCAAAAGAAGAGAATGACCCCAAAACATTTACAACTAAAGACTCAAAAGTACAGCTTGAAGGGAGCGGAGTCAAGATGGCGGAGGGAAAGCAGTGACTGTCTTAAGCTGTCTCCCAAAGTCCTCCAAATACCTCAAAAAATGGCTCTAAACAAATTCTAAAGGAGCAGAACCCACAAAAAGACAGAGTGAAACAAATTTCCAGCCCAAGATAACCTGGATAGTTGATCGGAAAGGTATATCACACAGGGCGGGGAGAGGAGCGCGGTTTGGCATGGGAGTGCAGGCCGCAGCGACCCTGGAGCAGGCCTCAGACGACTGAATCGTGGGCAGCTGTGCCGGTTTCCAGACTTCTCAACCCACAAACGCCAAAGACAACGTGGAAGGTCAGTGGGAAAAGTCTGTGACTCTGGTGAGAGAGGAGCTAGGTCTCAGCCGCAAGTCTGGAGCGCGGCCTGGGGCAGCGACTGTTTCCTGAGCTTCTGGCCCACAGACTGAGGGGAAATCGAGTGGCTGATCAGAGGGGGATTGCAAGGATCTCTTTGCCAGTGCTGAGGCAGGAATCTCTTGCTTTACCAGTGTTTAGATCTGGGTCACAGTTCTGAGGGGTGGTCCTGGGGTGAGGAGGAGCGCTGGTGTGGTGGAGTTTGTTGTGTTGGTGGAGAGGAAACACCTTGCCCCTTATCACACCACCTTGGAAGAACTGAAAAATTTACAGGTCCCTAGAAGTACCTCTGAAAACAGCTGTACAAACCCCCGAAGCTTGGGACAGTGCACTTTTCACATTGGAAGCAGACTTTTACCTTAACAAAGAGTTTAAAACTCAAGTAATTGGCCGGGATCATGAGTAAGCAGCACAAAAAGAGTCAGACTATATTATCTTACTTTGGTGACAAAGAAGATCAAAACATACAACCAGAAGAAGGTAACAAAGCCAAAGCTCTTACATCCAAAACCTCCAAGAAAATTATTGAATCAGTCCCAGGCCTTGGAAGAGCTCAAAAGGGATTCTGAGAAGCAATTAAGAGAACTAGAGGAAAAACTGAGAATGATGCAAGAAAATCATGAAAAACAAGTCAACAGCTTCCTAAAGGAGACCCAAAAAAATACTGAAGAAAATAACACCTTAAAAAATAGCCTAACCCAAATGGGAAAAGAGGTCCAAAAAGCCAATGAGGAGAGGAATGCCCTAAAAAGCAAAATGGGCCAAATGGAAAAGGAAGTCCAAAAGATTACTGAAGAAAATACTTCCTTAAAAATTAGAATAGAGCAATTGGAAGCTAGTGACTTTATGAGAAATCAAGACACTGTAAAACAAATCCAAAAGAATGAAAAATTAGAAAACAATGTGAAATATCTCACTGGAAAAACAACTGACCTGGAAAATAGATCCAGGAGAGAGAATTTAAAAATTATTGGACTATCTGAAAGCCATGATCAAAAAAAGAGCCTAGACATCATCTTTCAAGAAATTATCCAGGAAAACTGTCCTGATATCTTAGAATCAGAGGGCAAAAGAGAAATTGAAAGAATCCACCAATCACCTCCTGAAAGAGATCCCCAAAGGAAAACTCCTAGGGATATTGTAGCCAAATTCCAGAGTTCCCAGGTCAAGGAGAAAATATTACAAGCAGCCAGAAAGAAACAATTCAAGTATTGTGGAAACACAATCAGGATAACACAAGATTTAGCTACTTCTACATTAAGGGACTGCAGGCATGGAATATAATATTCCGGAGAGCAAAGGAGATAGGATTACAACCAAGAATCACCTACCCAGCAAAACTGAGTATAATCCTGCAGGGGGAAAAAATGGTCATTCAATGAAATAGAGGACTTTCAAGCATTCTTGATGAAAAGACCAGAGTTGAATAAAAATTTTGATTTTCAAATAGAAGACTCGAGTGGAACATGAAGAGGTAAACAGGAAAGAGAAAATCATAAGAGACTTATTAAGGTTGAACTGTTTACATTCCTGCATGGAAAGATGATATTTGTAACTCATGAGACCTCTGTCAGTATTAGGGTAGTTGGAGGGAAAAAATTATATGTATGTATATATAGAGATAGATAGATAGATAGATAGATAGATAGATAGATAGATAGATAGA
>NW_020954557.1:47037287-47305417 GCF_900497805.2 Vombatus ursinus
AGATAGATAGATAGATAGATAGATAGATAGATAGATAGATAGATAGATAGATAGAGGGCACAGGGTGAGTTGAAAATAAAGGGGTCATATCTGGAAAATAAAATTAAGGGGTGAGAGAGGAATATACTAGGAGGAGAAAGGGAGAGGCAGAATGGGGTAAATTATCCCACAAAAAAAAAAAAAAACGAAACAGAAAAGAAAAGGCTCTCACAGTGGAGGGGAAATGGGGAAGGTGAGAGGGAATGAGTGAATCTTATTTTCATAGATTTGAATTAAGCAGGGAATAACATACACACTCAATTGGGTGTGGAAATCTGTCTTACCCTACAGGAAAACGTGGGGAAGGGGACAAGAGAATAGGGGAATGATAGAGAGGAGGGCAGATTGGGAAAGGGAGTAATCAGAAGCAAATACTTCTGAGGAGGGACAGGGTCAAAAGAAAGAATAGAATAAATGGGTGGGTGGGATAGGATTAAAGGAAATAGAGTTAGTTTTTCACAGCATGTCTACTATGGAAGTGTTTTGCATAACTGCACATATATAACCTATATTTAGTTGCTTGCCTTATCAATGAGGGTGAGTGGGGAGGGAGGAAGGGAGAAAATTTGGAATCCAAAGTTTTAAAAATACATGTTTAAAAAAAAAAATCTTCACATGCAACTGGGAAATAAAAAATATAGGAAATGGGGTAGAGAAATCCATCCTGCCCTACAGGAAAATTGAAGGGGAAGAGGATAAGAGAAGAGGGGGAGAGATAGAAGGGAAGGCAGACTAGGGGAAGGGGTATTCAGAATGCATGCCATCTTGGGATAGGGGGAGGGGCGAGATGGGGTGAAAATTTGGAACTCAAAATCTTGTGGAAGTAAATGTTGAAAACGAAAAAATAAATAAAAATTACCATAAAAAAAAAAAGTAATGACAATACCACTACTACGTCTGTATCCCAAAGAGGTAAAAAAACAAAAAGGAAAAGAATCTATAGGCACAAAAAAATTTATAGCAGCTCTTTTAGAGATGGCAAAGAATTGGAAATTGAGGGGATGTCTAACAATTGGGGAATGGCTGAACAAGTTGTGGTATATGATTGTGATGGAATACTATTGTGTTATAAGAAATGATGAGCAAGATGCTCTCAGAAGAAAACCTGGACTTTCATGAACTGATTCACAGTGATATGAGCAGAACCAGGTGACTTTTGTACACAATAACAACAATATTATATGATGATCTCCTGTGAATAACTTAGCTATTCTCAGCAATACAATAATACAAAACAATTCTGTAGGACTTATGATGAAAGGTGCTGCCCATCTCCAGAGCTAGTGGAGCCTGAATGCAGATCAGATATTTTTTCTTTACTTTATTTTTCTTGGGGTTTTTTTGTTTGTGTTTTCTTTCATAGCATGACTTACATGGAAATGTTTTGCATGACTACACATATGTAACCTATGTCAAATTGCTTGCCTTCTCAATGAGGGGGGAAGAAGGGAGGGAAAGAATTTGGAACTTAAAATTTGAAAAAAAAATGTTAAAACGGTTTTTGCATGTAATTGGGAAAAATAAAATATCAAATTTTTTTTCAAAAGTAAAAAAAAAAAGTACAGCTTGAGCCTAAGTGCAATTAGGTGAGCCTCCTCTCCTATATCTAATCTGTTAGCAAAACCTATTAATCTTATCTTCATAACATTTCTCACACATGCTCCCTTCGCTCCTCTGACCCTGCCATAACCTTGATACAGGAACTTATCACCTAACACTCAAACTACTGCAATTTGGACACACGATAATACCTGTTGTGCCAATTCTTTTATTTGCCTCCCCAATGAGAAACCTGTGAGCCATCCTAGTTTTCATTTTTCTTCTACTTTTACATATAAGAATAAGTGAACAAAATATTTAAGCATTTATTTTGTGCTTATGACTGTGCTAAGTTCTGGGAATACAAATACAAAAGAGAAAGTCCTTGCCCTCAGGAAGCTTACATTCTAAGACAAGGAGAAAACACACTGAGTATTGGCAACTAAGGAAGGAAGTTTGGGTCTGGGAAATCACATGAATGGTTAGTGGAAAGATAGGGCAACTGTGGAAAGTGGAGGCAAGAAGGGTTGTAATGATGTCTGTAGTATGGCAGGAAAATAACTATGAAGCCTGAACAAGCGAGAGGAACTAGCCCAGCACCAGATCCAGTAATGAGGAGGCTTGACTTTTTGCTTGGAACTCTTGCTGCTGCCACCATTTCACCTGCTACTTGTACTCTCTCTGCATGCACTCCAGGTCGGTATCCACCTGATATTACATACCTTTCCTTTGCGCATCCTAAGTTTTCTGAGGCTGGAAAAATGTCTTACCTTTTTGTTGGCTCTGCTGCTCTAAAATTTGACTTAAGGTGTTATTTTAAAGTTGTTTGGAGGGGAATGTTGAGAGAGTTCATGGGTTACTGCCTCTAATCTGCCATCTTGGCCTTGCCCCCTTACCTACTTTTCAATGCAAAGTTCAAAACCTTATTTCTTCCAGGAAACTTTCCCTGATCATTCCATTCTAAACTGAACTTTTTGAACTCTTAAGTACTTATTATACCTACCAATCAGGTGATGTTTGATCATTTATTATGTCGTAGCATTTTTACTTTTCATTCTTTGTCTCCCCAGACCAAACAGTAAGGAAGGCACTGTGTACTTAAAATGTGTGTCCTACAACATTAGCTTATACAGGACTATGTACGTAGTAGTTACTTAATATTTGTTGAACAAATGAATGAAAAGTTTTGTATAACGATGAATTCTACGAATCTGATCATTTCTTAAAATCTCAACTTGAGAATTTTTTTAAAGTTTTTCATGATATGGCTCCAACATATCTTTCCAGAATTACTATGTTATTATTCTCCTTTCACACACTCTACCTTCAAATTAAAATAGGATACTTGTTCCCCAAACTCTTCATTTTACCTCTTTACTTCATGCCTTTGCACAAGCTGTTGCCCAAACCTAGAATATACTCCCTCTTCACTTCCACCTCTTAAAATACTTAGCGCTTCCTTCAAGGATAAACTCATGCATCACCTAGTAGGAGAAGCCATCCATGAGGCCTCTAATTGATAGAATTCTCATTCTCTTCATATTATCCTGTATATTCTTATCAGAGGGCAGGTATTGTTCTAGTTTTGTGTTTTTATCCCCAGTGCCTGATAACATGATCTTATACACAACAGGGAATTAAACGGATGACTAGACTGCATTAGATTTAGTCATGAGACTGAAAACCCTCAAACAACATCCTTCTAAGACTAGATAAATTATGTTTTCTACCATAAACAATAAAACGGAAAAGCCTTAAATGGACTAAGTCACAACATGGCAATATAGAGAACTATGTAAGAAGAGGAAATCTTATGTGCGCAGAACATATACATTTTATCTCTGACACAAATTCAGAGGAAAGCAACATCTGAATTAATTATACATCATTAAGGTAGCACATAGACTTAGGAGAAGATGATGTCTGTCAGAAGCTAAAATGACAACCATATAACCTTTACAGGTGAGTTGGCAAATTCTTCCCACTTCAAAAGTTTTTCAGACTGACTTCTGACACAATTACAGAAAACATGGGCATCAGCTACCCAAGAGGCAAGATAATGTTCTCAATTTTTCCAAATGACAGGCAGTTTCAAGAAATACTCAAGAATAGATTTCATACTTGAGATTTCCCTGAGGCTAAAAGGACAGAGATCATATCTACTGAAGGTAGATACATTCATTTCACATTTATATAAAGTAGAAAAGATCAGGAATGTTTCTCCATTCCAAAAATAAAATAAAACAAAAACAAGAAAGAAAGAATACTATAAAGATGAACACAGAATAGAAATAAGATGAACCTAAAATCTAACAATACAAAATGAATTTAACAAAAAATTAAGTAAAATTGCATAAATCATAAGTGACTCATCTTTCAATTCTTCTAAAAGAAAAGTCATTACCTATGGAAAAAAAGATAGATTCTGTTTTCTTTTGATTTTAAGGGTGGAGAGGAAATACCAAAGAAAAAAAGAAAGGGGAAAGGTACTAGAGAAATAAGTGCAAAAACCAAAATAATCTATATTCACAAGGAGCTCACATTCCAATGCAGGAGACAACAGGTACATAAAATACAATAGCATGAATATAAACTGAATATATGAGAGGGTATTACAGATGACAGGCTCAGCGAAGGCTTCATGTAAAAGACTGTCCTTGAACTCTGTCTTAAAAAATGATAGGAACTCTATGAGTTGGAAGCAGGAAGGAAGTTCATTCCACACATGTTGGAGAGACAAAGGCACGGGGATCAAAGGAGTATTGTGTATGAGTTGCAGAGGGAAGGCCAGTTTGGCTGAATCTGAGAAAGAGGGATAGGAATATCCAGTGAAGCTAGGTAGGTTAAGGCTAGGTAGCATAGGACTTTAAAAGCTAGATTTTATATCTGATCTTAGAATTAATAGGAAACCATTTGAGTTGATTAAGCCAGGGAATTACATGATCAGATCCATGCTTAAGGAAAATTAGTTTACCAGAAATGTATATGATGGATTGGAATGAGGAGAGACTTGAGGCAGGAAGACCAAGAGAAAGCTATTGCAATAACCAAACCAGATGTGATAAAAGGCCTGAACTAACATGGTATCTCAGTGGAGAATGAAGATGGATGCCAGAGATGTTGTGAAGGTAGAAATCACAAGATTTGGTAACTGAATGGTTATGAGGGGTAGGAGAGGAAGAAGTCCAGGAGAAAGCTGAAGTTAACAACCTAGGAGAATACAAGGACAGTGGCATTTTCAACAGAAATAGACAAGTTGGAGTGTGAGGATGGTTACAGAGGAAAGACAATGAGTTTGGACATGTTGAGTTTGAGATTTCTCTAAGATCATCCAATTTGAAATGTCCAATAAGCAACTGGTGATGAAGGAAGTTAAGCTCAGGAAGAAATCAGGACTGGATCATGCATAGATCTATAGATCTGGGACTTAGATTTTCATAGAGATAATCCATTAAACTTACAAGAATGGATGATAATACTTAAGAGTGTAGAGGAAAAAGAAAAAAGGGCCTAGGAGAAAAACTTGGGGAACACCCACAGTTAGGGGATATACTATGGATGAGAAGAAAACAAAGGAGACATTGAAGGTTAGAAAGGTAGGAGATGAACCAGAGGCACAATAACTCAAAGAGGATAGAGGATTCAAGAGAAGGTGATCAACAGTGTCAAATGCAGCAAACAGGCTGAGAAGAATTAGGACTGATAAAAGACCACCAGATCTGACAATTAAGAGATCACTGCTAACTTTGAAAAGTTTCAATTGACTAATGAGATTGGAAGACTGACTATAAAGGCTTGAGGAAGTGAGAGGAAAAGTATAGAGTGGAAGGGGAAAGGAACAAGCATTTATTAAGCACTTACTGCGTGCCAGGCACTGTGAAAAGTGCTTTTACAAATACTGTCTCACTTGATCCTTACAACAATCTATGAGGTCAGTGCTATTATTATTCCCATTTTACAGTTGAGGAAACTAAGGAAGACAGAGGTTAAGGCACTTGTCCAGGTCCCACAGCTGATAAGTGTCTGGGGCCACATTTGAACTCACGTCTTCCTGACTCAAGGCCCAGTGCTCTCTCCACTGCATTACTTAGCTTCTGCAGGGAATGAGACAAAGAATCAATTAGGAAGGAGTAAAAACACTGCTCTGTTGTAGAAAGGGCCTAGTTGAAGCTGGATACATGAATTCATAATGAATCCAGTTGGCACAGGTGTGAGACTTCTTCCAGTTGCACTGAGTGGCTCATGCACAGAATCAGAGAAGGCAGACAGTGAAATACTTTAGACCTGACGTTTGGCAAGAGAAGAGCAGCAACAGGATAAAGGAGCAAGGGATTTAAGAGGAGAGGACAGTGTAGAGTTGAAATGACTAAATATTCGGCCCAAGATGGAAAAGGAAGAAAGTACAGTCAGAGCAGAGGTGATGGTTTAAGAGACTATTGAAGGACAGAGAGATTGAAGGTCCTGATGGGGATTAAAAAAACAGGTATAGGAAAAGTAAGTCACAGAGAAAAGGCTAATAACAGTAAGTTATAGTAAGGTATACGAATGTCAGAGTTTCCAGTTAGGGAACTAAAATACTTGTTGAATAATAATGAGATCTAGTGTGACCATCCTTACATGTGACTGAGGTGGACTAGAGGAATAGGGATTTAAGGTTATTATCATGGAGATTGCTCCAGCTTTCATAATCACACTACCAATATCCTCAGTTACTTCTGCCCTACTGATAGGAGGCCTAGAGAGCAAAAGATTCCCTTCCTCCCATCGCCTGTAACCTCTTGTTCCATGGGGCTCAAAATCTCAGCCATCTCTTCATTGCTACCAGATGCTCTGCTTGGTTTCAACTCCACCATCATCATACCCCAATTCCGGGCATTCTCTCAGGCCCTCCCCCTTGCTCTTTTCAGCTTCTTTTTGTGCACATTAGATTGTAAGATACTAGGAAAGTAGGGACTGTTTCTCTTCATTTTTTTTTATTTGTATCCCCAGCACATAGCACACTACCTGGCACATAGTAGTCACTTAATAAATGTTTATTGTATCCTATCACAGGTTGAAGAATTACAAGTAGGGAGTTTGTAGGAGCATCTACCTTGATAATAAAAGCCCCTAATCTAAGGGCAGGAGTTGGAGAGGAGAGGAATCTGGTGAACAAGGAACTGAATTCCTTGTGAAATAAGAGAGAATAACCTGCAGGGGTCCATATATTACAGTTCTTGAGGGTTTATTAATTCAACTCTATCAAAACTAGAGGACAATCAAATTTAGGGTCTCTTATAAACCTCTTGTAAACCTCTAAGATAAAAAGAAAAATGAAAAGAAAACTTTCTTCTTTATTCTTCTTAAAGATTGTATGTATTGTGACATCATAATTCAACTTTTACCTATGACAAGCCTTATACTTCTGTCTGTGAAAAGGTATCATATCAACTATCGTCTTCCTCAGCACCCAAGCTTTATCTCTTATCATCTTAATCAAAATGAGATTTGAACTGATATCATTTAATTTTTGATAGGATAAAAAATTGTAATTCTTTAAAAGCACAAGGACGGCAGTCAACTGAGTCAATAAATTAGCCTGCCTCAATTAAATTAACAAGTGACAAGATATTATGCCTTGACAGATTTGTCAAACGAGACTAGTCAATCAATCAGAAATGTGAACTAGGTTTGAACAAGGTCAAGACATCTCTAATGAATAGATCAATCAATTACAGGCTTTAGACTTTAAAAGTCCTTGAAAGTTATTGGATGAAGAGAATCATTCTGCATAGGAAGGTTATTGGTTCTGGGTGAAAAAACTTTTGGGTCTGTACAAGGATTCATGTATCTGGCAATTAAGTGGTAGAAACCTCTAGCCAAGTCTCAGAGAAGGAATTGCTTAGACAGAGAAGGGCCCTAGCCTCAAACTCAGTGTCAGTGTCTTTCCTTCTCTTTGATCACAGAAGAACTTTATGAAATTTAGAAGGCCAGTAGATTTTGTACTTCCCACTGGCATCCTTGACTTAACAATGTCCCTGAAATAGCTAATGCAGTGTATGCAACTGGAGTCAAGAAAAAAACTAGACACACTTGAGAAAAAATAGCTTCAAGACTCTATGAGGAGCCCAGTACAGAAGTTGTACCATGCCTAGAGGCAATATCCTAACTACCTCATGAAGGGGAGAAAAGGATTTCCAACAGCCAGGAACTATAACCTCTTTGCCACTTGTACTTCCTAAGCTTGAGTCTACCTTCCTCTAGACTCTCTATGTGGTGATCGGTGAGTTTGTCACAAACTTTTGGAGGAAATGTTTTATACCAACTATGTTATTACTATGCCAAACTGCTAACCAAAAGTTAATAAGGTTTAGCTGATTAACTGATATCTACTACTAATCATGGGAAGAAGCATACCAGTGGGGGCTCATCAGTGACAGCATTAGAAAAATACCTCCCCAACTCCTCAGGGTTACCCCTGGATCCCTGATAGGAGATACAGTAACCACCCGAGCTCTAGTGTCCTGATCTACCAGTGCTATCCAGAGTCATGAAGGTCACTCCAGAACCTACATGCTCTACATAAGTATGGCATAATAATTATACATATCGCTAAATAATTTAAAACTCACCAACATCCATAGCAGTTTCCATGAAGCTTTTCTGTCTGGAAGCAAATTCTGCAAGCAACTTCTGCTGTCTTTCTCTAGCCTTTTGTCGCCTAAATTAAACAAAGACAGAGAAGATGTACCACGTCTCTAGCTCCAGCAGTTTTTGATAATACAATCACTATAATCAAAATGAGGCTTTAAAAAACTCACAAATGGGAAACTAATTTCTTCTACATTTGAAGAAAATGCATATTGTGACATGCACCATGAGCTGTTTTTCCAGCTGTTGTAATAGCCATCTACAAAGACCCCCTACAGGAAATGAAGTCATGATCCAGGCTACATTTATGAGATGCTTTCACTACAATAAACAAACTAAACTTAGTTACTCCATATCTATGTCCTTTCAGAAAACTAAAACTAAAATACATACTATTGGAAAGCGGAGACTTACTCATTACTACGTAATAGATTACTTATTGCCATATAACATACACCCTATAACACTGGAATGTAAACTGAAAAGAAGTGGGGAAGACTATATTCATTAAAATGCTTGCACAAGATGTCCCAAAAGTCTTAGTACAATTTAAACTTACTAAAATTTAAACTGTAGGGTTAAATAAACTGCACTAAGACTTTTGGAACATGCTGTCTATCATAGTTAAAATTTGGAACAGACTGACTAATTTCTGTTTTGAAGCTTTATAATCAGTTATATTACTGCTTTACATCACAGATCAATGACTTTTACAATCCACAAAGGGGACAAAAAAAGTGTCTCAACATCTCTTTTGCATGCTGAAAACTTGTTTGTATTTGGATCTTATCCCAACAATTCAGTTATTAAGTCTTAATAAGAAGTTTCCTTTAAAATCCTGTGAATTTGTAGTCTTCACCTTCACATTCCTCTTCCCTTTCTCAAAAGGCAGTATCCATATAGTCATTTCTACTGTCTCTTCAACAATTCCTTTACTTTGGGTTCTTTCATTTCCAAAAAAAATGTCACTGATATCAATTTGGTTTTCTCTATTATCTCTCTTAATGAAGAAGATACCCTCCCACCAAAGGTTCTTTACTATTTTAAGTAAATTTATCATTTATTTATTTATTTATGGCATTCTTTTTTAAATTTTGAGTTCTGAATTCTCTGCCTCCTGCCGACCCCTCACCCATTCATTGAGAAGGCAAACAATATAATAACAATATAATATACATGTGAAACATGTTATTATCATGCAAAACATGTTTCCATATTGCCATGTGGCCAAAAAAGGAAGAAAAATAAGGTGAAAAAATTATACTTCAATCTGCACTCAAGAGTTCATCAGATCTCTCTCTGGAGGTAGAAAACATTTTTCATCAGGAGTTCTTGGGAACTGTCTTGGATCATTGTATTAATCAAAGTAGCTAAGTCTTTTACAGTTAATCATTCTTACAATATTGTGTACTGTATACAATGTTCTTCTTAGTTCTGTTTACTTTACTTTGCATCACCTCATATAAGTCGTCCCAGGTTTTTCTGATTATAGGCATCTCATCAATTTCCAGTTCTTTGTCACCACAAAAAGAGCCGGTATAAGTATTTTTGTACTCATAGGTCCTTTTCCTTTTTCTTTGATCTCTTTGAGATACAGACTGATAGTGATATTGCTCATGCACAGTTTTATAATTCTTTGAGTATAGCTCCAAATGGTTCTCCAGAATGGCTGGACAAGTTCACAACTACAGTAACAGTGCATTAAGTGTACCTATTTTTCCACATCCCCTCCAGCACTTGTCATTTTCCTTTTCTATCAGGTTAGCTAATCTGACAGGTGTGAGGTAGTACCTCAGTTTTTTTCATTTGCATTTCTCTAATCAATAGTACTTTAGAGCATTTTTTCATACGACTTTGGTGGGATAGCTCCCACCAGAGGTCCCTTACTAAGGGTTAGTAGTGGAGAGGCTAGTTGTATCCAATGAACCAGATCAACAAGAAAAACTATGCAATGAAAATAAAAACACTGATGGAAAACTACTTCACATAATAGATGTGGTACTCCACAGTACTTGAGCTTTTCCCCAATAGAAAGAAAGTTCCTTGAGAGTAAGGTATGTGACACTAGGTGTGTGACTCTGGGCAAGTCACTTAACCCCGACTGCCTCACCAAAAAAAGCAAAAACAAACGAACAAAAAAGAGAGAGAGAGAGAGAGAGAGAGAGAGAGTGTAAGGCATGTCTCACTTTTAGACTTATGTTTCGAGCATCTGTCACAAAACAGATAATAAATGATTCTTTTTGGACTTTAATTTATCATTCTCAAACTCTAGTTTGTATGTTCAATATTACAGCTATTTAAATCATCATCTCTTATTTGCTATTTATGAAAAGTATTCCTCAGCTTCTAAGTTGATAGATTCTAATAGGTATTTACAATGTTTTCAGTTTGTATGGCTGGACTGGAGAAAGGAAAAAAAAAAACAACATTGCAAGAGAAGGGAGGATTTTCTGGAATGATATACTAGTTGAGAATAGAGAGCAGATATAAGAAAATACACTACAGCACCAAGCCTAAATCTACCTCCATTCACGTTCACTCTCCCCTAACCTAAATATTTGTCCCCCAATGCTCACTAATTGCTGTATTCCTTCTAAATTTTGAAATATAATAAAATGGTTTGGATTGAAAGAAGACTAAAGGCCTATCATCTTTACCCTTATGCTTTTCTCTCGGACCAGGCTTTCCCCTATAGAGAACTCACTCCCTGAACTCAGCTTCAGTTACTTCTATGTGAATGACTATAAAATTTGAATCTGAAGCATTGAAATTTATCCCATTCTCTTAGAACTACATAAAATTTTTCTATAAAAAAGACACAAATGATTTTAGTAAACTTTAATTTTTAACATAAAAAGATAAATAATTGTAGTGAAATTTGTCTCAAGGGATCATAATTCCCAAATGGTACAAAGCTTCTTGGGCAGCTAGGAGGCACGATAGAATGTCAGGCCTGGACTAAGAAAGACTCATCTTTCTGAGTTCAAATCTGACCTCAGGCACACTAGCTGTGTGACCCTTGGCAAGTCACTTAACTCTGTCTACCTCAGTTTCCTCATTCGTAAAAATGAACTGGAGAAGGAAAAGGCAAATCACTCCAGTATCTTTGCCAAGAAAACTCCAGACAGGGTCACAAAGGGTCGAATACAACTGAAAAAAAAACTGAACAAAAAAATTTCTTATAGAATTCTAAGGTAAAAAATTACCCTGGAAGATAAAAGGAGCACTAAAGAAAACCTCTTGAGTGTTCTGGGTATGGCTATTCTTGAAACAGACTGTCTCTATCCAATATATGTGTGTTCCTCATACCTGAAGCCCCACTTTTTACTTTCTACTTACCAAAACACAACCCCAGCAGCTCCCTGCCTATATAAAAGGTAAAAAGTCAATCAACTGTATCTGGGCAAGACTCTATCCCTCTTTATAAAACTGCTGACCTTTTCAACATCCCACCACACCGATGCACGAAGTGATAACCATGAACCTAGAAGCCCCACCCATCAACCTCAACAATGCAATAGGAACTTTAAATAAGCATGCACCAAGTTCAAGGGGGGGGGGGGCAGCTCAATGAGATGTCCATCCAACAACATAATCCTAAAATACGCATTTTTTATCTATCTGGTTTTCTCTGTATGGATAAGTGGTTGTGCTTCTCATTTAGGAGTCTCTCTAAAATGTTAAAGAGCTTTATGGTCACCTACAAATAGCATCTAGAGCAGCACAACCTGGGGCCTGCCAAAGGATTTCTTCTATATACAAAGGATCTTCTTCTCTACATTTTTCACGGGTAGCCAGAATCCTTTGGCATGCCGTAAGTGGCCCAAGGGCCATAAGCGGCTGCAGGTTGTGCAGACCTGATCTAGAAAATCTCAACAATTACAGCTTACATATTTGGCTTGCGAACTAGAAGTCCTCCATAATAGCGGCAAACACACCCAAATTTAGTCAACCTGATATTAATAATAAGGTTACTGAACAAAGTTGTTAAAACTATCAAGATCTCTTGTTAGGTCTATCAAGGAATCTTGCATGATTCTGATATGCAGTTGGGATATACCCTGATGAAGGAGAACTGTTAAGGCAGAACTTTATCCTACTGAATCAAATGCTTTCATATAGTCAATAAATGATCTATACAACACATCTTGTAAATCTATACACCTTTTAAACAATTTTTGACTCCTCAAAAATATGGTCTACAACAGCATTTAAGAAGCCTACCTTTTCTCTATACAGATATAGATTTTTCTCACAAAGATTTTGGAAAGATGAGATAATAAGCATATAGGTGAATGGTTACTGATGTCAGCCCATGACTTTTTTCAAATCTTTTAGGGGCTCTCCCTCTTTCTGGGATTTTGAGAATTGATCACGATTTCCAAATTGTCTCACCTCTAGAATGTGCCTCATTTATGTGTACTTGGTCCTATCCAGTAGATTTTTCCCATTTTTGTTTTCCTTGGGAATATCTCAACTTCTCTCTATTAACACAATTGAAACAGTGATAAAAAAGTTCAAATGTGGTGGGGTTCCATCATCCTTGATGGTGAAGAGAGTTCATTATAAAATATTTTACAATCTCTTCCACTTTTTGTTGTTGTTATCTCCTTCTAGCTTCATTTTTCAATGTCCTTGGGATAATATGCTTAGCTGAGATTCTCAAAAAAGTTTTCTTTAAACTTGCTTTCCAGGCAAGAAGAGCCACCAGCAGAGTTATCTGGTGCATGCTGTGTCCAATCCCAAATCTTAAAAGAAACATTCATGAAATATAGGATGTGTGGTCTCTCCATTCTTTACTCCTCAGCCATATTTTCAAGCATTTTTTGCCACTCTCTTCTATGTTTATCTTTGAATTCAACTAACCAAGTATCTAAGAGTATGCTGATTTAATTCTGGAGAATCTTATCAAGTTCTTGTCCCTCCATTCTCTACAATACCTGCTGATACATAAGCTACAACTATTTTCATGGTACTCTTTTTTAGATAAATTTTATTATTTTTAAATCTGGATAAATTCACTTTCTTTCCTTCTTACCTCAACCTCTCCCACTGAGAATGAAAGAAAAACAAAACCCCAGTTATAGACACATATAGCTAAGCAAAGCAAATTTCTGCACTGGCTGCAGAGCTCACACTGCACTCTGAGCCCTTCACTTCTCTATAAGGAGGTGGAGGTCATGTTTCATTATTACTCCTTTAGAATCACGGGTGTTCACTATACTGATTAGTTCCTAATTCTTCCAAAGTTATCTGTCTATCATTATACTCTTTCTGTAATACAAATCATGGGCATTACAACATAAGGAGACACATATCCAGTGATTTTTTTTTTTGTCTTTACACGTGCTACAGAGCCAACTCTGCTAACTCCATTATTTTTCTCTTTAATGATAGTCATAGTTCCATTCAGCTACAAGTTCCTTCTACTTTCATTTATAGTAAAAACGTCAAGATTGATATGATTCAGTTCCTCTAGCAGCATAGCTACTCACAATTTAGAGTACCAACAACTGAGTTAATATATGTTACACATGTATGTTCTATGTATGTATCACATATGGACATGTGTGCACCACCTTCTATACCATTTGTGTTTTAGGCTGCCTTTTAGCTCATTTCTGAAGACTCATCTTTGCCTCTTCTGTGTCAGTTCCTAAACAACAGACCACTTTATGAAATTCATGCCTCTCCCTCCTGTGATTGCTTTGTTTTCCAGCCCTTCTGCAACTGTTTAATGTCTCTTCTGTGCTCTGGTTAGTTTCCTACCTTTTAGATTAATGCCTAACTTTGGTATTCATTGTTTTAAATAAAAAGTATTTAAGGTTGATTGAATTCTATCAATCATTTGGAACACTATTCATTAAATAATTGAAAGAGTTAATCTACCTCTAAAAGTAGGATGATTAATGCAAAAAGTATAGGACTTGGTTCAATAATTTTTTTAAAAATTTAAGATAAGGCTTGAAGATAAAAAAAAGAGTATATACAGGTGATTTAGACGTATAAGTACCTCAGGAAAAACTTAGAGGGAGCAACTTTATGAGGAATCGTATTACAAGTATATGTTAACAACAGCATAATTTTATTGGCCAATTTTATTTAAATGAATAATATTGGACAAATATAACTATAAGACAATAAAAACTTTGGAAAGTCAGAAAAATTTTTCAGCATTTTAATCTGTGAATTAGAATAAGAATTAGAAATACTCAAAAGCAAAAATCTCATGAGTTATTTTCAAAATTAGGAAAACAGTATAGCTAAAAATAAAAATAAGCTAAAATATACTCCTGAAATTAGTATAAAATTTATTGAATGGCTTGTAGTGATATAAAAAATAAATTACATAGCAAAATACTAATTTGTTAGAATTCAAATAGGGTTTAAAAATTGATTCCTATAATAAAAAATCTATATATGAGGGCATGAAATAAATTTGATAAGATCGTAATTTTAAGTTTTTGCGCATGTGAAAATATAGAATATGTAATTTTATAATGTATAATATTAATGTGACATACAACATTGCTATGAGTAAATCAGAACAAAAGAAATGTTTGTGAAATTGAAAATAATGAGAACATTGTATAAAAAGAATGGCAGGAAATATGTTTCAGGTTATTCTTAAAGAAATCAACTTATTTGTGCAAATTATCCAACTAGCTTTATAACCAAGACAAATATTTCTATAAAGTTTGTTGACAATATTATTCTGCTTATTTCCTTGTTAACAAATGACATTTCTACTACACTTTAAAATTTCCAAATATCTTTATGTATGTCATTTCATTGGAGCCCTACAACAACCTTGTAAGGCAAATACTAGGATTTTATTATCCCCAATTTTACAGATGAGAAAAAACTGAGCATGAGAGAAGACTACAGAAAGGAAAATTGAAATGAAATAATGAAAATTGAAATAATCAGAACCAAGAAAAAACAATATACCCAACGATGGCAATAATGTAAATGTTATTGGGAAAAATTTTAAACCAAAGATTATGTAAATATAATCACTAAGCCTTTCCCCAAAGAAAAGCTATGAAAATGGACCTTACTTGCTTTCTGCAGAAGTCAGGGTTGGGGCACAGACTATGGGTGCAGAACATTACATAAACTGTTCATAATCTTTGTAACTTCTTTCTTTCATACACTTTGAACCCAAAATTAATTAAAAGCTCCAAGTTTTTCCATAAGAGTAGCAAAGTCTTAGGAGGAGGCAAAAGGGTTGCAACCAAGAAAGATGACTATCATTTGCATGTAAGAGTCATTTGTAAGTTGGTGACTATATATAGAGGTTTTGAATTCTTAATATTTTCCAGAAAATCATCATTGCTATTTTCCTTCATGAATTTTTCCTCAATCTAGGTTATGCCTTTCCTAAAGTAGGTTTGACTAAAGTAAATAGAGACCCTTAATAAGAAGACATAAACAAGGTCTGACACATCCAGTGCAGCTCTGTAATTTTCCATTATAACCCAAGGTGCTAAGACATTGAGGCTGAAAGACATTGCAACCAGCTAGGACTGGATTAGCACTCCATCTTGGTTTCTATGGAGATCACTTGTCATGAGGGCAATGTCTGTAGGTTGAGAAACCTGAAAATAGGTCACCACTAAGTGCTCATACACTGCTCAATTTTCATTACTACCAAACCAGATCTGAAATCCAAAAATAAATTAAATATATACTATGTAAGCAGCATAGCTAAATCCAAATAGATTGATCTTAATTCTAGTCACAGGATACTGCTGATATTTGAATTGGTTTCAAGTACTTATTAACATCATTGGTGCTCAAAGGAAAATTCTTAGACTCAGGATTTCACTTGTATTATATTACTTTACAGTCTTTGTCCAAAATAAAAACATTCAGATTATGTATATAATGTGCCATATCTACTATAAATGTTTATGGAACTCTTTGGTGGTATAAAACACACTGTGGTTTAATGAATATTTTCCTTCTGTAAAATTTACATGCAACTAGAATCATAAATCATAAATTCAAAACATACTAGCATAAATTTTAAAATTTATCTTGTCTTTTATCTCCTAGTTTAAACAGATCAACTGTCCAATTTAACTGTTATACTTTTTTATCTTAAGCAACATGGATAATGAATCTTACCATAAGAAATGACAATGACAACAAAAACATCATCATCATCTCATTGCCTTTACACGGTGCTTTAAGATTTACCAATACAACTTACAAACATTAATTCATATGAGCCTCACAATATTCATGAGGTAGATGCATCTATTATCCCCATTTTACAGATGAGGAAACTAAGCAAGTAGCTGAGTGACTTGTCCAGGGAAACACAGCTAGTGTCTGAGGTAAGATTCAAACTCAGGTCTTCTTGACACTAAGCCCAGCACTCTCTTCACTAAACCAACAAGCTGCCTACATGGAATGAAAGTGAGTTTCTCTAGCTGGATAAAAAAATAATACATTTTTCCTCATTATTAGAGAGGTGTCAGAAAAACACAATCATACCTTTATAACAGGCACATTTTTACAGCTGACACTCCATGAAGCACAGATGGCAGTGAATGCTTTAGTATCTCTGAACTCCCCCTATGCTTTGTCAACATAGATTGACCACATTTATTTAATCTTAACTATTTCACAGATGGTGTCTTTTCAAAACTTTTATGCCCCCTCACCCTTAAGCACCCAGCATATAGACACAGCAGGTGTTTAATAAATTCTTGCCGAATTAATGTGGGTAGTGGCTGAGGGCAATGGCTTTTTGTTAAAGAATATTGTGGCCCTAAATTAACTCCTCTTCATGATTATACATCTGGTTGATTTTTTATTGGTGTTTTCTTTTGTTTCGTTTTTTTTTTTAAAGAAAAGGAGAATTTTATGATTTATTTTTAAAGCACATTCCTGGAGCATTAAGTCCAAAAGAGATTGGTTGGACAAAATGGATCACATATTTTGTGGATTAACTGTAATAAACTTATTTCAGGGCAATTTTTATTCAGTAAAGTATATCACCTTCTGCTTTCTGCTTTAGAGAAGCAAACTCCCAATTATTACTATAAACCAATAATAATATGTTGCATAAAATGTTCATATAATGCATTTTAAAACTAAACAATAAATAGCTTTTAGATTATTCACCCAATGCTTCCAATTCCTTAGTTTGGATACTGAGTGTTAACCATGAATTCCACTTATAAACATGAGACAGAAATCTAAGGTCAAGGCTCTCAAGTTTCTGAATTTCTTTTTAATGTGAAGGTGCCATCTGTAAAACATCATTTATTACTATTTTTGATGCTCAATTAAGAGGTGTGTGTTATCTCTTGAATCTTTCTTAATAGTTAACACTTTTATATTAAGTAGTTTTATTCAATTTTAGAAAGATTCAAGACAAAATGAAAAGGAATTCTGCTTTTAGAGAATTAGAGGATGACCGCTTTATGGTGTCTTAGCTGAAGAAAATCTGCACACTTTAAGAATGTTATGGAATTTGTTTCCTGTCTATTCACCAGAAAGATTGGTACCTTTTCCTCTTAAATAAAAAAATAAACTCTACAAATTAAGACATTTCAAGGGGCTACAAAATTACTTGCAACTACAGCTAAGACTTTGTCTTCCAAAATGCAAATTACCTTTAGAATGGCAAAGAGGGTTACTTCAACCATACGTTAGTAAAAACTGCAAACTGTATTTCTATCGAGTCCTTAATTTTAAAAATACACACACAGTACTGAATATATTACCTAATCATTACAAAGATGATCTTTAGTATATTGGCCCATAGGGAGAGAAGGGACATAAGTAGTTAAGTAGTTTTCCAATAATTCAATCACTGGTTTGCAAATAGGAAACAGGTCTTGATAATTACAGTTTCCATAGTTTACTAGACCACTCTTATTATTATAGGTCTTAATCAACAAATTATAGGTTTCACCATCTATATTTACTAAATTATAACTATTCCCTACTGTTGAAAGGAAGTCAAGTATTTTGTACATTTTAGAGCATTATATAAATGATAATTATTATTGTTGATACTGTTGTTATCATTATTATATCTTTTAAACTCTTAAATCTGATCTTTAAAGACAACAGAATGGAAGAGATGAAGTAGAACAAATGCCAAATTCTATAGCCATATCTTTACAATTAAAGTTAAATTATGCCCTGAAGTTAGCTGATAAATTTGGGATGTGAAGATGGTCAATCCAGAAAAATCTGAACAAAATAGTAATAAATAAAACCCACATAATAGTAATTACTTTCACTTCTATTTATCTAAAAGTTAATATGCCTGCAATCACTGTTGGAATTGCTGACGGTAAAGGGACCATTAAAGCTGAAAAGAAATTTTAATGAAAAAAAATCTAATTCTGTCACACATTTTTTAAAGTTTAAAATGCATTACCTTTCTTCTTTGTCCAAAGTCTTCTTCTCTGCTGAACTGGTCTTTTTTGGCGGTACAGGAGGCGTCACTTTCCTACATATCTCTTCAATGATGCGCTTGTTCAATCTGCTTTGCAATGCAGCTTTTAACAAAATTCTCTCTACTGCAGTCATGCCATCTCCGTGACAGTATTTAGGAATTTCTGGTTGAATTAAAATTTCTAGATCATCTAACCAGGGAGGATAGTAAGAGTTTTGTTTTCCTGAGAGTTTGTGGTGAAGTTTGATTAACAAGGATAATATACTTTCTTTGATTTCCAAAATAGCTGTAGTTAACTGTGGAGTTGAACCAGGAGCAGACCATTTACTTGATGTTTTGGGACGAACCACCTGATTTGCTTCACCACTATTACGATTAATGATCTCCTGAAATTTTTTTCTACGTTCTGCTACTAAGCTGAAAACTTGAGCTGTACCTGAATTCTACCAACAAAAAGGGGAGGAAAAAAAGAGAAATTATTCAGCAATCAATTCTTAAAGCATCAGTTTTAATTTTTTAAGGGAAATGTCTACAGTCTTTTATGTATCTAAGTATTTTAAATTTTAATTATTAAAAATATTTTCTTCACCTCCCAAAGAAATTTCGTTGTTTCATTCTAAGTATAAACAAAAAAGAGTATATACTCCAAAGAATAGATATTGTGTGTCCAAAACACTAATTTTTTTTAACCTTTCTGCAACACATGTTTACACACAAAAATTTTAGTTATGCTGGCTATAACTTTGCCTTTATCTGCATCTATTTCTCAGGAAACAATATGTGGTCCTTGATATACAGCTCTCAAGCATATTTAATTCCTGATAAAATATGATGTAAGAAAGTGGTTTACTTCATAAATAAGTCATTTACCAAAAGAGATAAATGACCAGGCTTGCAGCTCTGAGGTAGAAAATCACTCTCAAAGTTTTGGAAGGTTTGCATCTTATTTAAACATTTAAAGTCTAGGTTATTTTAAGCCAATTTTTCAAAAAACTTCTTTCATCCAAACTTTTTCTTTCTTGAAATTTCCAAGCCACCCTAAAAATAGATTACCCTTTCAAAACTAGTTCTTGAATGTTTTAAACATGATTACTAGATTTGTGTTTGATCTATTTTAGAAGTAATCATAACTCTAACAGAAGCTCAAATCAACTAGCAACAATAAACTGTCACATCAGGAAATTTGCTAGCAAAACTGGCAAAAATAGATATCTAGCTCCCCACTCTTTGGTGTCATTTATGTATATGGAAAGAAAAATGAAAAAGCCCCTTGCCCTTACATCAATTTACTCTTTTTTTACTTTCCATAATTTAGATAAGTGATATTAGTAATAAGCTCTTTGTAATTTGTGTAATTGATCATCAGCAACAATAACAGCTAACATTTATAAGGCATTATAACCCTGTGAGGAAGGTACCATTATTACCACAAATTTAGAGGGTTTAATTAACAAAATAGCATAAATTCTAAAGGCTGAAAACACTTAAGCTAAAGTGTACAAAATATTGAAAGTCCTATGGTAAGATCTTTTTCCCACTATTGTCTTTTTCATTAAAATTGCATGCAAAAACTTAATTGATCTTTCATTTAAAAAAAGCTCAAATATAGTAATTACCCAACTCATTATCAATCATTTAAAGTTTAATTTTACTCAAAGTTAAATTGACCTCCAAGGAGACAAAATAACTTATTAGTGATTTCAAACAGGCATGCTACAAAAAATTAACGGATAAGTTTATTCAGAATTAGGAAACTATACATTCAATCTTTTTTAAGATGTTAGTAATGTCTGTAATGATCTTTTGTTTTTAAAGGCCCAAATGCAAAGCAAGCCTAAAATTGTTTCAATATACCACTAGCACTAACAGAAAAACCCTAGACAAATGTCAAAGTGTTCAATGTTATTTTAAAAGTCAATAATGTGAAGTTATCTTTAAAATATGAAAACCTACAAATTAAAACATTTAAAAAGAAAAAGGTGTTTAGCCTATATAAAATGGAAAGTTCACGGAATTTTTTTCATTTCCATTTAAAGTCATATTGCCAGTTAATGCAAAAAGCATACAAAACTACCTCTCTTTGAAGGACTTTAGGCCGTCTTGAACTCTGGCAATTGAAGGAAAAAGATTCGTGAGAAAGTACAATATGATAGGTGTTTATGGAATGAAAGGTAACACAAAGATAAAAGTAAGCATATTTTCTCTCATAGCTACAGCAGGATTAGAGAGAACATCTTACTAGCTCCATGACACAAGACAAAGCATCAACTATATATCACTGAATTTATGACAACCATCAAAATAGTAAGATTTCTTTCACACTTACTTGTGTAGAGGCAAAGCCATCAGAGCTAGTACTTGCAGGTGGCTCTCTCTTCACTTCTGGAGCTGTCTCTGGAACCCTCACTCTCACATAATTTATAAAGTGCCTCATATTGGATACTAAGTTACTACCAGGAAACCAACTGTCATGGCAACGTTCTTGTCCACCCACAGGTTCCTAAAACATAAATACTACAATCAGGCAGGAAGAAGATGAGAAGCAATGGGCCAAAACAATTAACAAAATGTATAATCAGTTGCGGGGTTCCTGAAGACCTATTACCAAACATATAAATGTTTATTCATTTCAAACATCAAATAATACTGTGTCACAAAGACAACCACCTAGCTGTATTTCCCTGGACTTCTCCATCATGCCTGAGGGATCTCTTCAACCTGAAGATCATTTCAGTCTTGAAACTCACACCTTCTCAGTTCTCTTTGCTCCTCCTTCTTTCCGACTGGAGGACAGAGAGCTTCTCCTAAAACCTCCATTTAAGAAAGATCTCAGGCCAGCCATCTCTTCAGTTCCCACCAGGCTGGACTCCTCTGGACATCTCCATCATGCCCCTGCACCAGGTACCTTCCTGCTGCTTTTCAGATTCCCTTTTCGTTTTTTTTCACCGTTGGATTATAAGCTCCTTCAAGGAAGGGACAGTCTTTTGCCTTTCTTTGTATCCCAGGCATTTAGCACAACACTTGGCAAATAGTAGGCACTTAATAAATGTTTTCTGACTGTATATACACTGTATATGTATATACATATGGATATAGAAATATATACATAGATAAGGACCAGCATAGTAGAGAGAAGACTCAAAATAGAGTCCAGAAGACCTTGATTCAATTCCTGCTAGCTGTAAGACCATATACAAGTCATTTAATCTCAGAGCCTCAGGCAACATTCTAATTCTCAGGAAGTTAAAGACAAGCTGTCTATCAACATCAGTGAAGAGAGTTTACATACAGTTTTCTGAGCCAATGAAATCATAGGTCCAAACAAACAAAAACCAAACAAAAACAAATCCCATAAATATCACTCTAAAACTTAATTATGGCTGATAACTCAAAATATATACAAATCTTACTAATTAAGAAAAATTAAAGAGACCAGTCTATGTTGGCCAAAAATCTAAATTACATATTTTAAGAAAAATTACATTTTATTACTTCTGGATACCTACAACTCAACCTAGGCTAACCAAATATTAACTAGTATAATTTGAGAAGGCCTATTTTCTTTATAGTTAAAAATTTTTTCATTCAAAAAAGCATTTATTAAGTATCTACTAAACGCCAGGCACTATATTAGGCATATAAAAAAAACAAAAACAAAACACTTTCTTGCCCTCAAGGGACTTATATTCTTAGACAACAAAAAGTATATATGGAGGTATATATAAATTGTAGCTGGAAAGATGAGGAAAAGCCTAATACAAAAGGGAGAATTAGAGATCAATCTTAAAGAAAATCTGGGATTCCAAAATGGAGGTAGGGAAAGAAAGCATTCCAAGTACAGAGGAAAGCCAGTGCAAAGATACGAAGACAGGACATCAAGAACCATTAGAGTAAGAGGCAGGAAACCAATCTGACTAGAACACAATATGGAGATGGGTAATGTGTACAATGGAAAGGCAGACTGGAGCTAGATTGTGAAGAGTTATAAATACCGAATATAATTTATACTTGATTCTGGAGGTAAATCAGATCCACTGTACTTTATTGAGTGGGAAGTAAAGAGGGGAGGAATGGTCAACACACACTTTAGGAAAATAATTTGATAGCTATATGAAAGATGGATTGGAATGGAGGCTTGAGGCAAGGAGACCAATTAAGAAGCTATTGCAATGATCCAGGCAAAAGGTAAAAAGGGTCTGAATTGTGATGGGCTTTGTGAGGGAAAGTAAAGGGACATATGTGAGAAACAGTGTGAAGAGAGAAACGATAAGAATTGGCAACTTATTGCAGGATAGTGAGACAGCAATGTCAAAAATAACACTTAGGTCATGAATCTGGGTGACTGAAAGAATGGCATTGTTCTCAAAAGAAACAGGGAAATTTGAAAGGGGTCGCGGGAGAGAGAATGAGCTCTGTTTGGGGACATAATTGAGTTTGAGATGCCAATAGACTATCCAGTTCAAAATATCCAACAGGTATGTGAATTTGTGATATGAGACTGGGAGAGAGGCTACTGCTGAATACCAAGAGTCATGTGAAAAGAGATGACAAATGAATCCATGGGAGTTAATGAAATCATCAAGTGGGACAATATGAAAAGAATAGAGAAGAAAGTCTAGGACTGAAGTTTGGATTACACCCAGTTAGTGGCAAGGCATCGATGACGATATAACAAAGCAGACAGGCTGTCTGAAAGTTAGGAAGAAAGCAATAATATGAACCAAAGTCAAGATGAAAGAGTGATAGGAAGCACTGTGATGAGATCCAGTCCACAAATTCCTATAAACAGATTTAGAAAATACCTCAGACAAAATCCTGATGAGGAAATCAAAAAAAATGCCACACTGAGTCATTTGTTCAGCTTAGGGAGACCGACAGGGACGTCTGAGGACACTGGAGATGAAGTACAGAAGAGCACTCCAGTGCCCATGGATAGACTGTGCTTCACAGCAAAAGGAAGTTCCAGGTCTATATCAAGCTACCCCAGATGCATATGGGAGCACTGTGATGGGGATAGGTGTAAACTAGCATCTCTGTCACTCACTACCCAGTTCCAGGTCACAGATCCTGGGTGAAGTAAGGAGACCTGCATATGGGGATGGTGTTCCTGGTATGGATACCCTGTGCAGCATGCTGAGAAAGGAGGAAGTTCAGAAGCCAACAGGACTGGTGTGACTCAGACCCCAAATTCAGAAGAGGGGTCTTTCAGAAATTTTGCTCAAACTAGAAAAGGATTAGCCAGGGCAGAAACTTCAAGAGCCTACAATTCTGTCACTTTTAACTGACAAAGTTTTTCAGTTAGCTAACAGGCAGAGTTCAGCAGCAATATATTCTTGCAAAGACCCAACAGAAACATGCAGAGCTCAGACAAAGAGGGTAGCAATCAGACTCTGCAAAGGAGAAGACTGGAAGCACTGAAAGGTAACAAGTCTCCAGACTGTCCTTGAGATCCTGGAATAACACAACAGAGGGGCAACAGGACCAACCCAGACTTTCCCTCTAGAAGTGCTGCAGAGCTGGTCCCTAACATCAAGTCCAAACTCAGGAAATAGCTGGAAGAATGGCACCATAATGAGCTATTATGATGGCAAGAACACTCAAAACAGAAACTCAAAAAAAAGAGGATGACTTCAACATATCCACAAGTAATCAGTGCCTCAGAGAAAAACAGCATGGGCACAAACTCAACTAGAATTCGTGAAAGAGATAAAGAGTTTTTTAAAAAGAGTTAAAAAATGTTCTGTTACAAATGGGACCAGAGCACTTAAGAAAAAAAAATGGAAAAGGAATTAATACTTTGCAAGAGGTATAAAACCTTGCCCGAGCAACAAACTCCCTGAAAATGAAATGGACCAAACAGAAGACAATGACTTCATAAGGCAACAAGAAATATCAAAATAAAGTCAAAACACTGGGGGAAAAAAGGGAAGAAAATGTAGAATATATCCCAAAGCAAAAACAACTAATCTAGCAAATAGGTTGAGGAGAAAAAAATTGAGAATCACTGGACTATCTGAACTCCACGACCAAAAGAAGAGCTCAGACACCCAATTTCAAGAAATCTGACCAGATCTCTTAGAACCAGAAGGGCAAAGTAGAAACAGAAAGAATCCAGTGGTCACTTCCTAAAAGAATATATCTGTAATTATTTTAAATGGAATTTCTTTTTCTATCTCTTCTTGTAGTTTTGTTGCTAATATACAGAAATGCTGATGTTTTATGTGAGTTTACTTTACAATCTGAAACTTTGCTAAAGTTATTATTTCAACTAATTTTTAGTTGACAACCTAGGATTCTTTATGTAACGCATAATATCATCTGCAAAAAAAAAAACTGTGTTTCTTCTTTGTCTATGCCTATGCTTCAAATTTCTTTTTTTGTCTTATTGATAGCACTACACTGAATAGTAATGGTGAAAATGGACATCTTTGCTTTGCCCATGAATTTTATTGGAAAAGCCTCTAGTTTATCACTATTAGATAAGATAATGGGTCTTGATTTTAGACAGACACTATTTACATAAAGGAAAGATCAGTTTATTCCTGTGTTTTCTAAATAATAATGGATATTGTATCTTATCAAAAGCTTTTTCCTATAACTCTTGATATACTTAGAGTATTTTCATTATTTTTGTTGTTCTAGTCTCCTTGTTAATGGTTAAAATTTTTGTGTCAATGTTCATTAAGGATATTGTTCTATAGTTTTCTTTCTTTGTTTTAACTCTTCCCAGGTTTGGTATCAAGACAACATTTGTATTACAGAAGGAATTTGATAGGTTCCCTTCTTTTCTTATTTTTCAAATAGCCCTCATTAAACATACAATAAAGATATTACCAATCTGCTTTAAGTATATAAAAGTACTTACTTCTTCATCTGGTTCTTCTTCAGGTGAATTTTCAAGTCCTAATTCAATCAGATACAAAACCATACAGAGGACATGTTCTGACAGATTTTGGTGGTCCATCAAAATCTTTTTTTAAAAAAGGAAAAAAAAATACTATTTTACATATTTCAAATGTCATATCTTATACCAGTCCTATCAGATGGGTAAATAAAGCTAAAATTATTTGGTGAATGGAAATCCTGAAGCAAAGTGAAAAGGGTTTGCTTGCCCAAGATTATGTAAAATGCTGATAGGTGTAGAAGAATCTAGACATTCATTTTTTTGTCTCTTATCAATATATATCCATGAACTAGATAGTATCCCATTAGAAAATTCTACTATATTTACAAATTCTATACTAAAAAACTATTTCAATTCAAGTTTTTATTTGAACAACTCAAAATTATTAGTGTGTCAAAGCAGCTAGGTGAAAAACAATATTGATGTTAATAATGCAGAAAAGCATACTTTTCAGTTTGGTTCATGCTAATTTACATATTATTTTTTATACTATGTATCAGTGGATCTGTGATCTCATTGTGTGGGGACTTTTTCCTCCAGTGTAGGTCACAACTCATTTATCTGTGCCTTTAAATTCTGTGAAATTCTTGTACATGTCTCATGTAAATATTATATAAAAGATCTACCCAATTCCCTAAAGGCCTTCTTCTGGTATTTTCATCATTTTATGGTACCAGAAGTAGTATTTCACTTGTATGCCTTTTATCCTTCACTCTAGTTTTTTGAACATCGTATTTATTTTCCCAGTGACATATCTTGCACATCCCTTATCATACACGGGTAATATGCTTCAGCCTAGTCAGACTATTACATGACTTTGTGTTACACTTTAAATTATCTATAATTTGGATTCATTATCATAGTGTGCCATGATTAACAACCATATCGCATCACTGGCAGAGTACTGATGCAAAAGTACTGATGGGTTTTTTGGCAAGGAACAGCTTAGGATCATTGAAAATTTTGGACAATTCCCCAAATATTTTGCATCCTCATCTTCTATTGAGTTCTAGGTGTTTCTCATTATTCATCTGAAGTAGCTGTTCAAGGCAGAGAGATAGAGATAGATAGATAGATAGATAGATAGACAGACAGACAGACAGACAGACAGACAGACAGACAGACAGACTGACTGACTGACTCGATGGGTTACTCATCCAACTTCATGTGGGGCATAAAGTGTTCATTTACTTTGTTTTACCAATGAAGATAACTACATCAATCCCTCTCAAATGACTATATATTTCATTGAAGAGGCCTAACAGCATCGTGAAGATCAATGCAATTTATGAAGTATCTTTAAACTGTCATTTGGAGAACTTTATAAAAAATGCTGTAGGAAAAGAAATTAGAAGAAATTCATTTTTATTTGGACTATGCAACGGATATCCTCCATGACACAAGTGAATACCTTAAATGATCATATACCTTTATTTTATATCTCTCAATGTTGACACTTAACAAACTGTAAAACAAAGTTGTTTTTGTAGTCACACTTGTCAATCTTACATGATTTTAATATATGCATGAAAAATATCCTGTTTGAGCAGTGAGTTTAAGGCTACATTGTGTTCTACCAAGTTAAATGGTTGTCTAAAATCAATAAGCTGATTTTAGATAAAAATGATTATCTAGAATATATTGAAAAAGAGATGTTATATTCCCTGGAATTCTCAATCAGTCATGTGACTGTGTTGATGATATATGTCTTAGAAAACCATCCATAAAAGCTTGACCATGACCTTTTCATTTTTCCATCAGTGCTAGGTTTTTATGTATTCACAGGTCATTCTCACAAAAGCTTTATATGTGTCTGCCTTTTCATGTAGATCAGCAGTTACTGATGTCTTCTATATCACCTTTTATCTAGAAGGTTAAGAAAAGATTTGGTAAAAAATGTCACCTGTGATCTTTATTTCTTTAGAATTTTCCCCTTTTTCAAACAGTTTAAAAAAAGTAGTCCTTGAGTACCTTCAAAGTTGTGTCCCTAACACAGATTTCTTTTACATATATTTAGACAGGTCTAGCCATTCTTCCTGATTTCATATTCTTAAAAGTAAGCATGGTACAACAAAAAGCACTGGCTCTGGAATCAAAGGACTTGGGTTCAGATCCTGCCTCTGATTTTTTACATATGGGACTTTGGACAAGTCACTTCACCTCTCTGGGCCTCTGTTCTTCTCTGTAAAATGAAGGAGTTGGATCAGATGGTCTCTGAGAGGTCCTTTCCAGCTCTACATCTGTGATGCTAAGAAAGGACATTTAGCACTCCAATATTTCCTAATATCAGGTATTGAAGTAGTACAGTACAAAATGTACTAGCTCTACTAAGATCACTAATGAGAACAAAGCATTTGGAAACTACAGCAGGTATGTTCCATTTTGTGTCTGTTCGTTGTGTCTATCAATTAAATATTCTTGGGATGACCTTTGTAGGATGATTTTTGCCTTAAGTGTTTCTTACTGTTTTATATCATACTGCTCATAATTTTCTACTATCCTCCTCCATAATATTTTTACAAAATAAATTTTGAAAAAATAAATATTGTCCTTACCTTTTATGTCTTACTGACTCTGCAAAATGATCAGATATTTGCTAAGCTGTTTCTGAGCTTTTTTTCTGCTTCCTTATTGTAGCTACTTCATTTTATTTCCTCTTTAATTAAATTTTGTTTTTTTAGCCAATGAAAATTCAACTTCTGTAGCTGCTTTGCATCATTAAAGTTCTCTAAAAATGGTGATAATCAGTGTTTTTACTTTTGTAATCACATACAATGTCTTCTCATCTTTTCCCTCTTTTAATTTGCTCTTGTGACCTTTATTCTGATTGGTCAATGATATGATAGCGAACAGATGGCTGAATCTCTATGAGTTCTACATGTTAGTACCTAGCTAAAATAAAGCCAGTTCCATAATTGTGATGACTTTTGTGCTAACCACATATAGCACCTTCTAACTCTTTTTCTGATATATTCATGATGTACAGTCTTCTACAAGGCCTCTTTTGTTGCTTGATACTAAACTGCATTTTCCAATAAAGTTTTCCACATACTTCCTTTTCCTCTCTTCACTGAAGTCACCAAGAATCAAGGAATATATTGAGTTAAGTTCGGAGGATCTTGTCAAGTTCTCAAATAATTTCTCAATTTCATCCTCCGCAACAAATACCGGATCATTAACTGCAAATTATCTTCATGATATCTTTCTACTTATACTTGTAAGCATTACAAGGTAAAATAAGTAGGTGCACCTCATAAAATTACGCTTCTTGTTGATTTTTGGATATATGATTAACCAACAATGCTCATCCTTTTCTTTAGGTCTCTGGAGATCCTACAAATCAGCTTCACATTTAGCTAGAGCTACTTTATGCGTTCCACTTTCTTTCATAGCATGAATGTCAATACAGACATAATTCAATTTCTGCTGCACTGTATCAACTCAAAAATATTGGATAGTATATATATATCAACAGTTAAATTAACGTTAATGGCTAAGAACTCCTGACCAACGTCCAAAACTAACATCCAGGACTAAAAAGGTCCAAGTCCCAGTATACTCTGCCTTATTCAGACAACATCCCAGGTACTGTTTCCAGTTATGGGCACCACATTATATAAGGACTTTGAAAAGATAGAGATCATCCAGAGGAGAGAAGCAATAATGGCAAAGGCTGTGTAAGGACTGGCTGAAGGGCCTGGGAATGTGTAGCCTGGAGAAAAGAATATCTAGAAAGAGGTGATCACTATATTCAAATATCAAAGGAGCTGACATGCAGAAGTAGAATTAGTTTTTTTTCTACTTGACATCAGAAGGCAGAACTGAAGCCTTGGGCAAAAGGTACAGATTTAGGACTGATGTAAGAAGAAACTTCCTAATACTTAAAGATCCCCAAGTGCAATGGGCTTTCTCTAAGCAGTGGATTTCTGCTCACCAGATATCTTCAAGAAGAAGTCATGTCATCACTTGTTCAGTATGTTGTAGAAGAGATTTTGGTTGAACTCTAGGTTGTACTAGATGATTCTCCTTACACTACATTCACTAAGAAATAGTTTTTAAAAGACTGCAAAAAATTACCTTTATGGTAATAATTATTTGACAATTTATTTGTTATGCCATTATGACTAAATCAAAGACTTCTACGTGTGCAAATACACACACTTTAAACTTTTTGTTAATGAAAATGATATACACATTGCTATGCTAAGTTATTTTGTAAAATAAAATGCTCAGGATAGTTTCAAAGAACTGACCACTAAATTAAATATGAAATGTTAAAAGAGTTAAATGAAAATATTATGGAGGGGCTTAAAAATTAATTTCTCCCCCAATACACATTATAAGAATAGTCTCTTGTAAAACTGAGTAAAAAACTCAAGTATAGAAAAAAGTTTTGATTATCTTAGGCAATAAATGGCAACTTTCATATAAAAGCTGCATAAATTTTTTAAAATGAAATTAAAAATCAAGATTCTAATTAGGAAGGAACAGGAGAGACACTGGACCACTTTTTAGGGACCAATCTCATATAACTATTTCACTTCTTCGCGACTTTGTCTATAATATATTGTGAACATCCCAAGGACATGGCTGTATCTTTTTTTTGTTCTGTCACATACCTTCTCAATACCAAAAAAAAAAAACTATAGCTGAATAAGTCTGAATAAGAAAACCCAAGCTGAGGAGAGTTTCTAATTAAGAGAAAACTATGATATACTCACTTGTCTTTGGACATTCCCTAAGACGATGTTTATGCAAAGCTAACTTTTGTTAGTCCTACGATTTAGCTAACATTCAAAGCAAAATCCAAAAGTTGAGTATTAAGAAAGTAGAGAATAACCTTAGATGGGTGGGCAAAATTCACAAGTAAAGTGATCTATTTCATTCTTCTGAAGTTAAGTGATTGCTTATTCCTCACTATTTTTTGCTTTGTAAACTCACAGAATATCTAGGAACTTACTCTACCAAGGCAACTTAAAATATTATAGTACAGTATAGTATAGTATAGTACAGTATAGTACAGTATAGTATAGTATACTACAGTATAGTATAGTATAGCACAGTATTATACTGTTGTCTGGAACACCAGAAGTCATGGGGATACACAGCCAGGATGTGTCAGAGACAGGATATGAACCCAAATATTCCTGACTTCTCAACTCTTAACTATCTAATATACCATGCTTGTACTCACAGTAGAACCTGAATAAATGTCCTTGACTAACAAGACAAAAGGCATTAATTTAGAGTAACTACTAGAGATAACAGCTATTTGGTTCTTTTACACTTGGAAACTGAAAGATAGAAAGACAGATAGACAGACAGATAGATAGATAGATAGACAGACAGACAACAGAACATTTGGAGAGAGAGACTTAGGATTTTAAATACTATGTTATACACAAAGCAAAAACTATTTTTATGCACAACTTTAAAAATATGAAATTTTCATCTTATTGTTATTATTTTAATTACTACTGTACCTTGTAAAGTAGGGTGAATAGGACAATATGTAAAGTTTTACAATGCAAAAGTCGCATGAGACCTTTGTAACTGGGGTGCAGAGGAGTCCTTTTCTTGTAGGGAGGCCAAGGGTTTCCAGGAAATTTTCCACTCTGTTTTAAACTGTAGAAATAATACAAGAAAAAATTAGATTAAAGCAGAACCTAAAACATTAGTATCAAAATTAGCTTGTACAAAATGCAGGATCCATTTTCTCCACGGTGAATATTAGACCCCTCGCAACTGAGGGGGAAGAGCAATCACACATAAGCAGAGCAACCTATGTTAATTAAAATGAAATGCACAGCAAACTGAAGGATGGAAAGATGAATAAAAGTCCAATAAAAAGGGCAAAGAGAATGAGGGTAATAAAAATAAAATAGTACTAGCGAAACATTTGAAATAAGGAAGAAGATACTGTACATCTCTTGTGCTACAACAGTAACATGCTCTTTTAAAAAATACTCAAATGCATTTAATGTTCCTACATAAATCACTCAGAAACTCCAAGTTGTGAAATATTGTTTCTAATATAATTTACAGAGACCAACTTATTTTGCATGTATATACATGTAAACACTATCAATAAAGCTGGTACTTTTTTTTCATTCCAACAGAAGCCAATACAAATCAACAGATATAATATTGCTGGCATAAAATGGTAATGTACTTTATTAAAAATAAGTATTAGATTTGTAATCTAGGGATTTGGGTTCAAATCCTACCTTTTCTGCCACTGAAGTTTCCATATGGAATACTACAGTATAAAGTATTCTTACTGAATAACATCATCAGTACCTCAAATGTGAAATAAAGAGGACTGGGCTATATGATCTCTGAAGTCCCTTTGAGCTCTAAAATGCTATTTACCCAACCAATTTTAACATTCTCTACAATTACTATACAGTGACAATTAAAAATCGCCAATTAAGAATTCAATTCAACAAACATTTAATGCCTATTGGGTATATAATACTTTTTAAAGGCACACTGGGGAAAAATGAATCTATGTCAGAAGTGGAACTGGAACCCCAGAAAGCTTTGAATTATGAGACTACCATAATAGTAACAAAATGATTAAAAAAAAAAAAGGCATGCCAGCCATCTATAACTAACCCTAAATTCCTTCCCAAACCAAACCCTGGAAGCCTGGAACAGAGACCTAAGGACCTTTCCTTCAATCAAACAAAAAGCCCCAGCTAACCTTGAAGAGACTAAACACATGTAAATATACACTCTTTACTACCAAGGTTCTAAATTATTTATCAAATTCTAGAAAGGATCAACTCTGCAAATGCTCTATCAGTTTAGTTCTTCTTTAAAAAGTTTTTCACTTAACAAATTTATTTCCTTCTCTCCCACATCTTCTCCCCATGCCAAAAAAAAAAAAGGAAAAAGAAAACCCTTATAAGAAATATACAAAGACAAGCAAAACAAATTCCCCTATGAGTCATATCTCAAAAATATGTCTAATTCTATACCTGAGTCCATCACCTCTCAGTCAGGAGCTGCATATTATATCATGGGTCCTCTGGTATCATGATTCATCATTGTGTTGAATAGAGTTCTTCTTAAGTCTTTCAAAGTTGTTTTCTTTACAATGTATTACTGTGTAAGTTGTTCTACAAGTTCTACTCTCTTCACCGTATATTAGTTGATATTATTCCTAGATTTCTTTGAGCCCATCCCTTTCATCATTTCTTATAACAGAATAGTATTCCATTACATTCACATAACTGTAATTTGTTTAGTCACTCCCCAATTGATGAGCATCCCTTAGTTTCCAATTCTTTGCCATGACAAAAAGAGCGGCCACAAATAGATTTTTGTATGTATCAGTCATTCTCCTCTTATTTAAATCTCTTTGGGTTATAGGTCTACTATGTGTTAACACACGTAGTAGACCTATAAAAGTCCCATAAAAAGGGCAAAGAGAAAGAGGGTAATAAAAAATAAAACAGTACTAGTGAAACATTTGAAATAAGCAAGAAGATACTGTACATCTCTTATGCTACAACAGTAACATAGGTCACTGTAACAGTAACATGGGTCAAGTGATACACACAATTTGGTGACTTTTTGGACATAATTCCAAAATGCTTTCCAAAACAGCTGAACCAATAATTCATAACTCCACTAATATCAGTTTAGTTCTATCCAAGGAACAAGTGGCAATAAACTACTTCTTCTTTTACTGGTTCATCAATCCTGATCAGCCCTTCTCACTTCTAAAAGGGTCAGCAGAATAGAGGATGGGACAGATACAAGAGATGTTGAACAGGTACAATCAACAATATCTGGCAAATAAATGGATATAGATAGCGAGGCTAGGAAAGAGTCAAAGATTACTCCAAAGTTAAAGAGCCAGGTGACGAAAAGGATTGTGATGCCCTAAAAAGAAATCGGAAAGTTTGAAGGAAGAGTAGTTTAGAGGCTAACTCAACCAAGCTCACCCCACCTCCTAGTATATTAAACTTTCCTTTCAAATACCTACTCAATTGTCTACAAGCTCCCCTACACCATCAAACTTCTCAACCAACATTCCTTCCAATTCCTGAATTTTACAGAAACCTAGCTCACTGTCTTCCTTGTCACCCAGTGTCCTACTTTCATTCTCAAAGACTTGCTCTCTCCATGCCTTTACACTGACTTTCCATTGTGCCTGAAACAGATTCCCTTCCCATTTGTGCCTCTTAGAAGCCCCTGGTTTCCTTCAAGACTCTTGCTAATATGCCATCATCTAAAAGAAGCCTTCTGAAACCAATTAATCTATCAAGAATGTTTTTTAAGAATCAACAATGAGGGAGCAGAGCCAAGATGATGGAGTAAAAGCAGTGACTTGCTTGAGCTCTCCCCCAAACCCTTCCAAGTACCTGTAAGAAATGACTCTAAACAAATTCTAGAACAGCAGAACCCACAAAAAGACAGTGAAACAAATTTCCAAGATGACCTGAATGATTGATGGAAAAGGCCTGTTGCACTGGGCTGGGAGAGCAGCACAGTTCAGCATGGGCTGCACAAGCAAAGACAGGGCCAAGCAAACCCAGAGCAGGCCTCAGGGGACTGAATCAAGGGGAGACTTTGGGGTTTCCAGACTTCTCAACCCATAAACATCAAAGACAACTCAGAAGGTCAGTGGGAAGGGTCTGTTGGAGCTGGGTAAGAGGAGCACAGTCCAGCCCTGGCCTTAGCACAGCTCCAGGGCAGCAGCCACAGCTGTGGAGGCAGCTGCTTCTGGAGCTCTTGGCCCACAGATGGTGGGGTATCAAGCAGCTGATCAGAGGGGGATTGCAGGGATCTCTTTGCTGGGGCTGAGGCAAGATTCTCTTGCTTTTGCCCATGCCCAGATCTGGGTCACAGTCATGGGTGGTAGTCCTGGGGAGAAAAGGAGTGCTGATGTGGTGGAGCTTGCAGTGGTGGTGGAAAGGAAATCCTCCTCACAGTTCCAAGGCAGAAAAGAGTGCTTGTAGTCACTCACAGACCACAGCCCAGGCCAGGAAAGGAGTAAACACCTCTCCTTTGATCATACCACCTTGGAAGAACTAAAAATTTATAGGTCCCTAGAAGTATCTCTGAAAACAGCTGCACAAATCCCCCAAAGCTTGGGACAGTACATTCTCCACACTGGAAGCAAACCCTACCTTAACAAAGAGTTTAAAATTCAAGTAATTGGCTGGAATCATGAGCAAACTGCGCAAAAAAGTCAGACCATAGAATCTTTCTTTGGTGACAAAGAAGATCAAAACATACAACCAGAAGAAGACAACAAAGTCAAAGCTCCTACATCCAAAGCCTCCAAGAAAAACATGAATTAGTCTCAGGCCATGGAAGAACTCAAAAAGAATTTTGAAAAGAAAGTAAGAGAAGTGGAGGAAAAATTGGGAAGAGAAATGAGAGTGATGCAAGAAAATCATGAAAAACAAGTCAATATCTTGCTAAAGATGACCCACAATAATACTGAAGAAAATAACACCTTAAAAAAACAGACTAACCCGAATGACAAAAGAGGTCCAAAAAGCCAATGAGGAAAAGAATGTCTTCAAAAGGAGAACTGGCCAAATGGAAAATAAAATCCAAAAGCTCACTGAGGAAAATAATTCCTTAAAAATTAGAATGGAGCAAATGGAAGCTAATGACTCTTTGAGAAATCAAGAAATTATAAAACAAAACCAAAAGAAAGAAGAAATAGAAGACCATGTGAAATATCTCACTGGAGAAACAACTAACCTGGAAAACAGATCCAGGACAGATAACTTAAAAATTACTGGACTACCTGAAAGCCATGATCTAAAAAAGAGCCTAGACATCATGTTTCAAGAAATTATCAAGGCAAACTGCCCTGATATTCTAACACCAAAGGGTAAAATAGAAATGGAAAAAATCCACTGATCACCTCTTGAAAGAGATCCCTAAAGGAAAACTCCTAGGAATATTATAGCCAAATTCTAGAGTTCCCAGGTCAAGGAGAAAACACTGCAAGCAGCCAGAAAGAAACAATTCAAGTATTATGGAAACACAATCAGGATAACACAAGATTTAGCAGCTTCTACATTACAGGATAGGAGGGCTTGGAATATGATATTCCAGAGAGCAAAGGAGACAGAATCAAAACTAAGAATCACCTACCCAGCAAAACTGAGTATAATATTTCAGGAGGAAAAATGGATATTCAATGAAATAGAGGACTTTCAAGCATTCTTGATGAAAAGACACAGCTGAATAGTAAATTTGACTTTCAAATACAAGACTCAAGAGAAGCATGAAAAGGTAAACAGGAAAGAGAAATCATAAGAGACTTATTAAAGTTGAACTGTTTACATTCCTACATGGAAAGATGCTGAGACCTTTCTCAGTATTAGGGTAGTTGGAGGGAATATACATACACACAGAATATAAATAGACACACACACACACACACACACACATATATGTAGACAGAGGGCACAGGTTGAGTTGATTATGAAGAGATGATAATGTAAAAAATAAAATTAAGGGGTGAGAGAAAATTGTACTGGGAGAAGAAGGGAAGAGATAGAATGGGGTAAATTGCCTCATATGGAAGAGGCAAGAAAAAGCTTTTACAGTGGAGGGGAAGAGGAGGGAGATGAGAGGGAGTGAATGAATCTTACTCTCATTGGATTTGGCTTAAGGAGGGAATAACATGCACATTCAACTGGGTATGGAAATCCATCTTACCCTACAGGAAAAAGGGGGAAAGAGGATAAGCGAGGGGTGATGGAAGGGAGGGCAGACTGGGGAAGGGTGTAGTCAAAAGGAAACACTTTTGAGGAGGGACAGGGTCAAAGGAGAGAACAGAACAAACAGGAGAGCAGGACAGGATGGAGGGAATTATAGTTAGTATTTCCCAACATGACTGTAACCTATATCGAGTTGCCTGCTTTCTCAGTGGGGGTGGGTGGGGAGGCAGGAAGGGAGAGAATTTGGAACTCAAAGTTTTAAAAACAAATGTTAAGAATTGTTTTTACATGGAACTCAGAAATAAGATATACAAGCAATGGAGTATAGAAATCTATCCTGCCCTACAAGAAAATAGAAGGGGAAGGGCAAGGGGATAAGGGAAGTGGGGGTGGTGAGGGAAGGGAGGGCAGATTGGAAGAAGGGGTATTTAGAATCCAAGCCATCTTGGGGGGGGGGGAAGGGAGACACAAGGATAAAATGTGAAACTCAAAATCTTGTGGAAGTGAATGCTGAAAACTAAAAATAAATTATTAAAAATTTAAAAAATAATCAAAAATGAAATAATCCTGCTTCTCAAGACATTACATTCTAGGTGGTGCTTGAGCTGCTCCTAACCAGTAGAGGTAGAGTTGGAGGTGGAAGTGAAAGGGAGCACCCCACGCATGGAAGACAGTCAGGGCAAGGGCACAAAAGCAGAAGAGGGAGCACCACAGGTAAGGAACAACAAACACGCCAGCATGACTGGACCATGGCACGTAAGGAGGGAAGGAATTTGTGAAAAAAATTGGAAAGAAAAAGAGGCAGGGTTTTTAAAAGGCATTAATCGCCAATAAGAGGAGATTGGTTTTCATTCTATATTGGAATAGACTGACACTTTGGGGAAATCATTTTGGTAGCTATATGAGTAATGGATTGGAGCAAAGAAAGAACCGAGTCAGGAAAACCAAATAGAAGGTCACTGCAGTGGAGCCATGATGGAATAGCAGGAAGAAATATAATAACCAACCACCCCCAAAATCCTCCAAATATATCTAAAAAAATATACCATATCAAATACTGATCAGAAAATCTAAGGAAAAAAATCATTGCGAATCTTCTTTTGTCTTATCATTTGTCAAGCCCAAGTTGACACAAAGAGTCAGAGGTTTGATGACACTAGAGATGAAGGTCTATCTAGAGGCATTTGACCTAGGGGGTCTCTAGTCACTTTCCAGTAAAACTATATTAGTCAATCTACAAGTCCTTTAAAAAGCAACACTTCTAATTGCAAATGCGACAGCTGCAGGACAACATTCCTAAAACAATCTCACTTAAACAGGTTGATAGACACGGGACCTAACCAAAAGAACATCAGATTTAATAGCTGTCCCACCCTAGAAACTCCCCCTTTTGCCCCTGACATGCCCACCCTCCAAATGTTGGCAATAGCAACAAGCTGTGTTAGGAAAGCCCTAACAAAGTAAACTAATCAGATGACTTGCCTTGTCCAATTGAATTATGTTCACACAAGTTTCCTAAGACTGTTAATTTCTCTTTTTCTGTTATAAAATAAGCTCTGTAAATCAGTAGTCTCTGACTACTGAGGAGTCAGTAAACCTGATCTGGCAATTGCTAACCTTGCAAATAAATCATTATACTTGGAAGCTCTGTGCCTCAGATTTCTCCATTTCAGATATTAAATTAACACTTCCCTTAAGGTGCTTAGGTTCTACTGGGACAACACAACATTTACACAAGAGAAATAATCCTACTTAAGACGTTTCAATATTATTTCCTTTTAGAAATTATCAGTACTTTGAACAAGATGATAAACATAAACTTCCATTTAAAAAAGCTACAATATCCCCAAGAACTCAAAAGAACCTTTAAGTAGTTGTGGTAATATTAAATCCTGGCCAGACCAAGAATTAAAAACAAAGAGTTCCTCCTAAGAGAAATACTGTCAAGATAATCTGGTCACATCATATGGCAGTTACATGTGTTTGTTTTTCATTTTTTAAATGATGTTTCTCATGCAAACAAGAAATTAAGATTTAGTAAAGTTATTTTTTTGATTAAAAAACTTTAAAAACAAACTAGTGGTGGTTTATTTTAAAAAAGGGAAAAAAACAAAACTAAGGTATATATGGAGAATGCAGCACTTCAGATTTACAATAGTCCTCCACATCTGAAATTGTAATATTCTGATGCTGTGATGATAGAATCACATTTTAGATGTTTCATTTCTAATGCTGACTTTAGCATCTCATGTGTGAAGTAGCTATACGAAAACTACTTACAAATTGAAACAAAGTAAATTCAACAGAAAAAAAAATTACAAATAAATAGGAGGTAATTGGTGGGTAAAGCCTTGCATGCAGGCCCTGAGCTGTTACTTGGAGGAGAAGCTAGAGGTTCTATGAGGCACAGGTTAAGAATGTACGCATTATTGACATGACAGATCATTATGCAAAGGGACAGAGGCAGGAGGTGGAATGTTGTTTAATGAGGAAAAGTTAAAAGACCAGTTTGATTGGAACCTCAGCGTATAAAACGAAGAGGAAAATGAAGGTGGAAGAGGGACTGTTAAAATCTTTAAATGACAGCCCTGACTTCATCAGATGATTCAAAAATGCTTCCCCCATCCATTGCTCAACAAGCATTTATTAAACATCTACTAGGTGTCAGGCACTGTGCTCTGTTCTGGGGATACAAAAACAAAAGTTAAACAATCATTGCTCTCAAGTAGGTTACTTTCTAATGGGGAAACAATGTGTACAAATAGAAGTATATATGGAACAAATACTAGTCACAAGTGATTTCCTATTCGTTAAAATACAATCGTTTTTATTAATGTGATGTTATCTGGCCTTTGCTTTGTCTAGTACCTCCTGCATGTTTTCTCAAAGAAAATATTCATATGTCAATCAATCAATCAATCAATTGATAAGCATTTATTTAGCCCCAAGGGCCAGCCACTATGCCAGTTTCTAAGAATATAAGCACAAAGAATGAAACAAAACAATCCCTACTCACAAGAAACTTAATATTCTATTGTTATGATATGTCATCTGCTCTCATTTCTGACTCCTAAACCATATTTCCTAATATTCTTCAACATCCTCCTCTATAAACTGAAGTTTGATGCTCTTACCAAGTTCTTTGGAGAATCTACTTCTGTACTGTCCTCAGAGAGAGCAGACATAGTGTGTTGCTAGGGCCCCAGAATGCCTTTCCAACACAAGAGAACCTTCCAGAGCTTGTGCTTCACTGTCATTACCTTTGGGAACCTGGAGTCACCTCCAGGTCACAAAGAGTTATGCAAGTAAGACTTTGTGAAGTAGCACAAATATTTATCACAAATATTTATAAACCTAATTACTTTAAAGTAAAAAATAAGGGGAAAAATGCTTCCAGCTTCTTTTTTAATATTCTCAAGGCCAATAGCACCAAACTTAACAATGTTCTAAAAATAAAGATTAGCTCACATTTGTCCATAAGAGTATATTATATATCATTTTGACCTCTCATTTCAAAAGCATTAATGAAATAATGCAAATGAAAAGATGAACACTAGAAGAATCTAACAAAATTCAAATTAACAATTAATCATTGACTATTTGAAACTCAAAAAAGTTCTAGTACATGCAAACACATACATCATATTTTCAAACATAGAACAGCTACCAACGTTCACATCAAGAGGCAGTGGAAACATCAAAAATTAAAGTTGGATAGCATTTCTTTTTATTAAGTTTAACAGTGAATGTATTAAAAACTAGAGTTTGGATTTTGTGTGATTTGTAAAAACTTTTAAAAGCTGACAGAAATACGTAACAATTCTATTTCTTATAATAAACACTAGCTTATTACCTAAAAAATCTTGCCAATTTCTCAAGCATGAGGTAGCATGGTAAACTGGAAAGGACACTGGACTTTCAGTACAAAAATCTAGGTTTTAGTTGTACTCTGCCAATAACTAGCTGCATAACTTTCAACAACTTAACCTTGAAGAGCCTCCATTACTCTTTTATAAAATAAGGGAACTGGCCTAGATGATCTCTAAGAAATAAAGACTAACGTATTCCCATGTCAACAGAATCACAAATTTCCTTTTAAATTAAAATATTTATATGTTATATTAAATATAATGTGTTCATGTATATAAAATTTTCTTCTTAAAATAAAATAGTACAAAGTTTTTAAAGTCGTTTTACAAAATTAAGCTTATCCAATACATTTTTCAACACTTTTAAAAAGAATTGTCTATCATAATCAACATGTCCCCACAACTTAAAAGGCTCCCATAACTGATTAAGAAACTTCTTGATTTTTTTAAGACAACCAATGATGTTCTTTAATATACTAATATTGTCCTACTGACTCATCATCAATAATTACTTTTTCCAATCAGACTTTCAGCCAAAATTCTTGATAGCAAATGAGAGAAAATGCATATGGGGGTAAAGTTAGATGCCCTTTTTTTTGGTAAGAAAGGCCATTTCAAACATGAAATTTTAATCTTACAGATAGACATTTACTATAGTTCTCACCATTTCTCCACCCCCCAAAAAACTGTATAATGTTTGATTTTCAAGGCAACAAATTTTAATAGCTAAAAAAAATCCTGTAACATCAAACTTCTAAGCCTATACTCCACTAGAAAGTTTCATATCTGTAGAGTACATTAATCCAAGTAATACGTATTTCTTTTAATAAAGGATTTTCAAATTGCTACCAAGGAGTATTGTAGTAATTTCAAAAAAGTTACTGAATAAATTCAAAACAAGTGTTTAGGAACATGAAAAAAATAAAGGAATGAGAGGACTGATGTAGGGAGAAAAAGAGTACAAAAAGAGACTAGGGTAATAAGCCTTTCAAAAATTTTAAATTTCAAGATATTTTATCTAATTATGCAAGAAAAATGTGTCAATACCGGTCTAAGCAAAGAAATGAGAATGGGAATTCTCAAAATAAGAATTTTACTAATTTGGAGGAAAGCAATATGGCCTTGTTCTTTTAAGTCACTTAAATATTGTACTTGAATCTTGTTTACATTAATTGTACAAAGAATCCTTCCTAATAGTACAAAGGTAAACTCCCTGTTGAAAATCACTACAAATTTCAAATTACTTAAAACTGGTTTTAAGTAATTTGAAATTTGTAGTCAAATTCTGACTAAGGCAAATAACTTTAAAATTAAACTATATTTCTTTTTACCTGACTGTTGGCTGTATTTGCCATTTTCCCTTTTATTTTTACATCCACTTCCTCATGGAAATAAGCTACAGTTCCAATTTATAAAATTTCCTCATACTACTCAGTCTGAGCCTTGATAATCTCTACTTATGACTACAATTTCTTATCAAACTGCCAAGAATACCTCAACGTGCTCAATTTTATGTGACTATGACCCAGACAAATGTTTACTTAAGACTAAAATTGTTCTATTTTAATTGTGTGTCCTTTATCCTCCTGACAAAACCAGGAACTTCTCTCATATAAAGTACAAATTAAGCTATGAATTGTTTTATTATTCTAGTTGTACAACACTATAAATTAATTATTAGTACAATAAATGTCAATAATTATTACAAAGTAAATGCTATGATAATAAAATAAGAAACCAAATACTCTATTAAAAGGACATCATTTATAGTTCGATTTTTTTCAGTCTCCAACATTCTAAGCTATATTAAATGCTTACAAATAAAATTTATTTTGTTTTAACTTCCGTTCCTCTGTTCTCATTTGTCAGGTGGCATTTTTTTCTCTTGTGCAAATGGCAAGAGCTACAAGTAAAAATATCCTCTGCTTGCGTAATGTTGATGATAGAAAAGTTCTAAGAATTTATTATCTTAACGTGTGCCTCCTCTGCTGGCCCTGAAGCAGAATAGCACAAAATTTAGCTTCTGACTTCTCCACTATATAATACAGATTTTTGCTATTTTTGTTCAATGAATGCTATTAAAAACTCATTTTTAAAAATAAAAAATTAAACTGTTGGCTTATGAGCCTAAGAATCTAAAATCCAATTTCTGCCAGATTACAAAACCTTACAATTATTACCCTCCCCACAAATTAAAAATGCCCTTTCAATAATAAGTATATCTAATTCATAAGACAATTTGAAATTAAAATGTATACACATAAGTATACAATCTATAATAATCAATTAACATATTACTTAATATGATTAACTTACAATGCGGTATATCTGTCCATTGCAGACTGCACATCTCTACGGTAAACTGTCCGAAGGATTACCATGACTGGGTCAAACTCTCTATCCCAGACTTCAGCTATTATCATTTAAAAAAAAGTACAAGTTAGCATAGTAATTCCTAAAGATGAAAGTTATTATATAATCTTGTTAGCGATTTTTAATTTAATAGATGGAATATATTCTTAGATTATTAATTTTAGTAATAAGCTTGATGTGTTAAAGAATCATTTGAATATAACAAACTTTGCGTCATATAAGAAAGTCTTTCATATGCTATCCTTCCAGGGGTGGAGAACCTGAAGCTTCAGGGCCATATGTAGCCTTCTAGCTCCTCCGGTGCAGACTTTTGACTGAGTTCAAGTTTCACAGAACAAATCCTTTTATTAAGGGGATCTGTTCTGTGAAGTTTGGATTCGGTCAAAGGGCCGAACTGGAGGACCTAGAGGGCTACATGTGGTCTTAATGCCGAAGGTTCCCCACCCCTGCTTTATACCTTGGGAAAACAAACTGTAAAATCAAGCTGAAAGACAAACAAATTAGTTGTTAAGTCATAAATGTTTTATAAGTGTCAACTGTAACTACAAAGATGACTTTAAAATGAATTTTAAAATTCTAATTACTAATCTTAAATTTATCTTGACTCCCATTTAAAATATTAACTCTCTGGTGTAACATACACTATTTCTTCCCTAACTCCTAACACCAGAGTTTTAGCACTGCATATTTTAAAATGGAAAAAAAAAATTTGATAGTCTTGTTATCACAAATAAGCAATGCAACCTGATGAATACTTAAGATGTTGAGCTTGATTCTAAACATAAGATTTTAAAAGCCCCATGCCAGGAGTCACAATACTTATATTCTCAGTCACAGCTTTACTACTAACTAGCTGGTAACCTTAGGGTAACTTATCTAATTCCTCAGTTTCCTGCCTCCACAAGATCACTCACACCCATTCTCTCCTTTCTGCTGCCACAGCCACCATCCTGGTTCAAATCCTTCTCAGTTCTCACCTGGATGATTAAAATGACCACCTAACCAACTCCCTCTCATTTCTAGTCTCTAGTGTCCTTCATTCTATCCTCCAGTCTAAGATTAATCTTCCTAAATACAAAACTCTGATCACACTACTCTAGTACTCAAAAACTTCAAGGGCTTCCCAATGCTTGAGAAATAAATTCCAAACTGCTTAGACTAGCATTCAAGGTTCTCTGTAAGTTGGCTCCAACCTACCCTTTCAGTCTTATGTTCCACTACTTCCCTTCCTAAACTCCTGCCAAGCCAGACTTCTCATTACTAAATAAGGTCCATACCTTCCCATCACCATGCCTCTGCTACTTCAGTTGCTATATTCCTCCTCTGTAATTGTTTAATTCCTTCTCTTCCTGTAAAGCCCAGAAAACTTCCTCTGTTCATGGAGCCTTCTCTGAGTCTTCCTTCACCTGAAGACAAACATAACCTATCCTTCTGAACTCAAAGCACTCGTTTGTATTGCTTATGCACCGCTCACATTTTGCCTTATGTTATAATCATTCATGTACTGATTTTATGTCTGTCACCTCCTAAAGTCAGGAATGACATCCCAGTTATTTGTGATCTGAGCACCTAACGCAGTTCTGACACAATGTTCGTTGAATTTAACATTAAACATTTCTGACGATTCTAAAAGCAATGATCACTATTTCCAAATAATCTAAGAATATTTCCACTAGTGTAAATCAAATGTAAATCCCATCCAATAACCAAGGATGTTGTTGAGTAGGTAGGTAGTACTGGGCCTGGGGTCAGGAAGATTCATCTTCCTGAGTTCAAATCTGGTCTCAGACATTTATTAATTGTGTGACCCTGGGCAAGTCACTTAACCCTGTTTGACTCAGTTTCCTCATTTGCAAAATGAGATGGAGAATGAAATGGCAAGCTACTGCAGTATCTTTGCCAAGAAAACCCCATATGGAGTCATAAAGAGTAAGACACAACTGGAAAACGACTGAACAACAACAACAAATACCCTCCACTGACCAAGATTACAGAATCCTATTATACTTTTGCCTCAGGTCAACAACTGTGAAAATCCTAGTCCTAGTTGCAATTAGATAACACAATAATTAGACATGATTTACTATTTTCTTGATAATACTGGGACAACATAATGAAAGTTGATTAGTGTACTCTAACATACTATATAAAAATAAGTTATTATTACTGCTCTGTAATACAATTACGAAGGCTATTATGGCATATATGACCTAGCTTGCTATGTACAAGGGCAAGCTAAATCTTCCAAATTGTTATGAAGTTCAAATTCAAGAGTTTTAACAGACTCTTCAAAATTTCTGAACTGCCTGCTATAGGCAGAGTACAGCTCAGGAGGTAATAGAACAATGAAGACCAAGTCCCTATCCTTATGAAGCTCATAATCTAGTAAGGTGGTCAATAGATAAATGAATAATTCTAATTTAAAATAAGCGTGCATGAGAGAGGGAAAGGAAGCAAAGTGCCATGTTAAACCCAAAATATTGTTCTACAGAGTTGGTGGCTCTACTTTCTCCCCTTTTAGCAAATATTAAGAGATAACAGTAGTATTTTTAAATTACTATTAGCTTATCTATAAAGAATACATTTTTTAAAAAAACAGCTGCCAACACATATATAGCTCTATGTTTTATAAAGTGCTTTCTTCAAAACAATCCTGTTTATATTAACATTATTATTCCCATTTCACAAAGAAGGAAACTGAGGCTCAGAGCTGTTCAGCACGTTACTCAGGCATACAGCTATTTAAGGGAGGAATCAGTACTCACAACCAGGTCTTCTGACACTGAGACCAGTGCTTTCTTTCTACTATAGCACACTGTCATAGACACCACACCCAGAAGATCCTGTGTCACAACTGAGTAATGGGTAAAAAATTATCCTTTAGAAAAGTTTCTCCTCTCAAAAACTAAGCTTAGAGGTGAGTATATAGAGATGGAGCTTATCACTAGACTCTTCAAAAACTCTTTCCCCCACCAGCATATTTGCATATGAGAATTGGCTTCAAAAGTATTTTCATGCCTTCCCTTAGAGCAGTGGGGTTTCAAATTGTGGTCTAGGACTATACGAGTGCCTAAGACTCTTTCAGAGAGTCTCTGAGGTGAAAACTATTTTCATAAGAATTTAAGGTATTATTTGTCTATTAAATTACTCCTCTTTTTTCTAATTACATGCCTGTGTAAGGCCAGATTTTGTTCATATGCTTCAAACAAAACAGTACTGCAACAGATTTAATTCAGAAGCAGAAATGAGAATACAGCTTTGCAAAAATATGTAAAATAATGCCAATTCTCATAATATTTTTAAGAAAATATAGATTTTTTCACAAAAATGTTATTTATGTTAAGATGTAATAGGTTACTATTATTTTTAATGAATTAATAAATCAGTGTTTTTAAATTTTATCCATTTTAATTTCTAATATGGTAAATATTGATAAATATAGTCCACATGAACAAAAGCCCTTTGGAGTCCTAAGTAATTTTTAAGGGTGTAAAAGGGACCCAAAAGCAAAAAGTGTGAGAACTGCAGCCTTTGAGCTTCTTAAGAAGCTGAACTTTCTGTACGACCTCTTACACTTTAGTCTTAACAGATGGACATGAAAACTAAAGAGTCCTCAAAATTCACATCCTAATTCAAGCAGTAGGAAAACTATTTGTTTATACAAACAAGCAAATGCCATGGTCAATAATGATCTCTTTACTACCAAATTTAAGGACCTTTTTAATCAATCTTCATTGTCTCCTACCTCTTCCCAGGACTTGACATCTCCCTCCTTGTCACTCTCTTCTCCTTCGGCTTCCACAAAAATTATTGATTCATTTATTTATTAATTCATTAATTAATTGTTAAGCATCTAATAAATGTATATCTTTTATGGCTCCTTCTCCTTGCCAACCTTCCTCCCAAAACTCTGTCCTAGGTCACCTTCTCTACATAAAAAGTCACTTTCTACATGTATCTTCCCTTTCTTGGCAATTTTATTGAATTCTATAGCTTCTATTATCATTCTATGAAGATAACTACTAAATCTCTCTATTTACACCCTCCCCACACCCACACCAACCCCGAGATCCAATTCTATATCATTCAACCATCTGCATGATATTTCTGCCAGCAGAGTCTAAAACTAAACTTCTCCCCAAGAAAAACCTACCTTCTAAACTTATTTCTGTTCATGGCACCACTGCTTTCTGAGTCACCAGATTTGAAATCTCAAGTTATCTTTTATTCTTTCCTCTCCTTCACTCCCCACATCTAATTTGGTACCAAATATCACTGTACGACCTCTTTCTCATTCACTATGCAATCATCCTTGTTTAGATCTTCATTACCTCTCTCTTAGACTTGCTTTTAATAACATCTTAATCAGTTTCACTGCTTCTAGTTTCTCCCTTCTCTAATCAATTCTCTCATGGCTGCCAGGTGGTACAGCAGAAAGAATACTGTATCTGGAGTAAGGAAGACACAAATTTAAATCTTGCCCCAGACACTTACTGTGTAATCCCGGGCAAGTCTACTCAGTCTCCATTTCCTTATACACAAAATGGGGACAGTAATAGCACCTACCTGGGAAGATATATGTAAAACATTTTACAAAGCTTAAAGCATGATAAAAAGGCTAGCTATTATTGTTATTGTTGTTGTTATTTCTAATGCACAAGTTTGATCACATTACTTCCTGATTCAGAAACCATCAGTGGTTTTCTATTGCCAATAGTATAAAATATAAACTCTTTAAATAAACCTGGGATGGATTTATAATTCCTCAATCTGGCTTCTGTCTACTTTCCTATCCTTATTTAAAACCACTCTGCTTTATACATTTTATATTCCAGTCAAAATGAACTCTACAATAGTCCTAAGCCTACTCTTGACAACTTCCATTTCTGGTCAGTTACAGACGCAATCTCCCATGCCTGGAAGAAATTCCCACTCTATTCTCAACACACAAACCATAAGACCACAGATTTAACATTATAAGGTATCTTAGAAGGCCATCAAGTACAGTCCCTTCATTTTACAGATGAGGAAAGTAAGGCCCAGAGAGAGTAAGTGATTTGATCAAGGTCATGCTACAAATAAACACCTGAGGAGAGATATGAACTAAAGCCTTCTGATCGCAAGTCGAGGATTCTATCCATTGTGTCACATGAGGAGCTTAGATCTCTCCCACGTATTTTTCATATTTTAACATATATTGGAATAATCTATGTGAATGTCAACTCAGTCCTAAGTTCTTTTAAGGTAGAAATTATTTCTTCCTTCTTCATCATCTCCACATCTACTTTATATAGTTTTTCAACAAATATCTGAGTAACACAAAAATGTTAAAGATTTTAAAATATTTACCTTTAAAAGGAAAATGAAATTTAACTTAAATTTAATTTTTGATGATATTTAAGAGAACCAAGTTTATTTAATTTACTTTTCTCTTTAACGTGTAAATAACAAAAATTTTCTATTCTTATTTTATACTTTCCCCCAAAAGTTACTACTACAGAAGAAATAATAATGAAAAAGGATATTATATATATATGCATATGTATACATAAACATAATTTTTCAAAACACATTTACTTCCATTGGGTAGATAATAAAAGTTTCCAGTGAATTCCAAAAATTCAATAGATTCATGTTCACCAAAAGGGCTACAAAATATTTAATATCCACACAAAATGGACAACATTGCATTTTTTTCTTTTGGTTTTTATCTCAATAATCATGAAATTACAAACTGTGTGATGTGACTTTTACTGAAATACAAGGCTAGAAATGATACACACATAAGTTTTAAGACTCAACTGATTTTAATGAATTCAAAGCAACAATTTGAATCTTGGAAATCTTGATATTCTGAAGCAGAGTCTTTAAATTTAGACTTTAGCTACCCTAATGCAGCATTCATCAAGGTTAAAAATTAAACCATTATATTTTTATCAAAGACAAAGATACATACTAAAATTTAGTAAGCTATAATCTTCCCCCAAAGCACAGCAAGATTTCCGGTTAATTGCTTCCCTCCCTAGGTACAAGTTACAGCTTAAAAATCAAAAAAGGTTTTTTAATAGTTTTCTTTCATCTTAGAGATTTCTAAATCTGTAGCTATGAATGTTCATAATAGCAAAATAACAGTCAAGGTAAAGGAAAGCTACTGTGTAGTACAGATTTGCAATTTTAATCACCCTTATCTCACAAGTTCTGACAAAATATTTTCAAAGTGCTTACTAATACAATATTCTAAATAATATGAACATTCATCTAGAGGTTTTAATTTTTGAATTCCAGGGACTCTGTGGCAGAATCAAATTCCACAACCAAAAATATCATACTTTCTCTCTACTTCAAATATTATTTTTGAGAAGATTAAGATTGATCTTCTATCAATTTCTTACTGATCCTATTTACAATTAATTGATTTTGTCCTGTAACTGTCTAAGTCATGGTTCTTTGTCTCTGAATTTCAGTTCAGAGTTCAGTTGGCTTGTAATAGGTTAAATTTAAAAATTAACTCTCCTGACTCAAGGAATTAAAGTAACCTTGGAGAATGCATATAAACACAAAGGAAGTTTGGGCCTGACAGCTTTATTCCACGAAGCTATCCTTTAAAGATACTGATTTGCTGTCCAAAAGTCTGGGCCACTATCTCACACCTGCACTCAGACAACGAGCACTTCTTTATCTCATGAGAGAAGAATGGGGGTCATTGCTAGCCTCCATTACCAAACTTCCAACCAATCATGTTGTTCCCTGCACTTCAGCTCTATAACCAATCATGTTGCCATTAATCCCACAATCATCTACCCTGCTCTACACTTTATTCTATACTTTCCAAAACCTATATATGGGGAACTGTCTTTTTATTTGCAGTTTTTAGCATAAATTGAGGCAAGTCACTGACTCACTTATTGACAGGTAGCATGCCCCTGCTAATACATGTTATCCTGTGTGGATATCTGCCTCAGTTTACCCTTTTGTTAAAATCTCAAATGAGACATTTTCTAGTAACTGGATGTGTATTATCAGAAGGGTGTACAATATGAGACAGTATTAAATATAATTGACACCTTTTTATCTGGAATTTTAGAGGTAGCTGAGGGACAAAATGCTTAATTTAGTAGTAAGGTGAATACCACTGATAAAAAAAAAAGCCATCATGACATGGGAAGCTCTACCATGTTCCTCCAAGGTTTTCTTTATGACAAGAAGTAGTAAGAGACCATCTGAGAGAAAGAACATACTTCACTAACTTATTTTACAAGATAAAAACTTCAAAAATGCTTCAATAAGTCAAACTTCTTACCTATTTCAGGATTTTAACAAATTCACCATCTATGAAAACAGGATAAGGATGATAGTGGTAAAAGTTTCCAATTTGGGGTGAAACTTAAGGGACAAGTTTCAGTACATTTTTTAAATTCCAAAACATAGATCCTATTAGTGCAACCACGAATACTTATTAAAACTGCTTCAACATTTTAAATGGTTATTTAGGGGTGAGCATTTAATTTTTTCATTTACAGTGCACCTATAGAAATTATTTTCTGTGAAGGGTATTATTTCATCTTATATTCCATCAAAACCCTACTACAGTGCTTCTTTATGGTGTAGAGGTGACAATCTTGGACTTTTAAGACTATCTTACATGAAGATAAGGAGGGGTTCTGCTCTGCATTGATTAAAAAAATAACCACATTGATGAAATCATGGTCCCTGAAATACTGAAATACTAATTGCTGATATTTGGTCACTGAAGGTTAAGCTTGGCCAAGAATCCCTACTACAATAGGATAATACAGTTTTCTAGGTAAACAGAAATAATCATCAATGTTTATGTAAAAGACAAAAATAATATGGCTGAAAAAATCAAGACTGAGCAAATGAAGTAAATCAATTCTTCTAGCATATAGGGCTTAACCTTCAGAAAATTAATATTTCCAAAAATATTCTTATGCACATTAACATACCTTTGGGAGTATACATTCCTTGTTGCATAGAACCTCCAGGTTCAAAAACAGGAGCTTTAAAATCAGCTACAGCTGACAACACAGATTCAAAACTGTAGCTACCCGGAATAATTCCACTTTTGGGATTGGGATTTTCTGGAATGTGATTCATATGTCAAGAAAAATTAGTACTGGCTAAAAGTCGTGTCAAATGATCAGGACATTCACTCTACTAATTACTTTTTAAGAACACAAATACCAAAATCTATTACAATACCTGAAAGTGGCCACAAGAGGACTCCACAATGCAACAGTTCTGTCAATACTGCTCCTGTCACATAGTTAAAATGACTGCAATGTGGAACCAAAGGCATTTTTCATCTATACACTTACCAACTATTTGCTCTGTGCAGATACAGCAAAGAAGAGTACTAAAAGTGTTTTGTTAACATTTTCACACCTACTAATAGTGAATTTGAGATGGGATGATACAAGGGGAAATAATCAAAAGTAGTATCTTAAGATCTCCATATTTTAAATTGATTTCTATTTTACTACTTTCTAATTTTTATTATTTTTCTAACTGTATTTATTTATCCATTTGTTTCTGCAAGGCAATTGGGGTTAAATGACTTGCCCAGGGTCATACAGCTAGTAAATGTCAAGTATCTGAGGCCAGATTTGAATTCTGGTCCTCCTGACTCTAGGGTCAGTGCTATATATAACACCATTTCCTTGGAACTAAAGAAAGCAAAATAGAGTATCACCAAAAAAATAACTGTGATTTACAATTCCAAAGAATGCATCTAGAAATCTTCAAATGGTCATCTTCAGTTAAGGATCAGGAAAGAACTAACAGAAATTAAACTGAGACTGTAAGTAGATATTTTATGTCAGATACACGTTATGGTACATACCTTTGTTTTACTTTTAATATGTTGAAGATATCATTTATTATCAAATGTAGACCTGGAAGTACTCTTAAGAGATTATCTAGTTCAAACCTAAATCTAACTCCAAAGTTAGCACACATTCTAGTACACAATATTGCCTCTTTCCTTTTTAACAGCCCAAGAAAATAGTTGCTAAATTGAAGCTGGTCATAAAAGGCTTAATAAAGGTTATCAGGAAAATACTATTATCACACTTTATAGATGAGGAAACTGAGGTTCTCAAAAGTTAGTGATTTGGGGGCAGCTAGATGGCACAGTGGATAGAGCACAGGCCCTGGATTAAGGAGGGCCTGAGTTCAAACCCAGCCTCAGACACATAACACTTACTAAGCTATGTGACCTTGAGCAAGTCACTTAACCCCATTGCCTCACCAAAAAAAAAAAAAAAAAGTTAGTGATTTGCTTACCATAACAATATTGAGAGCTACTGTGTATTACTACACTCAGAATAACAACAGAACAAAGAGAGAAAGAGAGGGAGAGAGAGAGAATGATATGCCATGCTATGCCATTCCAAAAAAAAAATCCTTAGTACAAATAAAACATAATCTAACTATATTTTAGAAAACACCAATCATATTTTAATAATATAGTATAGTAGATAAAGAGCTGGTCTCAGGGTCAGGAAGACGTTGGTTCAAGTTCCATTTCTGACACTGACTGAGTGACTCTAGAGAAACCCCTAAACCTCTCAAGCATCCCCAGGCAACTCTAAAACTATGAATTACAGAGAAAAGTGCTAGTCTGCTATGGAAAAGGAAGTTCCTCACCAGGCATTCCCTATACCTAGGAAGTCATAGATCCAATAATTTTGTTAATTAGAGTTATAATTTATTCTATCTTTATCTAATTCAATAAATACGCAAAAAAGACATGTTATTGTAGAAAAATCTGTAGAATGAGGAGATCTGAAATCAGGAAACCTGAGGTCTCTTGCAGACAGACTCTTCCATGGACTTGTTCTCTAACACTTGAACATATTCACTTAACTTCTCTAAACACCAGTTTCTTCATATATGAAATGAAGGAGCTGACAAGATGATCTCCAAGGTCCCTTCCAGTTCTAACATTCTGTGACTCTCAATACGGACATGTTTCAAATTTGTTTCAATATATTAAATCAAACCTGCAATCAATTGAAAATTAAAACAAAAACTTTTAAGGATATGAGATCCAGCAATGAACTATGTGTCCTGTCATTCATGCAAAGTTGGGCTACCATCTCTGCCCTGAGGATTTCATCATCTGTCATCCCTAAAAATAATTAAAAAACAAAAATTAGTACATCTAAATAGGGATAAATTATAAAGAATCTACTTAAAACAAATCTTACTAATTTGTCCCCTTAAATGTTCAGTATGCTTCAAGAGTTAAAGAAAAAAAGATTGGTGCCTCAAATTTAATTAAGAGTTTATAATTGCTGTTTTCAGCTATTTCAGATAAAGTACTAAAGTGAATTAATTTTTAAATACATAACATTTGCAAACCAAATCAACAATCTAAAATAATTTACATTAGACTTACTACTCACAACTTCTTTTTAAAATAGGAGGTTTAACTGTCACTATTTTAAAAGTGGTTGTTCTATTTACATATGAATTATTGTAGTTTTTACCTAAATGTAAACGAAGACTCAACAGAATCACAAGAAACGTGAGGGCTCCTTCTAACATAGATCTCTCATGTTCTGAATCAAGTATTGTATTTTGATGTTGTGAAGCCATTGTCAACAAATCCACTACTTTAAATCTATGGAGGGAAAGTATAATATTTATTTAAAAGAGTAAAATATAATTGAAAATAACCCATGGTACTGAAAAAATGTTTCAATATTACTTACCTTTCAAAGACGGATGAAATAAAATAATCTGGGTCAAGTCTAGAAGCACAGACCTTTAAAAGAAAACAAAGAATATTTTACTTCTCAGCATTCAGATTTGCTTATAAACATAGTAACTAAGTTATATGGTGATTTTACCTGTAATAAGTATATGTCTGGATCAATCATGGAATTACAGAAATGAGACTGTACGTAAGTCATAGCTTGCCCTTTGATCTGAAGGCCATTTCTAACCCACATATTACTGTGAATTTCAGAGAGACTTGCCTATTTAGGAGAAAAAAAATTAAGTAACAGTATTATTTAGCAACTCAGTCTAGGAATGTTTATTTTCTAAATACAATCTGCACACAAACATGGACAGTCATCTAAAAATAATTTAGGATTAGAATCGATCACTAGAACTAGCCAAATGTTTTCTTAAACTAAAAATCTGCTTGTTAGAATGAACAATTTAAAATCATAACAAAATAAAAACAATACAATATTTTCAAAACAACACATAAAGAATAACTTACTTACAAGTTAATGCATGAGTACTTTTACATAACGACCCCTTTAAGATACTAATACCAGGATGTTTGCTTGAAGTCTTTTAAACTGAAAAACTACTAGTGGTTAATTGTATCTCAACAACTCCCAATGACAATATAATATTTAAAGAAATACTAGATTTAAGCACAAAACAAAGTTAATATTCTAATCATTCTTGCATCTAAAGATGAAAGCATTAAATAAATAATTCATGCATTTGATCAACCTCCAGACATTGGTCCCCAAACTTAGCCAGTCACTGCGCAGATTTTATCACCAACATACAGGGGAATGAGATGAGAAAGTATAGGTAGGCAGATTAATTCATGTTTTCATTTGTTCAGCAGCTATTTATTAAGCACCTTTATTCAAGCACCTTTATTCAAGCACCTTTATTCAAGCACCTTTATTAAGCTATTTATTAAGCTAGATGATAAATATACCTAATATAAAGAAAAAGCCAACATGATACCTGCTCTTCATGAAGAGTATAGGTAATAAGGGGAAATAAGATATGTAAACAAATACCTATAGTAAAAGTTATAATGTGAAACTTCAATATGAGAAGTACAAATTGCTAAATAAATCAGTAAAAACATATGACTAAGCACTAATGCCAGTTGTGTAATGAGTGCTACAATGCATCTATAATGTCCAGTGTGTGGCTGTTATATTTCTTTTCATAACATACATAAGACCATGTTCGCTATTTAGGTCTTTACGTAAACAAATGTTTTTCCTTCCTCAAGTGTATGAACTGACACTGCTTCCTAGAAATGTAACAAGTGAACAATATAAATTCCTTAAAGCAAAAGTTCTATTGTCCTTTAACTAAAAGAACATGTCTGAAGGCCATTTCCCTTGGCATTGATAAAGTTATCTGGAGGCAAGTATCCTCAGGTATTCTGTTCATATTGATTGTTAATTATTCTACTTACCTATGCTACCTGTTGCTTTACACCCCTAAACTGCTAGGAAGATTTCTTTCCATTTTCAAAATTATGAAAATACTCATTTCAGACCAAATGAAGTGGGGTTTTTTTTATAGTATCCTAGTTTATATAGATAACAGATTTCTGCATCCTAAATGGAGGTAAGAAAATGAAATTTGGATACTCTATCTTCCATCTCATCATAGCCTTAGTATCTCTAGTTACTAGATCACTAAAACATCACTAACATAAATCAGAGGTGGGTAATTTTCTGTGCACAAGAGAAACCTGGTGAACCATCATTAATACTGGCATTCTACCTGGAGTACTACCACCCTATCTTTGGTGTTGCAACCCTTGTGAGCAGTCTGAAAGTTGCCACCTCCCACAAGATCAGAGACAATAGGCCCAGAGAGCTAGTAAAGACCCAAATCAAAACACAGACTTCCTCAGAGCTCTACTGGCTACAAAGAATATCCTTCAATAAATATCATTAGGACACATATATAATTTCTGAGCATGCAGCCTCTATCATCTATCCCTGGGCAGTATCACAGTTAACTTATCACATAATCATGCATTTACAGGGTAACTACTGCTAAGTATAGTAAATAATATGGACAGGATTATCTAATCAATTTTCCCTATTTCAACTGTTTACTACAAACTATATTCTGGGAGATTCTCTGATGTTTCTCTTCTAGTTAGCGAATTATGTCAGACATAGATAATAACTGTAAATAAAGGAAGAGTCCCTACCTCGTAAAAATAACTCTAACTTATTTGGTAAATAGATCAAAGCAATATTTCAGATTGACAATAATTCTTTCAATGTTTTATATTGTTATGTAATTCTCTAAGTATTTATACCTGTCTCTTCAAATAGTCTGGAACCTTCTTAGAAAAGATGTCATCATGTATTTCTTCATATCTCCCTTCCCCCTTCCCTGAATACCTAGGCACTGTGTTTTTTATCCTCTGAGGATCCTAAATACTTATTGATTTACTGATAAAACTATCACTTAATGAAAAACCAACTTAAGTAAAATGTTCTATTTATTTGTAATCAAAGTGACACTGATAGACATAGAATCTTAGTATTTAGGTTTTCAGAACTGAAAAAAACCTCAGAAACATCAATTTAAAGATAAAGTAGCTGAGGACCAGTGAGGTAAAGAAACTGAATCAAAGTGAGTTAGTAACCAAAGGTCGCAAGTCTCTTCATTCACAGTATATTACTCTTTGTGCTTTTGTTATATAAAAGGCCAAGTAAAGATGAGGAAATGGTCAGACTTCTGGGAAAACAAAAAGTTTTACTCAAAAAAATTCAAGTGATATGGCAAAAATGAGAGAGCCAAACACAAATATTTCAACTATGACAATTATGATAAAATCACACGAGTTGGAATAAATGATGTCTAAGGTCCTTTATGGCTCTGTTATATGATTCTAAGTCAAATAAGACTCAAATGCACTTGATACAACCAATAACTCCTACCTAAAACCTCCAAGAAGCATGAAACCTTACCTGGATTTGAAGTGGGTGAATCATTAGTTTCATCAACATTTCCTGATCTGGTAAAATAGAATCTAGATCTAGCTCTTGACATTTCACAGCCTACAAATAAAATTTAAAGAACTTAAGATTTTTTTTTTATCTAAAATATAATTTCCCACCTATTAGAAAAGGAAAGACCCATACAAAGACAAATCTTACCTTACTCAAAAACATAGCATAATAACGATGTAGTGGCAAATGAAAAGTAACCTGGTTGGGTGCTGGCTGAAATATAAACAAAGAAAATAAAAAGCCACAGGTAAAAACAATACTTTATATAATTCTGTAAAGATAAGATTTGCTAAAATAAAACTTATACTCTGTTTTACCCCTGCACCTAATGCTTCAAGTTTTACTAAAATATTAATGAAAAAATAACACAATTGAAATTTTTTTTCTATATGAAAAACAATTCTTGAAATTAAGCCAAAGAAAATTAAGTACATAAGAAAAAAATAGAAATAAAGCTAAAAATGTTAGAACATATTTTCCTATATAGTTAAAACCTATAAAATCATCACAGTCACAGGTAACTGTGATGAATAGTATGAAAACCATATCATAAATGGTAAGGAACTGCAATAATGACAACAGATGTGAAATAACTTTTTCCTACTATTGGGAGTTTTTTTTTAAAAAAGAAATAAATTCCTTAATATGATAGAATAGTAAATTTTTACGAGGTAGGGACTCACCCTTTATTTACAGTTATTATCCATATCTGACATAATTCACTAACTAGAAGAGAAATATCAGAGAGTCTCCCAGAAGAGAGCCGTTACCACCCAAGAGTTTCTCTTAGCCATTTACCCTGGAATGTTGTGGATGACGAATGTCTACTGCCCAGATTATGTCATGTGGTTGGATGGACAAATGTATAGAGCTTATCCATTAGTATTTGTTATGTAGGACAAACAGTACAAATGGGCATTGTACTGGGCTGGAGAAGAAGGACAAAGAGAAAGAGGAGAAAAAGAAGGAGGAAGAAGAGCATGATAAGGTGAAGAAGAAAAAGAAAGAAAAGGAGAAAAGAGAGGAGAAAGAGAATGATAAGGAGAAGAAGGAAGAGGAAAGTGGACTGGATGGTTTTCAGGAAACATAAAATCTCCTTTAATAAAGAAGAGAACCAAGCCTCTCCAGGAAACACAGATGAATATTTTTAATATCAATACCAATGCGGTTGTATAAATGCAAGATGTGGAACACAATGATCTCAGAAGACTTGAAAATGGATTATCACAGAGAAAACTGAACTAAGCAGGAACATCAAAGAAGTATAGAACTTAAAGATGCTATCAGGGAAATGTATTTAGGAAAAGAAGTTCATTTGGTGAAGGGAAGGGATGACAGGTAGACAGCCTCCCAACTCATCTTGTCCTCTGAGGCTTTAGTATTACAACTCACCTCCAAACTGTGTCTCAGTCAATACTAGAATCACACTGATGGATGTTTAATCCACCATACTGTAATCTAACATCCTGCTACCAAATGAAAACTGTTGGCCTACACTGACACAAAACTATAATCAGATACCTTCATACCAGTGGTCCGTGTTGTTTAACATTTCTGAAAAAGCAACTAACAGACCAACTTCTATTTATATGCTAATGTAAAAGAGAGTATGATATAGCTAAAAAGGGAACTGGAAGTTTTGAGAACAAGGCTCTACAACTATCTCCATGAAGAATTTGCCAATTAATTTAGAATACATCATTCAATTTCTCAGTATTTTAATCTCCCATCATCAGTAAAATGGGAGTAAATAATACCTTGCCTCCCTTGTAAGGCTAGTGTGAGGAACAAGTAAACTAAGAATACAAGTTGAAATACTTTCCAACAAAAGTACAAAGCATTATATAAGATTATGATATTTACCTCTTCCAGCTCCACATACAATCTAATATTCTTTCATTAACTCTATCTAAACCACATGAAAATTCTTACATTTAGCATCCTTCTGAAAGCAAGTCTTTATGAAGCTAAATGAAAGTGGTCATCTGCTCCCACAAAGACAGCTGTTATCTATGTGCTTATGTCATTCAACTACACCCAATTCATAGTCTTCTGACTCTAAGATATTTTAACTGTCTATCTTAACTATAACTATTCAAATTATAATCATGTATATAAAATCTCAAAGAATGATACCTCTGTACTTGATTCCCCAAAAATATTTTTGATCTTTGATGAATGGCACTTCTTTCTTAAAGACTAATCTATTAATCCAATTGTGTAAGTACTATATCACAATAAGTATTGTACCTACTTCTCTACAATTCATTCCTACGGGCATATCTTTTAGTCATTTCAGATTCAGATAAGGAAAACATCCACTTAATATAATTTGGGTAATCATGTCATCAACGTGCAGAATCCCATTCTTAAGTGCAGAATCACTTCTATTCTTGGGACAAGTTTATACTCTTGATCTTTGTTAAGACTAACTAAATATCTGATGAAATAAATACTTCTCTATGAAACCAGCAAAAACGATTACTACTGTTGAGTATCGTCTCTGTCCTAAAGGTGGATAAAAACTCCTGACTTTTCTTTCCAGTGTACACTGTTAAAACAATAATTTCTCATGTAAGGAACAATCTAATTTTTGTTCCTCATTTTACTTGAGAGGTATTATTCTCTGATTATACTTTAAGGCAGTTTTGCTAACTTCTGTGACAAGTACATACCTCATCTACAAAGTTAATAGCATCAAACCAGTCTTGAAGTGCTTCTAGGCAATATCTAACAACATTTCTTGTATATTCTTGTGTTTCCTGCAAACAAACAAACAAACAAACAAAAAACAGCATTGTAAATGTTTAGGATTTTCAGAGGCAAATATAATATTAACCAAGAACCTAAGACAATAGTTAATTTAGTGATGTGTTGTTCAGTCATTTACCTGTGTCCAACTCTTCGTGACCCCATATGGGGTTTTCTTGGCAAATTTATACTGGAATGGTTTGCAATTTCCTTCTCCAGTGGATTAAGGCAAACAGTGGTTAAGTCACTTGCCCAGGTTCAGAAGCCATACGTGAACTCAAGTCTTTCTGACTCCAGGCCCAGCGCCCTATCCACTGAGTCATCTAGCTTGCCTCAATTTACTAATTAGTGACTCCTATAGATTATTTATCTATTTCACTTGGGAAATGAAAAACTATATCAATCAAAAGTATTTAGTAAACATCACTATGTGCCAGGCGCTGGGTATAGAAAGACAAAAATCAAATAGGCCCTACTTTCAGGAAAATTACAGTCTAGAGAGGATATAAGAAGACTGCAGTATCAATAAAAACATAAGCATATGAGAGACATCAAGGACATGTATTATTGGAAAAAGGAGGGGAATACTTAAGGATTGGGAATAAGAAAAACGTGATAAGACAGAATGTTGAACTAATATCCATAAAATGCTAAAAGAAGAACAAAGGAATTCCAATATGTTGGGTAGTTCCTCTATGTTGAATTTATGAAAAGATATGAGCAATTTCTAAAATATATAGGGAAGTGAGTCAAATTTGCAAGAATAAAAGTTATTACCCCAGCTGATAAATGGTCAAAGGATATGAAAAGGCAGTTTTCAGAGGAAGAAACCAAAGCTATCAATAGGCATATAAAGATAATCTAAATCACTAATAATTAGAGAAATGGAAATTAAAACAATTCTTTAAGAACCAGCTCATACCCATCAGATTGGCTAAGATACCAAAAAAAAGAAAACGACAAATGCTAGAGCAGATGTGGGAAAATAGGTATACTAATGAACTGCTGGTGGAGCTGTGAACTAGTCCAACTATTCGGAACAGCAATTTGAAACTATGCCCAAAAACCTATTAACCCTCTGACCCAGAGATTCCACTACTAGATCTATAACCCAAAGAGATGAAAGAAAGACTAAAGGACCCATATGCACAAAAATATTTATAACAGCTCTTTTTGTGGTGACAAAGAATTAGTAACTAAGAGGATGCCTATCACTTAGGGAATAGCTAAACAAGTTATGGTAGATGAATGTGATGGAATGTTATTGTGCTTTAGAAAATGATGAAGGGGATGCTTTCAGTTAAAACTGGGAAGACTTTTACAAAATTATACAAAGTGAAGTGTAACAGAACCAGAAGAACAATTTATACAGTAAAAGTAATATTGTAAAGATAATCAACTTTGAAACATTCAGTACCTCTGACCAACACAGTGACCAACTACAATTCCAAGGGATATAAGATGAAACATACTAGAGAGCTGAAAGACTCAGAGTGCAGACTGAAGCATATTTCCTTATGTTTCTTTCCTCTTACCTTTTTTGGGGGGGGAGGGGGACAGGACATGGCTAAAGTGAATATTTGTTTTGCATGACTACATATATTTGTAATTTTTTAAAAAATTTTTCTTGCCTTCTCAATAGGTGATGAGAGGGAAGGGGAAAATTTGAAACTGAAAATAAAATTCAAATTAGAAAAAAAAAAAAACCAGTGCATTGATGTAGAAAATTGGAAATGGATGAATAGGAACATAATAAAGGAAATGGATAAAAGAACACAGAAACTGCATCCGTCATCCAACACTTGATCTCTCTGCCAAATAAAGTGTTATGACAGTCAAGAAGAACAACAACAATTTTTTAGAGAGAGATGGACAATAACTATACAGGACAAAAAAGTACTGAGAAAATGTGATTTCTAAGGATGAAACAAACAGTCACAATTATGTGATTATGGATCTATAAAAGCCAACTTCAGCTGGTGACTTAAATACATATTACTTAAAAATGTCATTGAAGTAAGGAATACTTTAATCAACTTAGCATTATCTAATATTTTTTAAATGGCATTTGTTTCCAATCTCTATTACAATCCAGCAAATGTATTTGTTGTATCTGTAGGCATAAATTTTAAGTGTCACTTTCTAATGGGAGGAAAAATCCCAATTCTATAAGCCAGTGCTGATTAACTGACACAAATTACCCTGTGATGAAGATAATCACTTTTTCCAGCTCCTTCTGTCTCTACATATACCCTTTACTATAATTTTGGATTCCCCTAACACTACCACCTGTTAAAAAACAAAAAACACCACCTTTCTTCAACCTTATACTCCCATGTAATTCCCAAACTTCCCATAATTTGTCATCTCCATTACCATCCACTGCATTTGAAAAGCTGGATTTTTTTAAGCCACAGATAAAAGATTCAAGAGATACTGTTTTCTCACTCAACTAAAAACCCATTTACACAGCAGATTCATTTGACAGCTTCTTAATTTTTCCACCTGGATGGGATGAGATAGAAAGAAGATGTACTCCTAACAAAAGCACTGTTTGCCATACTAAGAATATGATTACAGTCCTCATTTAAGTTTTATACAAGCCAGCTTTGGTATGAAGAATTGCAATTACAGGTGCAATATTGACTGGGACTGTGAAAATATATTTATGGTTTTAATGTCCTACACAGCCACTCACAACTTAAGCTTTTGCAATTCAGCTTCCAACCCTCCAATCTGACCAAAACTGCTGAAGTCACTAATAGCATCTTGAGCCCCAAATCCAATCATCATGAAATACAGAGATTCTCACTGTCTTGTTCTAGATACATAACTTAAACTCATCATTTAGGGCTCCTAAACTAAATCCCAAGGATGCAGTTACCTTGTTTTGACATTAAACTATAGTCTTACTGAGTCTCTGATAAGTGCTCATTTCAATAAGTAGGTATTTATTGATAATAAAGAACTAAGAAGAGTAGCATTTTTTGAATTTATTAAAATTTAAAATTGTAATAGTTTTTTAATAAATTTAAATATCATATTCTTCAGTAACAAACTAGATGCTGGCTGTGTGTATATTATGTGGGTGTCAGAGAATCATATATCAAGTCCACCTCCCTAATTTTAGCATCTGAAAAAACTGAAGCACAGAGTTCAAATTACTTGTCCAGCTGGAAAGTGAACTTGGGTCTCCTTGACTCCAGGTCTAGCACTCCATCCACAAATACATGTGTCCCAAGTGACACGGAGCTATAAGAGCATAAGCAGCCCACAACCTGGTCACATCCTGCTTTCTCTAAGCCTACAGAAAACAGACTGTCACTTTATTAATTAACCAGAATGGAAGTTGTCTACATGGTGCTATATTCAAGGCATCCCCAGTAAATAGCTTGTATGAATGTATTCATTTGTTCCCTTGTTGTCCCTCATTAGACTGTGAGTTCCTTGAGGGCAGAGACTGTCTTTTGCCTCTTTTTATATACCCAGCATCTGACATAATGCCTGGCACATAGTAGGTACACTTAATAAATATTTATTGACTGACTGATTGATCATCAGCCAATGGTTTCCATCAGTCTACCTGGTTCACCTACCCTAACCTCTCTGGGGCATAAGTGAGTATTCCTAAAGCCATCTGAATCTCCACTGTCCATCAGGGAACAATTAACCTGTAAACTCCCAGACTAGCTCCCACTTTCAAGGGCTCCTCATGGTGCAGCCAGTGCTGGCCCCAATTAAATAATGACCAAGGAGTATGAAAATGAAATACTGTTACTTCAACAGTAGTTTAAGTTAGTTACTTAAAAATTACAGAAAAATCTCTATGACAACCTAGCCCTCATGTGGGAAATTTTCTTCAATCCAATCAACCCTCTATATTTTAATTTACACAATTCAATAAAACACATCTACACATAATTTATTGGAGGGGGGGGAAAAACTCAAGCTACTGTATTAAGAGTTCAGCCCAAAGGACTCCCACCAATTCAACCCTTGCATGGCTACGGGGTAGAAAGATAAGGGTGGAGACAAGAGATTTCAAACCTCTATAGCACTTGCAGATTAAAGGGAGGGGCCACACTTTTGAAGTCTGTATCAGGGCCATAACTGGCCCAAGGAAAAACTGAGGAAGAAAGAAAAATAGTCTTATTCTTCATTTCAAAAAAGTGTTAGTTTTACAAGCTGACAGTTTAGGTCCACTCTCGGTGGATGTGTTCCATCATTCTGCTCCCACAGCTATAGGTCATGAAATGCATCAGTCTAGGAAACTGAATTCTCAAAGTCCCCTGGCACTCAGTCACATGGCAGGAAGAAAACCTAAGTGTGTTTGTAGCATCACTCCTGCTCTCCTCCCCACGCTCAATTCTAAAAAATTGTAGACTGATGTTCCTTTTTTTTTTTTGGGATTAGGCAATGGGGTTAAGTGACTTGCCCAGGGTCACATAGCTAGTGTTACATGTCTGAGGCCGAATTTGAACTCAGGTCTTCCTGAATCCAGGGCCAGTGCTCTATTCACTGCACCACCTAGTTGCTCCTGACTAATGTCCTTCTTAAAAAGACAAATTCAGCAAAAGGGGAAAGGGCAAACATACACATTCACAAAAAAAGCTCTCTGTATCTCTCAATGTCTTGTGCAGCATACACATGGACAGTCTCATTTTCAATGGTACAATGACTGTTTCCTTATAAAAAGCTTGAAGTTATGGGGATAGGATCTGAACCCCTAAAAGGAGAAGACCATGTCTTTAGAATCTGGACCCCAAAAAGGAAACGCCCTTGGACTTTCCCACACAGCCTAGATCCCTGCCATTCACCTGAGGCATCCCCCATCCCAGTCAATAATCCTCTTAACAGCCCTTTCACTGTGGCTCTCCTGCCACTTAACTGTCTTTCCATTGTCTGCACCTGGCCCACACCAGGCTAACAGCACTCCTTAATCCAATCCAGATCTTCCCAGTCTTTCTGTGTAAGTGTCCATCTTGCCCCCATTAAACTGCTCAGATTCTTAAAAGCTGGCCCACTTGTATCAGCATCACAAATGTACAGATTCTTAAAATCTAGGCCGCTATTGGTGACACAATAAACCTTGTCTCTGACTGAAAGAAGACTTGAGTGGCTGAATTCTTTCAAGGCACAGTCACGCCCTTTTACCCTTGCACTTCAGGGTTCTTAGCATGCCTACACCACAACACAGGGAACCCTCTGACTCCCACAAAAAATTGCCCTTCAGAACTCCCCACACACACACACACTTCAAAGGAACTACATACAAAAAAAAGTTGGTGTAATCAGGGACTTTTCTCCTTTAATGCTGCCTTTAATTCCTACGATAATATCATCATCAACTAAAACTAGCTTTCTCACAGATGAACTGAAATTCCACTTTAAAATTTTCAGTCCTATAGGCATCTTCACTTAAATCCCCAATGCTCCTGCCTGCTTCCAAAACAGAAAGTTTCACTAATTGTCTTACAGCTATGTTTTTCACAACTAATATCTAGAGCTATCCTAGTGTTGAGGTCAGGTTTGGGAGTTTGGGTGTGAAAGAATTCACTTAGATAACATTCTCCTAGCCATTCACTGGGAGTTTTACTTAACATGTAAGCAGCACAGGCCTCCTTAGTAAGATAGCTAAGTGAGACCCTGAGAGTTGGGGGAGCTATGTTTATATGAGGTTTCAGAAGGATGATATAGTTTTAGAAGTTTTTATGGAGGTTAAAGATTAAAGACAGGACAGGATGAGGGAGACAAAAGGAACTCTTTATGGTTTAAAGATTTAAGGACAGGGCAGGGGAGACACAGGTTAAACATTAGAGACTGGGGGAACACAGATAAGGGAGCTTAGAAGATAAGCAGAAGTTTTGTGATATTTCAAGATAAAGGGAAGAGACTCAAGTTACAGGATTTCCAAAGTACTAGAAAAGCAACTCTTAATATTCTTTTTAACCCTTAGGGCACTGTTTATATCCACATCACTAGGTAACTAGTACCAGCTCTTCACAGGTTTATATGGCATTTTAAAATGCAAGGTGAGTTGCTTCTCCTTCTCTTTACATAGCTCGGGGAGAAAAAAATAACTGATAATAAAATATGATGATTTCCCTATTACCAAAACTAATAATAAAGTAATTTTCATCCAATCAGAAGTAATTTTTAGAATCTAGCTCAGAAAAGTCCTCTGTCCTTGAACTGGCCAAGGCCAGTCTAAAGTTGATTTTGCTTTTCACCCCATATTCGAACTAAAAGCACCTTACACTAGGTCTTGAAGCTAAGGCAAATTAGTAAACTAAAAACATAGTAACTTTTTATAACTATACACATGTAACATAACCAAACAAGCATGTTTTTATTTTTATTTTTTTAATCATTAATTCAACAATCACAAACATCTCAAAACATGAAGAACAGGGAAATGGACCTTGCCTTACAAGAAACCGAATTTTTACCATATGCTGTTTTGAAAAGATATAGGTAATGCTTAACCAGGAAGTTAACAAATGGCTCCATTGTGACCTTTCAAATACTTGAAGACAAATGTAATGCTTACTTTCTCTCCTCTTCGGTCAGCTTCTATCTGAGCTAAATATCACTAGTTCTTTTATCAATCTTTTTATTTCTCCATTCCTTTCTACTCACAGCCACCAACCATAATATGGGACCTCACCATTACAATAGTTCATCTACTCTTCCTGCTTTCAGGCCTTCTTCCAATTTGTCCTACACACTGCTACTAAATTATTATTCCCAAAATTCCACTAAATGATTTTTTACTGTATACAAGATAAGGTTCAAACTACTCATTCTGGAATTCAGGCAGACACATACTTCTCCAAATTTCTCTCTCACTACTCTCTTACATGCTACTCTCCTACAACACTAGCCAGAATGACTCACTGCATCCAAATATACCATGCAAAATTCCCACTTCCTGAGAAAATGGAAACTGTAAATCAGATTTTAACCTTTATTTACAATTGCAAATAATCTTATATAAACAGCTAACATTCTTTCCTGAATAATGTAATAGTGAAATCCAGAAATCATTGATTCCATAGGTACCAATGATTAGCATTTAGCTCTAGAAATGAAAAATGTAGATACATTTTCATCATATTGTTTTCTCTAAAGACAAAAGGTATTTATTAAGTGCTTACTATCTAAGCATGGGGTGTGTAAAAGCAAAAAAACTTTGAAAACATTTTCATTCAAAGCAAAATAAATATCATGAAATAACTACTAAAAGTCTAATAAAATCCATAAACTTCAAAAATAATGTTATGTTAATGTTACAAATGTTAATGGTAAATAATGTTGCTGTCGTTGATGATGATGAAAATGATGACAAAAATGTGTTTACATATATCGCCTATTATGTGTCAAGCCCTATGTTAGGGCACTGTACAAATATGATCTCATTTGACCCTCACAACAACCCTAGGAGGTGCAATTACCATTCACATTTTACAGTTCAGAAAATTAAGGCAAACAGAGATTAAGTGACTTGCTCAAATTTACACAGTTAGTAAGTGCATGAGACCAAATTTGAACTCAGATCTTCCAGACTTCAGGCTCAGCCTTCTATCTACTGTGCCATTGAGCTCCCTAGTTTACTTTCTAGACTTTACTTTGGCCCCGTTTTATTGACAGTAATAGTGAGAGGGGCAACCTAGCTGGCAGAGAACGTAATAGGATAATAGGAACAAAACCAAGAAATGATATATAAGTACTTAACTAAAGTTTTGCCAAATAAAATATGTACTTATTAAAAATTGATATAAAAAGCTAATTTACTTTCTCAAATATTAACTAACAAACCATCCATTTGTGGAACAAAGGGAAAAAATGAATTATTGTAGTATCCTGCCTAAATTTTTAAACAATGTATCTTGACATACTCCCTCAATTAATCAGTCTAATCATAACTAGGTTTATACAAAGTCCATTTTTAACTCTAATGTTTTATCTAATTCATTTCTTTGGGTAACAATCACAAGGTCAGGAAGGACTAGTCAGCATCTTCTATGACCTTCAAAACAACCAGCATCTTTCTCTAGGAAAGACTCAAGCAACTGCCTCAAGAAAAATCTCATCCCTATAAAGATTTTCTATGGTAACCTCCAAGCAAGCTCCTAACTCATATTTCAACAAAATTTAACTCTTTCCCCTCAAGTTAAATTCCCTTCTTGCCCAGATTATCTGCTGCTTTCTAGTCTGGTTCTAACTTCTTTCTTTTTACACTACCTATGGTGGGTAATTTCAGGATTAAAAGAAAGGAACTACGAAGAAACATCTGATGGAGATGTTCTGGGAATAAATGACCAGGAAAAGTCAAGTTACAAAAGATAAAATTGAGAATTATTAAAGACCACAGGATCATAACAAAAAGAAGTATAAACATATACCTGTATATGATAAATAAATACCATACCAAAACAATATTAAGTGGGAGATAGCTTAGACAATATATGTATGTATGTATGTATGTATGTATGTATGTATGTATGAGTATTGCTAAAACCAAAATGTTCTATCCAAGTATACATAGATGTATGTATGTATATGTATATATGTATACATATATTATAATCACATAGTAATGACATAATATCTTACTTAATTTTAATTACTTTTTACTGAAAGCTATCTTAATACCTGCTTAGGAGTTATGTAATGTTTATGTTAAATATGTTGTTTATGAGTTCTAGCAGTGGAGAGCAAAATTCATTCAGAGGTCAATCTCATTTTGTAGAACATAAGTAATAGTTACCATTGGCCAAGAAAAATGAAAGAAAAAAGCACTGCTATCTGTATCTGTATGTTATGGAATGCTGGGCAGTAATCATAGCATTAAATGACTAAAAACAGACTTCCCATTGATCCAAGTTCCAAAAACTTTGCTTTTTCCAATTTTAACCAAGCTAGTCAAGACAAAGCTAATGCAAGTTGGTACTTAATTATCAAGCACAAATTTCAAATGGAAGAAAAAATTTCTTAAAAAGCAAAAACATATATATGTGTGTGTGTGTATATATATATAAAAACAATAAAAATTTTCTCATCATACCCTAATTTTGCAATGTGATAACAGTCCCCACATTGGCTGTGCACAAGCTTCAAGCTCAGCAGCAAATGCAGCATAGTAGGTCTGAGATTCAAATTCCACATGTTCATTTAGTTCTCGTTTATTTAAGTTCATACCTTTTAAAAAATTAAGATGGAAATTAGAGGACAAATGTAACCATTAAAAACTGTAAAGAGGAAAAGTTAAAAATCAAATATCTGGTCTAATATTCTCTGACATATTCTTCCAAATGATCACACCTATTTTAAATTAACCAATTAGGATTCATTTCACAAGATAAACAAAAATGTTTAAATATGTACATGTCAGACAAACCTAAAAGAATTTCTATTTATAAGTTTTCTCTTACTGTCTTATATAGTGGCAAAGTTTAAGGGGAGAGGGAGGGGAATAGCTAATAGATATTAGATAATTATCTAACATGCTTTAACATATAAAAAAATTCTTATAGACCCTATGGAATATTTTGGTGCAAGTATGTAAAATATTTTAAAAAGAAACCGCTTATCTCACTGCGTCTAACTCTCAAAGAATTAGTGGTAGAAAGGACCTCAGAGATCATCTTGTACAAGCACCTCATTTTGCAAATGAAGAAACTGAGAGCCAGAAAGGTGAAAAAGGCAGTCAGAACTTGAACCCAATACTTTGCTACCAAGTCCAATGCTTTTTCCACAGCACTGTACAGCCTCTGGCTTAACTTTTTAAAATTGTTTCCCAGCTTACTGATAAACTGTTTTCAGGAAAACTGACATTCATGAAAATGACAGTAACAACAATGGAAGTAAACCTTAATTTTAAAAATGCATCTGTAATAAATAATTCTTTGGTCCAGACCTGGGATTTCATTTGTGTAAGAATTCTCAGTGTGGAAACTCCCTCCATCAGTGTAAATACTCATCTGCAACCAGCAGTCAGGTAATTAAGTACCTGGGGCCCTAAACGGTTAAGTGATTTGTTCACTGATCATACAGTTAGTATGTTTCAGAGGCATGACTTAAACCCAGGTCTTCCCAACTCTAAGGCAAGTATCCTACCCACTGCCTTTCAATATGTATCATTCTCTCATTATAGCTTAATAATTTTTTTAGCTGCTGATAGTATTACACAACTCAAAAGAAAACAATATAAAAATAAAAAATATACCTTGAAAAAATGACACAAAGTTCATCCAAGTAACTAACAAACCATGATCCTCCAGGAATTTCTTTGCCACACTTTGATGTGAAAGGATATTAATAAAATCACTGACAAGAGGCCAGTAAGTATTGTTCTTCAGCAGTGCTTCTCCACAATTCACTACCACGTGTAGACTGTTTTCTTCATCTAAAAAAAAAAATTACTTACTAGCAAATTTATGTCCTCAGAATTGTTTTTCTAAAAATTGGGCATTGACAAATTTTGGGTTAGACTCAATTCAATTTGTATCGAATAAATTAAGGAAATTGTGTTAACAAAAATAATAAGGATTATTTCCCTGAGTGTAATAACAGTCTATTTTTCTCATTACTAAATGGGTCTGTGACTTAGTTAACTATTCCATCTTGCCAAACTCATTAGAATTCTAGTGGCATATTTTAAAGTACTTCTTATCTTACTACTACTACTACTCTAAGGAAATCAATGGATTTGGATAATAACAGATATCAATTATTTACAAATAAAGATTTCGAAAGACCAGGTATTAAAGATAAAAGTTAAAAATATAACTCAATAAAATTCTTGTGCTTCAAAAAACACTTTAGAACATCTCATGATCAATATGTATAAAGTCCTTTCTATTAAAAAAAAAAGTTCTTTTACCCATGAAACTCTATTCATGAAAAGACTGTTGCCAGAGAGTGCAGCAAATTTCTATGAAAAGGTCTCATTTCTAAGACATAAAGGAATAGAATCAAATTCTCCATTCTGTAAGAGCCATTCCCCAAACTATAAGCAGTCAGGATTATGAACAAGCAGTTTTCTAAGACAGAAATCTAAGCATCCATAAGTATATTTTTAAAACTTCAAATCACTAAGAAATAGAGAAATAGAAATTAAAGCACCTCTGAAGTCAACACCCAGCAAGTTGGCAAAGCTGACAAAAGGAAAAAAGGTGGTAAATGCTGGAAGAGCTGTAGAAAAAAATAGTACAATAATGCACAGCTGGTGGAGATGCGAATTGGCACAACCACTGTGAAAAGCAACTTGGAACCATGCCCAAAAAAGTTTCTGAGCCATGTATACTTTTTGATCCAATAATATTATTGCTAGTAGGCCTATACTCTAACAAGATTAAATAAAGAGGAAAAGGATGCATATATTCAAATTATATTTATAGCAGCTCATTTTTATGGTGACAAAGAACTAGAAACTAAGGAGATATTCATCAATCAGGGAGTGGCTGAACAAAGTATGATATATAAATCTAATGAAATACTATTGTCCTATAAGAAATATGAAGAAGACATTTTTGGAAAAACCTGGGAAGACTTGTATGAACTGATGAAGAATGAAGTTGAGAACCAGAACAATTTATATAATGACAACAACACTATAAAGACAAACAACTTTGAAATACTCAAAAATGCTAATCAATACAATGACCAACTTTTCCAAAGGACCCATGCAAAATATGCCACTCACCTACTGACAGGGAGATAAAGGACTCAGGATAAAAAGTGAAATATATATTTTGGAAATATGAGTACTGGGGAGTGATCGTGCATATTTGCTAAAAGAGTTTTGTTTTGTATTCCCAAGATGGGAAGGTAAGTGAGAGGAAGAGAAAATCTATTTTTAAATAGAAAAAAAATTTAGTTTTTTAAATATGTTTACAAAACTTAATAAGGGAAGGAAATAAGCATTTATTAAGTACCTACTATGTGCCAGGCATTGTGCTAAGTCCTTCAGAAATATTATCTCGGAGCAGCTGGTTGGCGCAGTAGATAGAGCACCAGCCCTGAAGTCAGGAGGACCTGAGTTCAAATCCGGCCTCAGATCAAACACTTGACACTTACTAGCTGTGTGACCCTGGGCAAGTCATTTGATCTTCACGACAACCCTTTGAGTTGAAGAAACTGAGACAGACATATATTATATGTATTATATATTATATATGCATTCTTGACTCCAGACCCAGTGCTCTATCCACTGCACTACCTAGTGTGGGTTATTTCTCTGAGTCTAAGAATTTATTTTTCTTTTCAATAAAAGGTCCTATGACTATGTTAACTCTCCCCTCTTATTAAACTCATCTGAATTAACAGCTAGCATCTATATAGATTTTTAAGGTCTGTAAAATGCTTTACAAATGTTATCTCATTTGATCTTCACAACAGCCTTTTGGAAGAGATATTCTTATTTTTCTCATTTTACAGATGAGGACATTGAGGCTAAGAAAAGTTAAGAGAATTGCCCAGAGTCCCACAGCTAGTTAAGTGTCTGAGGCAGGATCACTGCCACCTAGCTGTCATTTGAATTCAAGTGATAAAGTACTTTTTACTATTTTACCGCTCTAAGGATTATATTTACAAACAAGATTTTTTTAAATACACAGGTATTTAAAGATAAAAGAAAGCAAAAAAAAAATTCAATTTTTGTGCCTCAAAAAAAAAAAACCCTTTCAGATATTTCAGGATTATTATTTATAAACTTCTACTAATTTTTTTCCTCTATACAGTTTTCCCTAGTCCAGTTAAATTCAGATCACTGTGCTCTGATTCAAACAATCAAAAATTTATTAAGTGTCTACTGCCTACCAGACACTATGCTAAGTGCTAAGGATAAGAAAAAAGGGAAAACACAGTCCCTGCCTTCAAGGAGCTCACAATATAGTGTAGGAGATAAGATGTAAACAAATTATCTACAATCTACATACAAGATAAATAGAAAATAATTGAGAGGGAAGGCACTAGAATTAAAAGAGGTTGGGATAAGGCTTCCTGTAAAAGATGGGATTTTGGTTGGGACTTACAGGAAGACAGGAAGTCAACAGACAGAGATGAAGAGGGACAGCATAATAGGAATGGGGGAAAATGCCCTGAGCTGAGACATGCAGTATCTTATTCAAGGAAAAGCCAAGAGGCCAAAGTGACTAGATTGAAGAGTACAAGGAGGAGAAAGGTAGGAGGTGCTAGATTAGGAAGGGCTTTGAATGCCAAAGGATTTTGTATTTGATCCTGAAGGCAACAGGAAACCATTGGAGTTTATTCAGGTAGGGGTGGTGGGGGTGATGACATGGCTGGAACTGTGTTTTAGGAAAATCCCTTTTGTGGCTGAACGAAGGATGGATGGGAGCAGGGAGAGACTTCAGGCAGGCAGACCCACCAGCAGGGTATTTCAAGAATCAAGGTGTGAGGTGATAAAGGCCTGCCCAGAGTAGTAGTAATGTCAGAGGAGAGAATATTACAAAGGTGAAACTGACAGGCCTTGGCAATAGACTAGATATGGGAGGGGGGGGGAGAGTGAGAAGATGAGGAATTACTTCTCACAGTGCTAAAGTTTAACCAACTCATACTTTTAAAAAAATAGCCACATAACAATATATAAGCATAGGATCCAAGCTAAAGTCAAAAAGTATGTCATATTTAACTGAAACTAAGTTGCAAATGCATATAAGAAGACTCTATTGACTTAAGTACAAATTTGTTCCTAACACTGCTTCCAACACTCCTGTTCTTGTGAAATTTCCCTTGAGATCTTTAATAACATCAAAAGGTCAGACCTTATACTTTCATCCAAACTGAAAATGACAGCTATACCACTACAGGAACAGGGAACAACAATTCAATGCTGATTTAGTGTGGTAAGTATAAATTACTAACTCACATTTTTCCCTCAAATTTTTTTGTAAAACTTAATTACAGGAACAGTAAACCAATGCCAAAAAGGTGATTGCTATCCCATGGCCAAAAGGAGGTTGGAAAAGTAATAAATAAATGCAATGAGAAATTACAGGGAAGCAACTTTCTTTCCCCCTAGAACTAAAGAAAAAGTCAGCCAGCAATCCATGAGCAACAGGAAAGGAGACCACCAGCAAAGCCAGCACAGGAAGAGGCAAGCAAGCAGGCCAATAATGGACCAGTGGTAGGCGCTGCCCACAAGGATTGGTGTCTTAAAGGAGCAAGAGGGAAGGGCCCCCTGAGGTGGTTGTAAACATACACTGAAAGTCCCAAGCACCAGTAATGACCAAGGCTGACCAGTCAGATACAGAGTTCCAGAGTCCCTAGTACTTAGTCCTTAGAAACCAGAGAGTCTGGAAAATCCAACATTCCAAACCCTAAAGATACAGGCGTGTCTAAGTACTGTAGGCAGAGGTCAGCACAGAAGTCCAGGAAACCCAGGGCTGACCACCCCACTCAAAGGCAGGGTGCAGAGTCAGGACTTTGGAAAAAAAATGTTTCAATTCAGGAACAAAAGCTGGAAATATTACTGAACCAAAAACATCAACCTAAAGTCACTATAAACCCAGAAATGGGGAAAAAAAGAGTCTAATAGAAAAAAGTTGATTTTCCATAAGGACTATATGATTAGCTAGAAGAAATAAAGAGATTAAAAAAGAAATAAAATAAAAGCTCAGAAAGAATTAAGAGAATAAATAGCTCAGAAGAAAAAGTACTAAAATTTACCCTTTTGTAACAGACTCCCTGAAAACCAGAATAGATCAAACAGAAATCAATGACTCTTTGAGACAGCAAGAACTATTAGTACAAAATCAAAAGACTGAAAAAATAGAAGAAATATATTTGTGTGTGTATAACACATACTTAAAACATTTATGTAGAACAATATTGATATAAAAAATAGACTTGGAAAAGAGGTCAAGGTTAATTTAGGGATCATTTTGGACTCTCTGAAAACCACAACAAAATAAAAAAACCTGGACACTAAACTTCAAGTAATCACGAATAAAAACCGCCCAGATTTATTAGAATCGTAGGGCAAAGCAAATATAGAAAGAATGTACCAATCATCTCCCGAAAGAAACCCTGAAACAAAAAGTTCCAGAAATCTCATAGGCAAAATCTAGAGCTACCATACTTTCTCCCACAAAAAAGTACTACAAGCAGCCAAAAAGAAGTTCAAATACCAACAAACTATAGTCAAGATCATAAAAGAACTAAGTACCCTTTAGTTAAGAGCAGTAGCAAACACTGAGCGGCTACTGCAAACCACCTATAAATAAAACACAGGTATAAGGCCTATAAAATAATGCTCACACTTCAAACAATGATAAAGCCCAAGTTGTTCTTACCTTATTCTGAACTCCACTACAAGTCTAAACCTAGAAATGTCAGTTTTCAAACCTGAGAACAGGGAAGTGGATCATATATGGAAGCAATCAAACAAGGTTCAATGGTCAGGTTTTTACTTCTTCTATCCTTTTTTGTTTCTTTAAGTCTAGCAAAGCAGGCCTGATAGAAAAGCAGTAATGGAAGATATATGTGAAAAAAGTACAGAGATGAAGGCGTAAGAGTAAGAATTCAAAGAAAAAGGTTAGAGACATTGGATATAAAAGAACTAGAAAGAATATGGCAAGTAAATTAGAAATATATAAGTAAAAAGTCAATATAATACAGATTTGTCAGAGAGAGAAATACAAAAGAAATGAAAGCAGAAAGAGAAGCTCTAGCAGGCAAAGAGAACATTGGATGTTAGTGGGTGGAAGAGGGGAGGAGAAGGAACGGTGTATTCAAATCCAAAGAGCTTTGGGCTCAGGAGGCAAAGAATCTGGATCTGTCCAGCTCAGACATTTCCTGGCTGTAGAATCCTGGGCAAATCTAAGCCTACGTCATGACTGGCAAAATAAAAAAAATGCTTATACAACTTGGGATTGTTATAGAGGGTGATTTGCAAAGCTTCAAGTAGAATAAAGAATTCTAGGATCATAAATTTAGAATTAGGGAGGGTCTTATGAGATCATCCAGTCAATCCCACACCTTCATTTTAAAGCAAGAGAGAAACTGCAGCCAAGAGAGGTTAATTAAATGATTTGGCCAAGGCCACACATCTAATGAGTCTAAGAAAAGTTGATCTCAAGTCTTCTAGTATGCCTGCTGCTATACCAACCAAGCTGAAAATGAGAGCTATTATAATTACAAAAGTATACAAGCAGAACTTAAGACAACAAAATGGGCACTAAATGTGATTTTACCTTGGAGCTCACTTTTAATAAGGCAACTTTCCATCATGTACAATAGGACAGTGACCATGATATCCAACAACTGGCATTCTTCTGTTACTTGTCTTGCTAGTTCCTCATTGCTGAATAGCTGAACACTAATATGCACAATTCTGTTAGACATCGTGTCTGATTCATGACTTTTCTTCAGTGTTTTCATAATAAAAGCATAATGCTGGACAAAGGTTTTCGTAAAAGCAATCTGAAAAAAAGGATGTTTATTTTTTTAATTTTAAAAAATTATTTCCAAAACATAATATTTGCAGTCATTATTACATAATGGTGTTATAGAAGCATTCCAAAGTTGTGAAGATTAAAGAACAGATATTTTAATATTAAAGCCTGAGCAACTACCATTGTGATGTGAATATACTACTTCTCTTTGTTCGCAAATCTATTGCAACAATATGCAATAGAATAAGTTTCTGTCATCTACTTTATAAACATCAGAAGCTCAATCCAATACTTCAATACTTCAATCTATAGTAGCAGTTATATAGTTTAACTCAACAGCATGGTGGGCAAATCTGATTACTCTTAAAAAAAAACAAACTATTTTCTTTTCATCTGACAATGGGCCACCAATTTTACAAAGATACATCACAATATTGCCTCCATGCCATCTGTTCTTTTCCTATTTCAAATGTCTCTATATATTTCCTATTTCACATCATTCTTTTAGTAGATGAGACATACAAAAGAATGGGACTACCATATTAAGGTTCATTTCCGATAGGCTTCATTCCCTACACAATAAGAACTACAAAATATCAGTTTTCTAAATTAATTTATTTTCATCTATTGTTGTTCAGTTGTTCAATTATTTCCAACTCTTTGTAATACCATGGACTATTTTCATATAACTCAATGCTTAAAATTTATTCCAAAAGAGGCTATTTTATACTACCATAACTATATTAAGTATTTAATATGAATCTTATAAACAAACAAAAAATACAGCAAATACTATAAAGAAATTTTCTAATGCAAGTATCAATTTTTATGGCCACATTTTTGCTTTGTATTTACGACAACTCGCAATTACCTTAGTTAATGGAAGACAGCACTAGCTCATACAACTAAAATTCACCAATCATCTACTAAATTGGTTTGGGCAAAGCTTCCACAGCAGGAATACTACCAAGAAAGCCATAATGTAGCCCCACATCACAGAGTATTAGAACACTCTGGGTATTAGAAATTGCTCTGAAGTACATACTCTCCTTCCCTTCTACCTTATCTCCCCAAAAAAGATCCCTGCACCAGTTCTTCAGGAGTGGATCAGACATGAAACAGGAGTTCATCTATAAAACTCCAGCCTTACAGTAAATCTGTTCCTGTGGTACATGGATTATGCAACACAATCTACTGGGAAAAAAAAAAAAACAACTAAAAACAACTAGGAGCTGACTAGAGTTTACCAATTTTCTAAGCACAACATACACTCTATCAATGTTAAATAATCAATGTTTTTTCTTTTTATAACAATGCTACAGTACATAGGATTTCTCTTGTGAACATTCAGTTTCCAAATGCACATTATCCATAAAATATTAACTATCAAGTCAAAAGTTATTTGATTCAAGTTCCTTTACCATACCTATGACAGATACCAAAGAATTAAGATTGTACTTTTCACAAGCTAAAAGGAAAAAAATGCGTATTCAATTGAACTTAACAAACATTAATTTAGTCCCTAAATTTGCATTAAAAAGGCAATTGCTTAAGTTTTCTGTGTGATTTGTTATATAACATAAATCTTTAGAAATACCTTTTATCATAAAGAACTTTTCTTTATAGGAATAGTAAATGAACTATACATAGAAGTAGTTAAATAATAATTCCATCTGAAATAAACAGGAATGACAAAAACTTTCTTTATAAAAATCTCTCAGAATATCTACTATACCTTGAGCTTCTTTCTGATTAAAAAATAAAAGTTATCAATAGCATTTTCAGCTATGTATTTACAAAATGTGACTTAAAGCAATGACTACATAGAAAAATGAGCCCATCCCCATAATAAAAAGTGTAATGTAATCAAATCTCAATTATTCAGGGACTGATCTAATCTGTGAATTACTTAGTCTCTTTGTTTCAATCCTTCCTCCCCCTACTAATGGCCTACCAGTGGCCATTATTCATCAATATATTCACCAGGTAACAAAAAGGAAAAGAAAAGAAACCAGTTCATTTGACAGCTCAACTAAAACATTTAAGGCAGGAGGATGAAGTTATTGCTAAAAATGACATTTTGATTTTATCTTTGGATTTCTTTTATCCATGATATCTGTGCGCTCTATAACCATGCATAATTGAGATTTGACTATATTAGTATCTCATCATCTCTCTTCACCTTGCTCCCCTAAGACTGAAATCACCTTAAATCCTGAAAGGAGTTCAATATGTAATTATTAATTGAAAATGTTTAAGAAACTAGACAAGAGTGAGTCTTATGCAAAGGAAGCAGAAAGGAAAAAGAAAATATATGATCTAAAAACATAAAGGTGATCTGCTGCCAAATCCAACGGAGTAATGAGAGAATGATATAAATAAAAATTTCTCTAAACATAAATGAACTGTGTCTCTTCAAATTAAATATGACCTAAAATGTTTAAAGAAAAGAGAATGACATTTTTTCCTAAACAATGTCCATTTCTAGAACAATTTACTCTCAACTATATAACTATCTTAAAAGGGTAGGTGTTCACCAATTCAAGTAAACTCTCTGCAGGTTAATCTGAAAGTTTGAGGAGGCAGACTCAAACTTATTCTTTCATCAAACAATTTACATATAATCATAATAGCCAAAGCAATTCTTCCATAGCATTCTGCTTCCCATTTCTATTCATCTGTTTTTCCATAAATACTATGGCAGCTACTTTTCTAAATTTTCCTTTTCTTGCTTTCCCTTCCAAGAGTTGCTACCTAACAAATCATTATTTCATTTGTAGGACCTATAACAAATCAATAGCATAGACCACAAACTTTACATTAGCACCAAAAAGAAAATTTATATCCTTCATCTGTTTCTGTTGCCAAAGCAGAGGTAACCAATAAAAACATAGCTGCATTGCCAGACTTCCAAAACACCAACATCAGATATGTAATCTCTTATTTTCACAGAAATGAGATGAGACAGGTACAGTAGATACCCAAGAGAATCTGAGGTGACAGGACCATGAGAATAGAGATGAAAAGGATTTTAAAGATCACCAAAGTTAGCAACACACAGGTTCTCCCCAACCTAAGGAAATATTAAACTGGAACTCTAGTGGTTTGCTACAAGCAGCTTTAATTGCATTCATTACCTCTAATTTACTAGTAAAAAGAAAGTGCTTTAAAGTGTGGTATCAGTTGTCACATCTTCAATACAATAAAGCAACCTCAAAGTTAAGACATCACCATAGGCCAAAAGTATAAAAGTTAAAGAATATTAGTAGTGAAAAGGAAAAGAATTGAGAGTATAAATTTAGAAAGGAAAAACTTTAGATACCTTATAATCTTGATCTGGTAGCATGTTGAGTAAGAAAGTTACCATCTTTTGTGGAAATTCATATTTTATAGTCCAAAATAATAATTCTTCTAGAAAACTTTTATGTTTCAAAACATCCATAATAGATTGATCTGTATGAAAAGGAAAATTTTTCACCATAAAGATTTAGATGGCCCCAAAGCATTTAAACTGCTTTACATTACAATTAACATCACATTTAAGGTGTTTTACATTATAATTAACACTATGTTATTAAATGTAATGGATTGACCTTACAAATATCTAAAAATCAGCAACATCTAGTTGATACATAACTATAAGACACTGACTATTACAAGCTTTAACCAAAATATATTAACACAAATAAAAATACTGATATCCTATAAAATAAAAATAATCTAGTAATATAATTGGAAATTTGCATCATTAAACATTATCTGGGTCTTGAGAATCAAAACTAAAAGTTATAGCTCTTCAGAACTACTAGCAAACTAACAAATAACATTCAAAATTAAGCCAATTAATAGCATTCAAAATTATTTTAAAACAAACTAATTTTAAAGGTTACAAAAAAGGATACTACCAAGCATAACAGAAAGGAAAAGGTTGTTTTTGAAATCAACACTCAAAAAAAAATTTGTCCCCTTGGTTGTATTCCTGAATAATGCCAAAACTATAACAAAGGCCATGAGTCATCAGCAATATGACTAAGCAATACTTCCTAAAAGAATGCCATTGATGTTTCCTCCATTTGTATTTCAGTAAGAGATTAAAGACTTTCCTTTGGTCTGAATATTTTTCGTTTTTTGACCAATTATTTTGATTTTTTAAAGCCAGGTAGATCCTTATTTAAAAGTGGAAGAAACTGATAAAAGATTTTTCTCTGAAAACTAAAAATTTCAAAACTAGTTATCTCTGTGACTTCCTCATAAAAGCCCTGAAAATTCTTTCACATAGTTTAATTTTATAGGAAGTGTTAAAATTCTGGTCCTTTATGCAAAATTTTGCTGAAAGCTTCCTCCTATAAATGATTACCTCTACAAGTGTCTTCTCTCTACCTAAAAAGTACTGCAAGAGCTGCTTAGGTTAACAGTATTGTCTAATAAAGCTTAATGTTAAGCCTCTATCTTACACTGTCCATTTTACTTTGCTTTCTTGGTTTCATTTCTTTAGTTTTACAAGTTATACTTATTTTTAAAAGCTTTTTAAAAAAAATCAATCTTGCTTATGCTAACATACAGAAAGCCAAGCTGCTTTCTACTAAAAAGATATGGACCTATCTTACACAAATTATTCTCAAAAATTGAGAGAGAAAGTATGCTACAAAACTCCATTTGGAGGCAAATATCTCAATATCTAAACTATGGAAGGCCAATGCAAATAAAAAAGAATTATAGAACAATATCATTTGTCAACATCAATTCAAATTTTTTCAATAAAATCCTAGCAAAAAGACAAGAACAATTTATCCAAGAATTATTCAATAATGTAAAATTGTGTACATACATACATATATGTGTGTGTGTTTGTGTGTGTGTGTCTGGTATATAAATATATACCAGAGATAGATGGATGGTTCAACATTAAATGTGCATATTCATAATGAAAAGAAAAACATGCTAAATTATATGGTAGCAATAGATGCTAAGAAAGCTTTTGCTAAAGCACAAGTCATTTCTTCTTTAAAAAATAAACCTACAAAGCTAGGCATAGAAAGGCCTTTTAAAATGTGATTTTAAAGTACCTATCAAAACTAAAAATTAGCATTATTCATAATTATTAGCAAATTCCAGAAGCTCTGCCAATCAACACCAGAACAAAGGAAGGACCATTTCCTAGCTCTAATTTGACATAAATTTAGAAATGCTAGCACTAATACTAAGACGAGAAAAAAATTAAAGGCATAAAGGGTATATAAAACTATCCCTATTTGTTGCCAACATGATCATTTACTTGGAAAATCCTGAAGAAACACAAAAGAACCTAAGACAATTAACAGCTTCAGAAAAGCATCGCGATACAAAATAAATTCACAGAAAACAGTAATTTTACATAGCAATAAAAAATGCAAGGAGAAATAATATAGGGAAATTTCATTCAAAATAACTCTACAAATTGTATAAAGTATGTGGAAGCTAACCTGCCAAAGCATGCTGAAGACCTATATAAAAACAATTTTAAGGAGGCAGAGTCAAGATGGCGGAGTAAAAGCAGGACTTGCTTGAGCTCTCCCCCAAACTCCTCCAAATACCTGTAAAAAATGGCTCTAAACAAATTCTAAAGCAGCAGAACCCACAAAAAAACAGAGTGAAACAAATTTCCAGCTCAAGACAACTTGGATGGTTGATTAGAAAGGTCTGTTGTGCCAGGCTGGGAGAGGAGCACAGCTCAGCATGGGCCACACAGACAAAGACCAGGCCTCAGCGAACCTGGAGCAGACCTCAGGGGACTGAATCAAGGGAAGCTGTAGCAGTTTCCAGACTTCTTAAGCGACAAACGTCAAAGACAACTTAGAAGGTCAGTAGGAAATGTCTGTCAGATTGCAGTGAGAGAGGAGCTTGGTCCCATCCCCAGTCCCAGTGCAGCTGCGGGGTGGCGACTGCTTCCAGGGCTCTCAACCCATAGATGGTGGAGTATCAAGCAACTGATCAGAGAGGCATTGCAGGGATCTCTTTGCTGGTGCTGAGGCAGGATTCTCTTGCTTTCCCTGGGCTTGGATCTGGGTCACAGTCCTAGGGCAAGGAGGAGCATTGGCATGGTGGAGAGAGAATCCTCCTCACAGTTCCAAGGCAGAAAAGAGTGCTTGTGGTTACTTATAGACCAGAACACAGGCAAGGAAAGGAGTAAACACCTTGCCCTTGATCGTACCACCTTGGAAGAATGGTAAATTTACAGGTCCCTAGAAATATTTCTAAAAACAGCTGCACAAAACCCCCAAAGCTTGGGACAGTACATTCTCCACACTGGAAGCAAACCCCTACCTTAACAAAAAGTTTAAAACTCAAGTAATTGGCTGAGAACATGAGCAAACTGCACAAAAAAAGTTAGACCACTGAATCTTCCTTTGGTGACAAAGAAGATCACAACATACAACCAGAAGAAGACAACAAAGTCAAAGCTCCTACATCCAAAGTCTCCAAGAAAAATATGAATTGGTCCAAAGCCACAGAAGAGTTCAAAAAGGATTTTGAAAAGTAAGAGAAGTAGAGGTAAAACAGAGAAGAGAAATGAGAGTGTGCAAGAAAATCATGAATAACAAGGCAATAACTTCCTAAGGGAGACCCAAAAAAATACTGAGGACAATAACACCTTAAAAAATAGCCTAACCTAAATGGCAAAAGAGGTCCAAAAAGCCAATGAGGAGAAGAATGCCTTAAAAAGCAGAATTTCGCCAAATGGAAAAGAAAATCCAAAAGCTCACTGAAGAAAATAATTCCTAAAATATTAGAATGGAGCAATTGGAAGCTAGTGACTTTATCAGAAATCAAGACAACTGTATAAGAAATTCAAAAGAATGAAAAAATAGAAAACAATGTGAAATATCTCACTGGAAAAACAACTGACCTGGAAAATAGATCCAGGAGAGAGAACTTAAAAATCACTGGACTATCTGAAAGTCAAGATCAAAAAAAAAGAGCCTCCACATCATCTTTCAAGAAATTATCAAGGAAAACTGCCCTGATATTTTAGAACCAGAGGGCAAAATAGAAATTGAAATAATCCACCAATCACCTCCTGAAAGAGATCCTCAAAGGAAAACTCCTAGGGATATTGTAGCCAAATTCCTGAGCTCTCAAGTCAAGAAGAAAACACTACAAGCAGCCAGAAAGCAACAATTCAAGTATTGTGGAAAAACAATCACGGTAACACAAGATTTAGCAGCTTCTACATTAAGGGACCGCAGGGCATGGAATATAATATTCCAGAGGGCAAAGGAGATAGGATTACAACCAAGAATCACTTACCCAGCAAAACTGAGTATAATCCTTCAGGGGAAAAAAATGGACATCCAGTGAAATTGAGGACTTTCAAGCATTCTTGATGAAAAGACCAGAGCTGAATAGAAAATTTGACTTTCAAATACAAGACTCAAGAGAAGCATGAAAAGGTAAACAGGAAAGCAAAATCATACAGGACTTAAGACTTAACTGTTTATACTCCTGCATGGAAAGATGATATTTGTAACTCATGAGACCTTTGTCAGTATTAGGGTAGTAGGAGGGAAAAAAATATATGGATGGATAGATGGATGGACAGATAGATAGATAGATAGATAAATAGACAGATAGAGGGCACAGGGTGAGGTGAAGATGAAGGGGTGATATCTAAAAAATAAAATTAAGGGGTGAGAGAATTATACTGGGAGAAGGAGAAAGGAAGAGGTAGAATGGGGTAAATTATCTCACATAAAACAGACAAGAAAAGACTTTTACAGTGGAGAGGAAGTGAAGGAAGGTAAGAGGGAATGAGTGAATCTGATTCTCATCAGATTTGACTTAAGGAAGAATTAACATACACAGTCAACTGGGTATGGAAATCTATCTTACCCTACAGGAAAATAGGGGGCAAGGGGATAAGAGAGGGAGGGGATGATAGAAGGGCAGGGCAGACTGGAGGAGGGGGTAATCAGAAGCAAACATTTCTGAGGAGGAACAAGGTCAAAAGAAAGAATAGAATAAATGGGGGGGTGGGATAAGATGAAGGAAAATATAGTTAGTTTTTCACAACATGACTACTATGGAAATGTTTTGCATGACACATGTATAACCTATATCTAGTTGCTTGCCATCTCAATGAGAGTGGGTGGGGAGGGAGGAAGGGAGAGAATTTGGAACCCAAAGCTTTAAAAACAAATATTAAAAATTGTTTGTACATGCAACTGGGAAATAAGACATACAAGCAATGGGGTATAGAAATCTATCCTGCCCTACAGGAAAATAGAAGGGGAAAGGGATAAGAAAAGAGGGGGGTAATAGAACAGAGGGCAGATTAGGGGAAGGGTATTTAGAATGCACAGCACCATCTTGGGGTGGAGGGGGGGCAAGATGGGGAGAAAATTTGGAACTCAAAATCTTGTGGAAATGAATGCTGAAAACTAAAAATTAATTAATTTGTAAAAAATAAAATATAAGAGCACTGAGTCAAATTTATAAATATAAAAGTAAAACTTTAATAAGTTAATTTAAAAAAGAAACAATTTTAAAATAATCCTTAAAGAACTCAGAGTGAATTAGGTAAGTGGAAGAATATTTAGTACTCATGGCTGATCCATGACAATGTAATAAAAACTATACTATCTAAATTAATTTCAAGGTTTAACATTATAGCAATCAAACTACCAAATGAGTAGATCAAGAAAAAAATAACACGATTCATTTGGAGAAACAAAAGATCTAAAACATCAAGAAAAATAATGAAAATAAGTAGGAATGAAAGGAAAATTATACTTTCAAAATCTGTATCATAAAGCAACAATTATCAAAAATATTCAGTACTGGTTAAAAAGTATATCGATCAATGAAACAGACTAGATAAACAAGAATCAGAAACGAATGAACTGAATAATCCACTGTTTGATAAACTCAGTAACATAAATTACCTGATGAAGAATTCACTATCTGACTCACTATTGCCTTCCTGCCTATTCATGTCCATTTGAAAGAAGGCGGAGAAAATCATATAACCATTCTGACTGGGTTCACTACAAATTTATGTTACAGAACCTCAACTGGGCCCTAACTGCTGCTAAGCAATCCTACTATACCTCCCTTATCAATTCACTATCCCACTTTCTACAGTGGCTCTTCCAAACCTTTTCATCCCTCCTCAAACCTCCTATGTCTTCCCCTCCTCCCACTCTTAGCCCAAGAACTCTGTCTCATATTTTACAGGAAAAAAAAAAAATGAAGCCATTTACCATGAACTCCCTCTACTCCCCTCACAATATCACTATCTGACAACTTAATATTTGCTTATTAAAACTGGAAAGGTGTTCGAAAGAAATTAAGCTTAAACCAACATTTTACAAATATCTCACAAAATGGATGCATGACCTGAATGTTAAAGCTTATGTCACACACTCATAAAAAAAAAAATTGAGGCCAATCAGATCAAGTATCCAGATCAACTATAGCTATAGCTACAGGGTGAATTACAAACCAAATAAGAAACAGAAGTGGTCACAAAAGATAAAATAAGATTATATTTGCTTACATATAATTGAAAAGCTTTATCATAAACAAAAGTAAGGTAACCAGGATAAAAAAGGAAGCAGTGTATTGGAAAACAATCTTTGTATCAATTATCTCTGATAAGGGTCTGATATAATAACAATAGTAATAATAGCTAGCATTTTTAAAGTGTTTCAAGTAGCATGCTTCACAAATTTATCTCATTTTATCCTCACATCAACCCTGGGAGGCAGGTGGTGTCATTATTCCCATTTTACAGATGACATAACTGAGGCAGACAGTAGTTAAGTGACTTACCCAGGGTCACATAGCCAGTAAGCATCTGAAGTCAAATCTGAACCTAGGTCTTCCAGGTCCAGCACTTTATACACTGCACCACATAGCTACCTCTATACAGATACACTGGCAAACAACAGAAATACATGACATAAAACCAAAAGCCATTCCCCAATGAATAAGTGGACAAAAAATAATAAAAATAAGAACCCTCCCTTTGATTTAAGGACTCCCACTGCACCTGTTGCACCTGTCCTTTGAGGGTAAATGAGGAGCACTTCTCCACTCAATGATGAACCTTGCCACACCTGGTCATACCCTTCACATCCCAGTGACACTGAACTCCTGTAGATCATCATTCAAACCCCACTCCACACTACCACCTGATTCCTCATTCCCGTCCCCCACCTTTACTCCAAAGTTTCATCCTAACTCCACCTATTCCATAGGTAACAAATTTCCCCTCCTCTTAATGTTTCTCTCCCACTCCTTCCATCTACTAGTTCTTACTGATATCTGCCTTCCCCTTGATGACACAGCCTCCCTAGCTACCCTTTCTAGTACAGCCCGCACTTTCACTCACTCTTCTCATTTCACTGGTCAAGGATGGGGAGTTGGAATACTCCTTGCTCCCCATTGCCACTTACAAGTTTTCCCTCTTTCTCCATCATTCAGTAACCTCTCTTTCTTTGAGGTTAATGCTATTCATATCTACCACCCAATCAAAATCCTGGTAGCTATTGTCTACAGAGCCCCAAGTCACTCCCCTTCCTTCCTCAATGAGTTCAATACCTGGATCACAATTTTTCTCTCCTAGGGGACTTCAACAGAAAGACTGATTCTCCTTCAAATATCATAACCATTCAGTTCCTCAGCCTACTCACTTCCCATGAGTTACTCCTCCATCCCACCTCAGCCACACACAAACATGGTCATACCCTCGATCCAGCCATTATCCACATATGTACCACCTTCACATTCAAGAATTCTGAAATCCCCTTATCCAACCATAATCTAGTAGCTTTTCACCTCTCCCTCTGCCTTCCCTTACATAATTCTACTCTTCATCCACAGTATGACCTCTAATCCCTTGATCCCTCAATTCCGTCCCAGGACATCTCCCCTGCACTAACCATTCTCCTGTCTTCTCCCCATCTTGACTCCTTGGTGAAAAATTCAAATCTACACTGTCCTCCTCTCTTGAATCCCTGGTCCCCTGATTATATTGCTTATTACGCCCAGGTAAGCCTCAGCCTTGGATCACTCTCACCATTCATTGCTTTCCTGCCTCTATACATGTCCACTGGAAAGAAAGTGGAGAAAATCATATAACCATTCTGACTGGGTTCACTACAAATTTATGTTACAGAACCTCAACTGGGCCCTAACTGCTGCTAGGCAATCCTACTATACTTTCCTTATCAATCCACTATCCCAATTTCTACAGTGGCTCTTCCAAACTTTTTCATCTCTCTTAAACCTCCTATGACTCTCCCTCCTCCCACTCTCAGCCAAGAACTTTGCCTCATATTTTACAGGAAAAAAAAATGAGGCCATTTACCATGAACTCCCTCTATTCCTCTCTTCCTCCCCTCCTATCAGGTGCCTTCTGTCACCTTCTTCACCTTCACCCCCATCTCAAATGATGAAATGGCCTTACTCCTTACCAAGGCTGATCTCTCTATGTGCTCAAGTGATCCTATTCTACACCATCTCCTCCAACAGACTGCCTTCTCTGTCATCTGCACTCTCACTTATTTTTTCTCTATCCCTTTCTATTGCTCATTTTCTACTGCCTACAAATATGACCACATCTCCCCTCTCCTGAAAAATCCTCAATTCATCCTTTTATCCCTGCTAACTGTAGCTAAACTCCTTCAAAAAGTCATCTACAATAGGTTCCTCTACTTTCTCTCCTCCTACCCCCTTCTTCACCCCTTACAATCTGGCTTTTGTCCTTATAATTTCACTGATGTGGTTCTCTCCAAAGTTACTAATTATCTCTTAGTTGTCAAATCTAATAGTTCTTTCTCATTCCTCATTCTCCTTGACCTCTCTGCAGACTTTGACACTGTCAATCACTCTCTCCAACTTGATATTCTCTTCGCTCCAGGTTTTCAGGACATAAATCTCTCCTGGTTTTCCTCCTACCTATATGACTACTACTCTGTCTCCTTTGCTAGATCCTCCTATAGGGCATGTTCTTCTAACCGTAGGTGTCCCACAGGATTCTTGGCTCTTCTTCTTTTCTCCCTTTATACTTCTTCATGATCTGATCAGTTCCCATGGACTTAATTACCATCTCTGTGCTGATATTTCTCAAATCCAACCTTTCCTGCCACAATCTCACTGCTTACTTCCAATCTAGCCTTTCTTAATCTTACATTCAACATGCCCAAAACAGAATGCATTATTTTTTCCCTTAAGCTCTCCCCAACTCCTAATTTCCCTATTACTTTAAAGAGCAATCTTCTAGGTCTCAGGCTCACAACCTAGGAGTCATCCTGGATTCCTCACTATTTCTCACCTCCTATATATCCCAGTAATTGCCAAGGCCTGTCAATTTTACCTTTGCAACATTTCCTCTCCTCTGAAACTCCCATCCTTTTAGTGCAGGTTCTCATCACCTCACACTTGGATGACTGCAATAGCCTGCTGGTGGGTCTGCCTAGGTCAAGTCTCTCTCCACTCCAATTCATCTTTAATTTAGCCACTAAATTTAATTTTCCTAAAACACAGGTCTGATTATATCACCTCAATAAATTTGATGGCTTCCAATTGATTCTAGGGGAAAAAACAAAATGTGTTGTTTGGCATACAAAGCTCTTCATAACTTTCTTTCTACCTTTCCAGTTCTCTTATACTTTATTACCTAAAGCTTCCACGAAAAAGACATCCCATCTCTCTCACCTCTGAGTATTTTCTCTGGCTGTGTCTCATGCCTGGAATGTTCTCCTTCCTCCACTCTAACTACTGACTTTTCTGGCTTCCTTTAAGTTCCAACTCCTACCCCATAAGAGCAAGGGGCCACTAGGTTGCCTAAAAGGGAAAACAAGCCAAACCAACCCAGGTCAGAAGTGAAGCAGGTCAAAGCTTCTGTTCCAATCAGCAATGGAGTCAGGCTCAAGAGTGTCTACTGTACTTCCAGTCCGGACAAGTTAGGGAGTGGCAGAAAGGAAGGAAAACAAAGTCAATAAACATTTATTAAGTGCCTATTATGTACAAGCCCCTGTTGCTAAGAACAAGATACAAAGACAAAAGACAGTCCCTTCAATGAAGGAGCTCATAGTCTAATAGGGGAGACAACAGCAAACAACTATGCAAAGGATGTTGGAATTAATCAACAGAAGTAAAGCACTGGAATTAAGAGGTATCAGGAAAGGCTTCCTGTAGAAGGTGGGATTTTAACTAGGACTTAAAGAAAGCCAGGAAGCAGAGATGTCACTGGATCACAAAGTACATGAAAGGAGTAAGATATAAAAAGATGTGAGGTGGGGGGAGGTTATAAAAGGCTTTGAATAGAACAGAGAATGTTATATTTGATCTCAGAGGTGATAAGGAACCCCTGGAATTCATTGGGAGGGTGATATGGCAGAAACTGAGCTTTTAGGAAGATCAACAGATCTGGCAACAAACTGGATCTGGGAGGTGAGAAATAATAAGGCATCAAGGATGAAACCTAGGTTGTGAGTCTGGGTGACTGGGAGAATGCTGGTATCCTTAACAGTGATAAGAAAGTTTAGAAGAGGAGAGGGTATGAATGAATTCAGTTTTGGACATGCTGAGTTATCTACGGACATTCAGTTCAAGATGTCCAATAGGCAGGTGAAGATGTAAAACCTGAGGTCAGCAGACAGGTTAGAGCTGGAAAAAGTAGAACTGAGAATAATCAGCATAGAGATGATAACTGAATAAAAAAATTGATAATCTCATCAGCTCCATGACAGTTAATGAGATCACCAAGTAAAATTGTATAAAGGGAAAAAAGAAGAAGATCCAGGACAGAGCCCTGTGGGATACCTACCATTAGTGGCACAACTGGGATAAAGATCCAGGCAAAGGAACAGGTAGGAGAACCAGGAGAGAGTAGTGTAATGAAAACCTAAAGAAAAGAGAGTATCAAGAAGAGGGCAATCAATAGTATCAAAGCCTACAGAAAAGTCAAGAAACATGAGGGTTGAGAAAAGACCATTAGATTTGGTAATTAAAAGATATCTGGTAACTTTGGAGAGAGCAGTTTCAGTTGAATGATAAAGTCAGAAGCCAGACAGTAAAGGGTTAAAAAGAGAATGAGAAAAAAGGAAGTAGAGGCACCTATTGTAGAGGACCATCTTAAGAAGTTTAGTGACATAAGGGAGGAAGATATTGGATAACAGCAGGAGAGGATGGATGTGTCAAGTCATATGTTTTTTGAGGATGAGGGAGACATGGGCACGTTTGTAGGCAGTAGAGAAACAGGTAGTATACAGGGAAAGGTTGAAAATAAGTAAGAGTGAGGATGACAGAGGAAGCAATCTGCTGGAGAAGACATGATAGCATGAAATCATTTGTGCATATAGAAGAAGATGGACCTTGGCAAGGAGAACGACCACCTAATTAGGAAAGACAAAGCTGAAGGAAAATACAGTGGCAGAGGACATCTGAAGGATATGAGATGAGGAAGAGGTGAGAAAAGGGAGGTCTCGGCAAATAGCTTCAATTTTTTCCGTAAAATATGAGCCAAGGCTTTCAGTTGAAAGGGTCAGAGGGATAAAGTCATAGGAGGTTTAAAAAAGCATCTGTAGTGAAAAAGATAGTAAATTACTTACTAGGATGGGAAGTGTAAAAGGTTTGCCCTACCACACTAAGGGTACAGCTGAGGTCACGTAACATTAATCTGTAGTGGACCCAGTCAGCATAATTTCATGATTTTCTCTAGCTTTGTTCAGTAGCACACATGTAGTAATGAAGGCCAGTGATTGTCAGTGATTCAAGGCTGAAGCATGACAGGGCAAGATTGGCATACATTGAGGGAGAAATGGAATCAAGAGAAGAAGTGGTTATAGAATTGAACTGGTTCAACCAAGGGATCAAGATGGAAAAGGGAAGAGAAGCACAACTGAAGACGTGATGGCCTTTGAAAGAACTAAGGATCAAGGGATTGGAGGACTTAGTGAGGACTAAAAACAGGGTTTGGGGTTTTGAGGGAGTAGTAGAAAGCCAACAGGTTGTCATCAGATGAGAGAGACAGATAGTAAGACAAGGAGACATAGAGGGGAGGGTGATAAAAGAGGAGAGGGCAGAGGGAAGAAATAAAGGAAGGAAGGAAGGGAGCAAGGTAGGGAGGGAGAAAGGAAGGAAAGGAAGGAGGGAGGATATATGACAAAAACAAAAAATATCTTTTATAAAATATATAAAAAAATTCAAAAAACAACATACAGATTATTAGAGATACTATCTTAATTATCAATCAATATTTATTATTTATTAAACTCCTACTATGTTCCAAGTAATGAAATAGTCACTAACTCTCAAAAAGTTTACATTCTATTTTATATACAATATATTTCACACAGTTCAAAACTTCACACAATCAACAAAACTTATTTTTCATGTGATTTGGAAAAAAATGGAAGAGGGAGGGGGAGCAAAACTACATACAAGTGTATTCCCTACTGTTTCACAGGTAAACACACAAGTAACACCATTTGTTGGGCAGGAGAACAAAGGAGGGCTCCTAACAATAACAGGTTGTTCTGCACAGGTCAGATCTGGTCAGACAGGAAGACAGCCTAAAAGGAGTTAAAAAAAGCTTACTTTATTCTAGTCGAGTCTTCTCAATAGGGTTGCTGATTATGCGAGCGCCAAGTCCTACCACATTCCCTAATCACACTTCTCGCAGGGGTGGGCTAGAAAAGGAGTATAACTCCTTCAAGATCCCCTATACCTCAATGGGGGCCAGTTGAGGCAAGCACACTGATTCCCCCCAAGCCTTGATGGGGGCTGATCAAGGTAGGTACATGCATTCCTCTACGCATTACCCAAATCCCCAAAATGAATTCCCTACTTACTGACCAGTGCCCATTTGCTTTATAGGGCAACAGACAAAAAAGGCATCTTGCCAACATTAAGCTCACGGGTTAACTTCAGCAATATCGTCATGAACTAGCACAGCACCGGTGCACATTATATCACCCTATATCTCACTGTGCAAGCATGGTGGAGATATTTTCAACAATAATTAGTAGGAATTATCTATTTTGGCCATGGATCCTGGAACTATTATCTAAAAGAAGTAACAAAATCCTCCTTACACACACTAAAATTCACCTTAATTACACCTATCTGTACCAATCACAGCTTCCTCTCAAATTTCAATTGACAATTCCTTAAGAAATATCTCTGGCATATGTGTAACTGCATCATAAAAGTTTTAATAAGTTTATCTGATTTTATTAGCTGACCTCTAGAATCTAGCCAAAAAAATTAACATGTGTATTATATGTATGTATGTATGTGTGTATACTTCTGCAGATAGATGAGTCCTATATTACTAAATACCATAGTGACTGAATATCATATGATGAACACCCTGGATTATGAGTACAAGGAGAATCATCAGGGCAAAAGAAGTTCCCCTCCTCTACATTGTAATTTCCAACCTACCAATTACCTAGGCCAAAGGAACATGAAGAGAAAAGTCTTAGCTTAGTTTATTTTTAGAGTTTTATTTGTGGATTTAGGAAGGGATGTGTACATGTACACAGACATACATATACATATATGTGTTTGTGTTATATGCGTGTGCACCTGTGTATATATACATGTGCACGTATATCACAAACATATACCCATGTGTTTGTGTGTATATGTGTGTAAAAATATATATATATACACACACACACACACACACACACACATATACACACTTAGGGAGGGGTGTTTTTTTATTTATTTATGGGTGTGTATGTGTGTGTATGTATGTTTTATTTATATTATATAATATATAATAAATGTATTTATTATTATATATTTTATTTTGTATTATATTTATTTATATTCATTATATGTATTATATATTATATATATTATATATAATACATATTATATTCATTGTATTATATTATATTATATTCATTTATATAAATGTATTAAGTATTACAAAATATCAAAGCCTATTAAATGCATAGCTAAAGAATATAAATTATGTAATATATTATAATTCTTTCTATATTAAGATCATGAATATTTATCTTCCATTTAATGGTTGTAGCTACCTAGCTGAAGTCTAACTTTTTCTAATACCTGCTTCTTTGTCTCAACATCGGAAAACAGAATTTCTCCTAAAAATGAACTAAGCCATTTTTTTGTTTGTCACTATGGACTCCATCCACCTGCTGCTTCATAACAATCAATGGTCCTAACCAAGGATTTCCAGAGTATGACAACCATGAATTTTGAAAGACCCTCTCTTCCATATACTGTAGTAGTAATTAGAATGAGTGTGAAAGGGAGGGAAGATAGAGAAGGAAAACAGAAGTGGAACAGAATATAACACTGCAAATTCCATAATATTTGGGGGGGGAGAATCCTACAAAGTCACCAAATTGTACCTTTTCATTAACAATAGAAAAAAAAATACAAGCCTGAAGAAAAGGGACAAAACTTAACAGTAAAACTTTTTAAAGTTTTGTTATAGAAGTTGAGTTAGAAATGCTTTTTTCTAGTCACCTTCCCTGTTTGCCTTATAAGTTCATTTATTTGTTTAAGTATTACTGTGACAGCTCTCTTAAAAAGGTTCAGGCTAAGAACATAATAATCTAAGCATTGTAAATATGATACACTCTTAATCAATCTTTGTGTATGAAATGTTGACAAGTTCAACTAAAATCAAGGAGGAATAAAGTCAAGCATTGAGGTTTGATATTTGTGTAATACTTCAAGTGGACTAGAGTGTGATTTTTAGCTACCGAAAAAAATATCCTTCCTTATCATTTCATTAGCCCATCAGTTTAAGCAAACTGTAGTAGAGGTAATTATGTATCAACAGTACATCGTACACCTCTTTAGAAAAGTTTCTAATTTTCGGCAATCTAAGAATAAATTTCTAAAATAGTAATCTCCTATCATTTAAATGTTGCTATGCATTGTGATGCATTTATTTAATGCTTACTATATGTCAAGCACAAAGGATACAAAGAAAGGAAAAAACATCATGCATGCTTACAAGATGCTCACATTCTAACGTCAATGTGTAAGTAACTATGGTACATACTTCATATAGAAATGTAAATGGAAGGTAATCTTAAAGGGAGGGAACTGAGAAGGAGGAGGAAAAGGAGAAAGAAGGGGAGGAGTAAGAGGAGACAGCAAACAAGACTGGTAAAAAAAGAAAAAGCCCTCTACAGAAGGTGATATATGAGCTCAGTTTTGAAGGTATCCAGTGAAGGTAGGAGTCAAAGGTAAAGAAGAATATTTATACATAGGAGACAACCAATGCAAGTACATACTGAATTGGGAGATAGAGCATGAGGTACAAAGAACAAGTAAGCCAGTGGAGTTGGATCCTAGAGTTCACGAGGTGGAGTTAGGTATAAGAAAACTGGAAAGAGATGTAGGAAATTTAAGAGGTTATGAAGGACTTTAAATGCCAAAAGGAGGATTTTATATTTAATCCTGGAGGCAACAGGGAAAAACTGGAGTTAATAAGTAGGAGGGTGACATGGTAGCGCCTGTTTTTGGGGAAGATCACTTTGATAGTTGAGTGAAGAATGGACTGGAGTGTGGAGAAACTTGAGGGAGGAAGACCAATTAGAAGGCTATTGCAATAGTCCAGGTGAGTGGTAATGAAGGGTCTCAAATAGGGTATGTGAGTAGAAAGAAGGGAGTGTGTATTATAGATGTTGCAAAGATAAAAATGACAAGATCTGACAACAGACTGCATATGTAGGGTAAATGAAAGTGAAGACTGGAGGATGATAGCACTGTTGTGAACCTGGGTAACCAGAAGGATGATGGTGCCCTTAACAATAAAAAGAAAGCTGAGAAGATGGTCAGGGTTTGGGGAACAAATAATGGACATATTGAGTTTGAAATGCCTATGAGACAATCAATCAAGATGTCTCTAGGGCTAGCTAGATATATAGATTTCAGAAGCATTTGTACTGAGGTGCTAATAAGAAGCTTGATGAGAAAAAGAGTACAAGATAAATCTAAAAGTCGTCATTTTAAAAGAGAAACAAAAATAATATACAGAAGCAATATATTATGGCACAGATTGACAGATTCCATGTCAGAAAGCAACTGGGGAAGCCAGAGCACCTACTATGTGCCAGGCACTGTGCTAAGTACTTTTTACAAATATTGTCTCCACTGATCGTCTCAACAAACTTATGGGTTAGGTCCTACTATTATCCACGTTTTACAGTTGAGGAATCTGAGACAAACAGGTTAAGAGATTCACCCAGGGTCACACAGCTAGTATTTGAGGCCAGATGTGAACTGAGATCTTTTGACTCCAGGACTAGCATGCTATCCACTGTGCCACCAGGATACACCCCAAGTAAATCAAGGAATAAGGGATTTATTATAAATGCGAACCCAAAGGCCAATGTTGTTGTTCTTTAAGCAACTGATTCTTTTTCTGTTGTTGTTGTTGGGCAGTGGGGGTTAAGTGATTTGCCCAGGGCCACATAGCTAGTAAGTGTTATGTGTCTGAGGCAGTATTTGAACTCAGGTCTTCCTGACTCCAGGGCACTGCCCCCCTAAGCAATTGATTCTTACTGTTCACTACCACTTATGTGAGTTTAGTAAAGGGCATATGAATCTGAAGAAAGGTTCATACCTGAACAAAAATGTTTAGAGTAACTTTTTAAAATTAAATAAGATTAGTACTATTGATCTTGGAAATTTTACACTTAAGGGAATACACTACAACCTTTTCTTATTCAAGAAAAGTAATCAAGTTTATAAAACTAGCATAGTCACCAGGGAACATTATAATTAAATTTTTTAAATTTAATTTTATTTACTTTTTGTTACATTTTAAGTTCTGAACCTTCTTCCTCCCTCCTTCCTTCCCTCCCCACACTAGAGAAGGCTATCATACACACACACACACACACACACACACACACACGTAAAACCACACTATGCATACTTCTATTTATCAGTTCTTTCTCAGGAGATGGATAGCATCTTCCTTCATAAGGTCCTTTGTAGTTGGTGTATTTTTAATCGTCAGAATAACTTAGTCATTCACAGATATTCTTCAAACAATATTTGCTGTTACTATATAAAACATTCTCTTGTTTCTGCTCATTTCACTCTATTATTTCATGTAAGTCCTTCCATGTTTTTCTAAAATCAACCTGCTCAGCATTTCTTACAACACAGTAGTATTCCATCACAATCATATACCACAACTTGTTTAGCCATTCTCCAATTGATGGGCATCCCCTCAATTTCCAGTTCTTGGATATCACAGAGAGCTTCTATTAATATTTTAGAACACAGAGGTTCTTTTCCTTTTTCCCTGATCACCTTGGGAAACAAACCTAATAGTGATATTGCTGGGTCGATGGGTAAACACAGTTTTATAACTCTTTGGACATAATTCCAGATTTTTCTCCAAAATGTTTGGATAAGTTCACAGTTCCACCAACAGTGTATTAGTGTCCCAATTTTTCTATATCCTCCCCAACATCTGTCATTTTCCCCTTCTATCATTTTGGCCAATTTGATAGGTGTGAGATATCTCAAAGATGTTTTAATTTTCATTTCTCTAATCAATAATGATGTAGAAAATTTTTTCTTATGACTATAGATAGCTTTGATTTCTTCATTGAAAAACAGCCTGTCTCCTTTTGGTCCCAGGCCACTTCTCCATTCTCCCTTGGCCCTGTGGACCAGGTCCCTGGAATTCTATTACCTCAAAGACTACTTGGCCACGCCTAGAACCCCTCCCATAGTTTTCATGCATATAAAGACCATCTTGTCTCCATTTAGATTCTTATAACCTAGCCACTGCTCAGATTCTTAAAATCTAGCCAGTGCTTACTCATGTTCAAACTCCTTAAGAATCTGCCCAGTATGATGATGTTCTAATAAACCTTGTCTTTGGCTGAAAAAAAAAAAAAACATACACACACACACACACACACACAGTCTGTTCATATTCTTTGACCATTTATCAATTCAGAAATGATTCGTGTTCTTATAAATTTGCTTTTCTCTCTATGTGAGATAAGAGACCTTTATCTAAGAAAATATCTATAAAAATTTTCCCAATTTTCCGCATTCCTATAATCTTGGTTACCTTGGTTTTATTTGCACAAAACCTTTTTAATTTAGCACAATCGAAATTATCCACTTTACATCTCACAATGCTCTCTCTCTCTTGTTTATTCACAAATTCTTTCCCTACCCATAAGTCAGACAGGTAATATGTTCCATGTCCTTCTAATTTACTTGTATCTCCCTTTATGTCTAGTTCATGTATCCATATTGACCTTATCTTGGTAAATGGTGTAAGATATTGTTCTACCCAATTTCTGTCAGACTATATTCCAGTTTTCCCAACAAGTTTTACCAAATAGTGAATTCTTATCCACAAGCTTAGGTACATGTGTCAAACACAAGTTACCATAATCATTTACTACCGTATGTTGTATGCCTACTCTATTCCACTGATGTACCTTTCTATTTCTTAGCCAGTACGAGACCTGATAATACAGTTTAAGACATGGCACTGATAAACCTCCTTCCTTTACCTTTTTTTTCATTAATTCCTTTGATATTCTTTACCTTCTGTTCTTCCAAATAAATTTTGCCATTATTTTTTCTACCTTGATAAAATAATTTTTTGATAGTTTAGTTGGGATGGCATTGATCAAGTAGATTATTTTAGGCAAAACTGCCATTTTCATTATACTGGTTCTGCCCACCCATGAATAATCAATATTTCTCCAGTTATTTAAATCTAATTTTATTTGTATAAAAAGTATTTTTTAATTATTTCATGTGGTTCTTGTATTTGCCTTGGCAGATATGTTTCCAGGTAAGTTACGCTATCTACAGTTATTTTAAATGGGGTATCTTCTACTATCTCTTCTTGTAGTGTTTTGTTGGTGATATATAAAAATTTTGATGGTTTATGTAGATAATCTTGCTACTTTGCTAAAATTATTGTTTCAACTAACTTTTTAGTTGAATCTCTATGATTTTTCAAGTATATTATATTTTCTGCAAAAAGAAATAATTTTGTTACTTCACTGACCATTCTGATTCCTTTGATTACTTTTTCTTCTCTTATTGCTACTGCTAGCATTTCTAATACAATATTAAATAATACTGGTGATAATGGGCATCCTTTTTTCACTCCTGATCTTATCAGGAAGGCTTCCAGCTTTTCCCCATTACAAATAATGCTTGCTGATGGTTTAAAGTAGATGCTTCTTATCATTTTAAGGAAAAATTCACTTATACCTATGCTTTCAAGTGTCATTAATAGGAATGAGTGTTATATTTTCTCAAAAGCTTTTTCTACATCTACCAATATAATCATATGATTTTTTTTACTTTTGTTATTGTTAATTATGGTAATGGTTTTCCTTATGTTAAACTATCCCTGCATTCCTGATATAAATCTCACTTGGTCACAATGTATCACTTTTGTGATATAGTGTAGTCTTTAAGTATTTTTTTTTTTGAGGCAATCAGGATTAAGTGACTCCCCTAGGGTCACATAGCTAGTAAGTGTCTTAGGCTAGATTTGAATTCAGGTCCTCCTGAGTCCAAGGAGGTGCTCTATCCACTAAGCCACCTAGCTGCCTCCTTAGTATTTTATTTAGGATTTTTGCATCCATATTCATTAGTGAAATTGGTCTATAATTTTCTTTCTCTGTTTTTGCTCTTCTAGTTTATTTATCAATATCAGCACTTGTTTCATAAAAAGAACTTGACAGGACTCCATCTTTGCCTATTATCCCAAATGATATGTTTAATACTGGAATTAATTGATCTTTAAATGTTTGGTGGAAATCACTTGTAAATCTGTCTGGTCCAGATGCTTTTTTCTTAAGAAGTTCATTTTTGGCCTGTTTAATTTCTTTTTCTTTTCTTTTAATAATTAATTTATTTATTTTTATTTTTCAGCATTCACTTCCATAAAATTTGAGTTCTAAATTTTCTCCCTCTCCCCAAGACAGCATGCAATCTGGTATAGGCCTACTTAAACATTCATATTAAACATATTTTCACATTAGTCATGATGTAAAAAAGAATTAGAAATAATGTGAGGAACCACAAGAAAGAAGAAACAAAACAAAATAACAAAAGAAAAGGACAGCAAATAGTATGCTTCCATTTGCATTCAGACTCCAAAGTTCTTTCTCTAGATGTGGATAGCATTTTCCATTGTGAGTCTTTTGGAGTTGTCTAAGATCCTTTCATTGTTATGAAGAGATAAGTCTATCAAAGTCAGTCATTGCACAATGTGGCTGCTGCTGTGTATAATGTTCTCCTGGTTTTGTTCATTTTACTCAGTATCAGTTCATATAAGTCTTTCCAGGTTTTTAAACAACATATTATAGGATTATGGTTCTTAATTCACTCTGCTACCCACTTCCATTTTATCGTTTTACAATATCGCTGTTTACTTTGTACACAGTACATTTCACTTTGCATCAGCCTATGCAAGTCTTTCCAGATTTTTCTGAGAGCATCGTACTCATCATTTCTTACAGCACAATAGTATTCTATCAAAATTACAAACCACAACTTGTTCAACTATTCCCCTCATTGATGGGCATCTCCTCAGTTTCTAATTCTTTGCCCCCATAAAAGAGCTGCTGTAAATATTTTTGTACATATAGGTCCTTTTCCTTTTTGTTTTTTATCTTTTTTGGAATATAGACCTAGTAGTGGAATTGCCAGGTCAAAAGGTATGCATTGTTTTATAGCCCTTTGGGCATAGTTCCAAATTGCTCTACAGAATGGTTAAATCCGTTCACAACTCCACCATGAGTGCATTAATGTCTCCTTTTCCCACATCCCCCCCAACATTTGTCATTTACCTTTTCTGTATGCGTATGAGGTAGTACCTCAGAATTATTTAATTTGCATTTCTTCAATCAATAATGATTCAGAGTATTTTTTCATATGGCTATAGGCAGCTTTGATTACTTCATCTGAAAACTGATCATATTTTTTGATTATTTATCAATTGAGGAATGGCTATTATTTTTATAAATTTGACTCAGTTTTCTATATGTTTGAGACATGAGGCCTTTATCAGAGAAACTTTTAGCTGTATTTCCCTCCATCCTAGAAGTCCCCCTCTGTTATTGCTTTGTTACCTATTTCTACCTGTAATTCATTTAGCTTTTCCTTTAAAAATCTGGATGCTACAGCATTTGGTACAGATAGGTTTAATATTGCTATTACTTCATTATCCATGGTACCTTTTATCATAATGTAGTTTTCCCTATTTATCTCTTTTAATTAAATCTATTTTAGCTTTAACTTTCTCTAAGATCATGATTGGTACCTCTGCTTTTTTTAGCATGAGCTGGTGGATAACAAATTCTACTACTTTATTTTTACTCTATGTGTATCTCTCATTTTTAAATATGTTTCTTGTTAACAACATATTGTTGGATTCTGGTTTTTAATCCATTTTGCTATCAGTTTCCATTTTATGGGTAAGTTCATCACATTCACACTCAAAGTTATAATTACTAGCTGTATATTTCCCTCCACTGGATTTTTTCCTCACTTTTTATCCCTCTCTTCCTCTCTTTTCACCCTATACCTCCTCAGACATCTAATTTACTTCAACCACTCCCTCCCTAACCCACACACCTTCTAGGAATCCTTCCCTTATCCTCTCCCCTAACTTTGTTTCTTGATATGCACACCCTTCTAAGAGTCCCACCACCCTCATTCCATCCCTTCATTCTCCTATTTCCTCTGTAAGTTAAGAAGACTTTTATACTCTTCTACATGTACATGTTATTCCCTCTTTCACCCAGTTCTAATGAAAATAATGCTAGCACTATCAGCCCTCCACATCATCCTACCCTCCACTGTAACAGCTCTTCCATTCACACCTTATCTGTATGAGATAATTGTTCCGTTTCACCTCTCTCTACCAAATTTTATTTTTTAGGATCATCCCATCATACTCAGCTCAACTCCAAGTCTTCTAACTATGTATGCTATTTCAAACTACCCTAATTATGATAACATTCTTAAGAGTTACAGATAGCATTTTCCCATTTTAGAACTAAACAGTTTGACCTTATTAAATCCCTTGTAATTGGTCTTTCATGTTTGCCTTTTTACATTTCTCCTGAATCCTATAGGTCAAATTTTTCATTCAGTTGTGATCTTTCCCTCACAAATAACTGAAAGTCTTTTATTGCATTAAATATCCATTTTTTCCATGCTGGACTACACTCAGCTTTGCTGGCTAAGTTGTTCTTGGTTGCAAAACCAGCTCCTTTCCCCTTCAGAATATCATGTTCCATGAACTTCAGTCTTTTAATGTAGAAGCTACTAAATCTTGTGTTATCCTAACTCTAGTTCCATAGTATTTAAATTGTTTCTCTCTAATTGCTTGCTGTATTTTCTCCTTGACCTAGGAGCTTTGAAACTAAGCTATAATGTTCCTATGAGTTTTCATCTTGGGATCTCTTTCTGGTAATGATTGGTAGATTTTTTCAATTTCATTTTACCCTTTGGTTCTAAACTTCAAGGCAATTTTCCTTAATAATTTCTTGAAGTATGGTGTCTAGACTCTTTTTTGATCATAACTTTCAGGTAGTCTCAACAATTCTAATATTGTCTCTCCTCAATCTGTTTTTTAGGTCAGTTGTTTTTCTAATGAGATATTTCACATTCTCTTCTATTTTTTCATTCTTTTGATTTTGTATTATTACTTCTTAGTGTCTTATGAAGTCATTAGCTTCCCCTTGCCCAATTATAATTTTTAAGGAGTTATTTTATTCTGTAAGTTTTTGGACCTCTTTTTCTAACTGGTGGATTTTCTTTTCATAATTTTCTTGATTTTCTTGCATTACTTTTTTTTTTCCTTAACCTCTCTTATTAGGTTTGTGAAGTCATTTTTAAGCTCTTCCAAGAACTCTTTTTGGGCTTGTGACCATTTTACATTTTTCTCTGAAGCAGAAGTAGTAGCTGTTTTGATCGCACTTTTTTCTGAGTTTGAACCCAGATCTTACCTATCATCACAGTGGCTATCTATGGTCAAGTCCTTTCTCTTCTACTTACTCATTTTTTTAAGTGGCTTATTTCTTGGCTATTAACTTTATGTCAGACCCTAGTCCTGAAGTGTATCCCAGGGATAATGTCTCAAACTCCAGATTTTTTTGTGCTGTTGTTTCCTAAGCTCTATGTTGGGGCCTGAAATTGGGTACTCTTCTCCTCCCCTAAGCCATGACCAGGGCCCCCAATCTGTCACATAAATGCCCTTACTCATTGAGGTCCCTCCTCCATCTGCAACCCTCAGTTCACTCCTATACCATGGAACCAAAACCAGGGACTTTGTTCTCCTGCAAGTGAACACAACCAGCAGGGCCTCACCCCTCTGCAATCCCACCCATCAGCGTGTGTTCACTCTGCGTTGCCTATTAGCCACAGCCTGAGAATGCCCATGTCTGGTGAGTGCACCTGGGCTCCATGTCAGCTCCCTTCAGTAGAATGTAAGTTCTTAGTAGTGATTCAAAGCCAAAAATTATGTCAGCACCAGTGGAAGGCTCTGCAACATTGCCCTGGTCAGCTATCTAGCTCCCACACTGTCAATGGGCAAAAGTTTCCAAAGCTGAGGCTACTGTTACGCGGCTGCCCCTGGAGTTTGTTGTATGTTGAATAGGGTTATCTGCCATGAGGTAGACCTGGTCAGTTTCCTCTACCTCTCTGAATTCCTTCATTTGGTGGCAAATGCTTCTCCAAATAAGTGATAATATTGTAACTAGGGAAGAGAAAAATGAGGAAATCTATGCACAAAACTTGAATGTCCAAAAAATCAGGCCAGACCACCACCCTAGGAGCTCAGATCTTTCCTAATGTTCTCCCAAGTTGTCTTAGGCTGGACAACTGCTTTACCTCAACTTTTAATTATTTCTGTCCCTCTAAAGTCCATTCTGAGACATTATTTTAAATTATTTGTGGGTGAATTTGGGAAAGCCAAGTAATTTCCTGTTTTATTCTACATCTTCCTAGAATTCTATATAATTAAATTTTATTTGTTAAAAAATATTTATAGGGGCAGCTAGGTGGCACAGTGGATAGAGCACCAGATCTAGAGTCAGGAGGACCTGAGTTCAAATCCAGCCTCAGACACATAACACTCACTAGCTGTGTGACTCTGGGCAAGTCACTTAACCCCAATTGCCTCACACACACACACACAAAAAGTATTTATAATAACCTATTATAGAGAGACAATTTGCAGCTTTAACTAAAATGAGAATATTTGAGCCTTGGGGTTTGGAAAGTTTTTCCTGATTAAACATAGGATAGTAACAATATAGTAATAATTTCATACATGACATTGTCTTCCACATCTAGGTCTTTGTACAGATAGTATATGAAAATACACTCTTTCCTGACTTTGCCTCTAAGAATCTGTGTGATTTTTTTTACTGGGCTTTTTTTTGTGTACTAATATACCCAGTTATTAGTGTTATGTACTGCTTAAAATTACTTTGTATTATTTTGTGTGTACTCTGTATTGAGTTATCTGTTTAAATGTTATCTCCCTTCAGTAGAATGTAAGTTCTTAGTAGTGATTCAAAGCCAAAAATTATGCTGCTACCTTCAAGAAGCCTAGTTGATATCATTTTCTCAAAAAATGCCAATTATAAAAATTCAACTAGAAATGCTTTTTTAAGTACTCTTCCCAATTTGCCATTAAATTCCTAACTCTAAATAGCTATATTACTTAATATATTATACTTCTCTTCAATTAAAAACAGTCAGGAATAGTTGCAGAATTTATCTTAAAACATAAGAACTGGTAACAGTTTCATAACTGTTTCCATATTTTATTGCCATCTTATTTTCAAACTGTCAAGTCAAATTTTCCTTAAACTAAAGAATACCCTCTGGTCATGTGATAGCATTACAAGGTATCAGTATTGTTTCAGGATACTAGGATACACTGAATATTAAAATACATCAAAAAATTAAAATTAAAAGCTTAAAACATTTTACTACTTCATGAAAGACACTGAATTCAATCCTAAAAATAAATGATTCAGCTGTAAAATGTGTCTTTTTTGGTGATAAACTTTCTCCTCCAAGACTAGTGCAAAAAACAGCATTCTTTCTCATTTCATCATGAATCCAGACTAAAAGTAACACATAAACAAATGCATTTCATCATTTACCTACGAACAGGAATAATATACGACCAAAGTCATACCATGTAGCATAAGACAGCACTTCAAGTATTTCTGAAACATGAAGCAGGACCACTAAGCTGTAAGGAGGTTTTCTAATTGAGAGCCATCTAAAGATTTATTCCAGGCCAGGTGATTCAAAGAATATCCAAAGGAGCTAGATTTAGACTTTCCTCAGATCTGGAAAATTCTAGTATGCTTGAGGGGAGAGGTCCTAATAAATCACTATCTCTTGCTCTATGGGTCTCACAATCTTCCCCAGAAATTCCTAAGATCTGAATTCCTAAAAATGAGAACAAGTCATAATCTAAACCCCTGAGCTAGTCAATGTGAAAGAATAATATTTAGTGTTACTAGTCTACTTTATGACACACTTAATTTCTCTCTTCTCTTCTCTTGTTTTTTGGACATTGAAGTTTTATGCATAGATTTCCTCATTTTTCTCTTCCCTAGTTACAACATTATCACTCATTTGGAGAGGCATTTGCCACCAAATGAAGGAATTCAGAGACGGAGAGGAAACTGACCAGGTCTCCTCATTTTTAAAAGCCAGAGAGAGTTCATTCCAACTGCTACAATGAGTGGCCTTAATTTAGTTCTCCAGTGATAACCAAAAACATGACTGAGCCTAAATTGTAGAAAAAAATGTTTAAAAAGCTTTATACCTATAATTTAGAAATGTTAAGTTGTGATTTACTAATGGCCTTTCAAGAACTTGAAAGGCTTTAGACTTTCCTAAATTAAAAATCAATAATTTTAAACCTCATAAACATTTCATCAAAAATAGTAATTTTCATGCTAAATAAAACATTATGTAAAAATCAAACAGACCAAAGGAAAGCCTTTTTAGGTCAAAAATAGTTATGTGAAGAATATAAATAAATGTTCAATGGTGAATATTTTGTTTGTTGTTTTTACAGATAATTATATATCATTGTGAATTATAAGACTATAAAGCATTCCCCTTATACAACTTAAACTGGTTGGGATTTTTGGCACTAGGTGACGCTACTGACTAAATAGTCTTAGGAGTTTTTACGTAAGACAAAAACAGAATCAACAAACATGAGAACAAAATTAAATCATCGCTTTATAAATACCTTTGACACTGCTGCTTAATTTTACCCTCTTGCGCTTGCCCACACCTTGGCTACCATCCTGGTCCTCCTAGAAAAAAAATTTAGCAGTGAATAAATACTAGCAAGTACATTTTAATTTAACAGATTTTACTTTTCACAATTTCATTGTCAACAAATACTTCGTTAATGCTGTAACTTTTTAATAAATTATTTTTATATAGTTGCTAATCTATTCTGTGCTTCTGAATAGTATTAAGGAAAGAGCAAAAGTCTAAGAAATAAACTATCCTAACCTAGTAAACATAGCAAATGCACTAAGAATTTGGAAGAATGAGAGATATGGAAATGGGAAAAAAAAAACTACCAAAGAGTATGAGAATAGGGTTCTTCTTGGAGAACAAAGACATTAATAGAAAAAAAAAAAAGCTTTGTAAACACATAAAATACTTAAATAAATTCAATTACAAAGTGTTCTTTAAAGAAATAAAGAACAATTTAAATAAGTGGAGGAACATTCAGTGTTCGTGGCTAGGCTGTGCCAATATAACAAAAACAACAATATTTCCAAAGTTAATTTACAGGTTTAATGCTATATCTAAGGCATCCTTTACAGAACCTGATAGAATAATAAATTCACTGGGAGGAGCAAATGATCTCAAATATGAAGGGTAATAATGAAACAAAAGATCTAGAACAGGGTTGAGTAACCTGCAGCATCGAGGCCACATATGGCCTTTTAGATCCTTGGGTATAGCCTTTTGACTGAGTCCAAGTCTTACCAGAACAAATCCTTTTATTACGGGGATTTGTTCTGTGAAGTTTGGATTCAGTCAAAGGGATACACTTGAGGACCTAGAAAGCCACATGTGGCCTCGAGGCCACAGGTTCCCCACCCCTGATCTAGAATATCAAAGGAAATAATGAAAAAAGGTAGGGATGAAGGGAAAATAGCACTTCCAGACCTGAAACAGCAGTCATCAAAAACAGTACTAATTAAAAATAGGAAATAAATAAATGGAACAGATTAGGCAAGAAAAAATAAAAAACAATGGAACTCAGTAACAAAGTATTCAATAAACTGAAAACATAAATTACTTAGGAAAGAACTCTTCATTTGATAAAATTTGCTGGGAAAACTAAAAAGCAGTCTGGAAGAAATTAGGCTTAAACTAACATCTTATGCCATGTACCACAGTAAATTTAAAAACAACGTACGACCTTAATAATAAAGATCATACCTTAAAAAAGTTAGAAGAGAAACAAATCATATACCTTTCACAGCTATGGCAGGAAATGTATTCTTAAACATCAAAGGATAGAAAAAATTACAAAAGATAAAATAATTTTGATTACATGAAACTGAAAAGTTTCTGCACAAAATAAAGCATCTAAAATAGAAAGAGAAGTAGTCAGATGGGAAAAATATTTGTACTATATTTCTCAGATAGGGGTTTGGTATCCAAGATATAGCAACAACTAAACGATACACATAAGACCAAAAGGCATTCCTCAAAAGACAGGTAGTCAAAAGGTATGAACAAATGGTTATCAAAAGAAAAATTGCAAACTACAAACAATAACATGAAAGAATACTCCAAATCACTAATATAGTAATAGGAATGTGTCAAAAACAATCCAAAGTTTTACCTCACAACCAGCAAATTGGCAAAAATTAAAGAAGATAGGACTTTCAAAGATTCTACTCTTAGGCATATGCCCCCAAATGCCATTGATGAGAAGAAACAAAATAACTAAACAAATTGTGGTACATAAATGTAATGACTATCATGCTACAAAAAAATTACAAAAATGATAAATACAGAGAATGGAATGACTACAATAATGTAAATGGAAATACTACAAAGCAATTAAAAGTAAATGTTACAAAATTACCCAAAAAAAAAGGTCCCAAAGAAGGTAACTCTCCACACACTACCGTATGGAAGAGGATGTGGAATACTGCATACATTTTTACACATTTTCAATGTACTGATTAGTTTTGCTGGGAGAGGGGTGGTGTCTGTTCTTCCTCCTTTTCATTTTTCTCCCTTTAAAAAATATTTTGTTTTATGTGATGGCTCTCTGGGAGGTAGGAAGAGAACTACTGGAAGAAATTTAGGTGGCATAAAAATAAAAGATATTAATAAAGTATATTTTTCAGAAAAATAAAGGAAAATGGGACAAGAGGAGAAAAAAAGGGAGGAAAGAAAGAGGGTAGAAGGAGGGAAGTGAGGAAAGGGGACAGAAAAGAAATGAAAAGGAAAGAAGAGAGATGAAAAGAGAAAAGGAGGTAAGGGAAGGAACTCATCGAGCAAGTGGCTGAATGAATAATTGATATAACATTGTGATAAAGTCACAGGGGTCACTATCTTGGAGCAACTTCCAATGACTATCTTCCTGGGTATAGTGTCTCCTACTGTGCTAGCTCCATTATCAGATGTCATAGCCAATCAGAAAGGGTAAAAACCTAAGATCACACTTTGCCCCTTAACAGGGGCATAATCAATGAATATTTATTAAGCACCTACTATATATCAGGCACTGTGCAGGGGATACAAAAGAGGCAAAAGCAATGCCTGACCTCGAGGAAGTCACAATCTAAGACCGCATGCAAACAAATACATACAAAGCAGGTCACATACAAGATAAATAGCAGATAATTAACAGAAGGAAGACCCTAGTATTAAGAGGGGTTGGGAAAGACTTCCAGTAAAAAACAAGATTTTAGCTGGGAACTTAAAGGAAGCGGGGTGGGGGCGGGGGGAGGGGCAGCTAGGTGGTGAAGTAGATAAAGAGTTCTGACCTTGGAGTCAGGAGGACCTGAGTTCAAATCTGGCCTCAGACACTTGACACTTACTAGCTGTGTGACCCTGGGCAAGTTATTCAACCCCAATTGCCTCACCAAAAAGCAAATAAAAAAAATTTTTTTAAAAAAAAGGGAAGCCAAGAAGTCAGTAGGCAGAGGGGAAACGCAGAGCCATCGCCTCCCACGTACTTCTTCCATAAGTAGCTCTTTTTTGCAGAGCCTGAGAAATATTTCGTGGAGCTGTTTCCTGTTTCAGCTGTCCCAGAGCTGCCAAGCTTTTTACAATAGGCTTCCCCAATCTTCAGCCTCATTGGAAAGCTTCCCTCCAAATTCTTCACACCTTGGAAAGGAGTAACATAATATAAACTATTCTTTGTACTTTGTTTATTAACATGTATTAATGCCCTGTTGTCTCAGTTACCAGCCCCTCATGAAACTTCATCAATTGGGGTAGGGTTAGGGGCCCAAATCAAATGATGAGGTCCTAATCAAGTGTGTCTCTCCACCACCACTCTCCCCCACCACCCTGCACACACACATACATGTTTACTGTAAAATCTAAATGACATTCTTAAATTCTGCTGCATTTGACTAAACATACAGTTTTCACCACTTTGCAGCTAACACTCATAAGCAATAGGCTTCCAGCTATATAGTCAGAGTTTACTCTCAATAGGGAACAGCTGATTCTATGGCAGGCTGATTATATCATTTCAGATGGTATAATATAGAGATGGACTAGATAACCTTCCAGCTAATTCTAACTTTAAAAATTCTTAGAACTCACTGAGTAGCTAACCCATATTAACCCAGAACTCTCCTTAATCTCCTTCAAACCTCAGGACAAAAACTACTCATTTAAAACCAAGCATGTTTAGCACTAAAAACATATTTCCCTTAAGAGAGAGCCTCAGACATAGTATAATTTCTAGAACAAAAAAGAAAATTATCCCAGGCTCTCCCAAAATTTTCTCTAATTAAACTTAAAATTATTTTAAGGAGTCCAACAAAGCCTTTCATTCCACCAGAAAAGATGAAGAGGCTTAAATACACAACTACAATGACAGCGGTAACAAATTAGTACAAATGAATTTCAAAGCACAAGTGACTGATTTCTGATCTTTTTTGTTTGTTTGTTTTAATAAAGGAAAGTAAGTAGAGGGAAGGAAGGTATTGATTGAGCCTCCAGTGTTTTTGACAAGAAAACTCCATTTGGGGTCATAAAGTGTTGTAACTCAACAACAAACTTTTCCTAACTTCTCAATACCTCATTCTCCTTAAATCCCATTATCTATTCCTTCATTCCACCTTAGCCACATATCGGGATGCTCATGGCCTAGATTTCACATTATCCACAAGTGTTACACTGCCTTAAAACAAAAACTCTGATACAGTCTGCTGAATCATAACTTCCTATCATTCTGTTTTCTCAGTATCTCCCACTTACTCTCCACCCTCATCATAACCTCCATTTAGCTACCCATTCTCCTTCTCAAGACCTTACATATATTCTAACTTTACTTTCCTCCTTTTCCAGTCTTGACATTATGAATAACCAGTTCAACTCTACACCACCACCTACTCTTGAATCTTTGCCCCTACGTCCAATTGATAATCATGCTTTGGCAAACATCAAACCTAGATTACTTCTGCCATTTGCCGCCTCCTACTCAGCTGCTGTTGCATGAAGCTGGATGAAATCACATAATTGTGTTGATTGGATACACTACAGATTTGTGTTATTCAGCTTCAACTGGGCCTTGACTGGTAAAGAAAGGCAGTCCTTTTAGTCCTCCCTAATTAATTTCAGATGTCACTTGTCATATATCCTATGCCAAATTTCCTTTTCCATCTTCAAGCCTCTTACACTTCCCTTCCCTCTTCTCTTAACTGAGGATGTCCATCTTACTTTATTGAGAAAAGTGAGACCACTCACCATGCACTCCTTTTCTCCCATTCATTTCTTTTCAAAACCCATTGATATCATCTCCTGCCCTTTCTTCCTCTCCTTGAGCCTCTGCCAAAGATGTGGCTCTTCTCCTTGCAAAGGTCAACCTTCCTTATGTCTGTTTGATCCTTTCTCCTAGCAAAATGCAGCTTTAGTTAGTTCCTCTCTTTCTCATCTTTGAAGATATTAAAGTGTATTATCTCAGGCAACGTATGTCACCTGTGGGACCTGAACCCAAGTCGTCTTGGCAGTCAGCTTTCTCTTCACTGTACCATGATGACTTTCAGTACTTATTATCCACTGTATATATAGAGTCTGATTCTCAGATTTTATAAATAAGGACTCTTAAGGATCCCAACTACATAAAAGAGTTGCCCAAGATCATAGAGTTAATAAAGGGGTTAAGCCAGGACTTGATTTTGCATCTTCTAACTTTGCTTTAGTGTTCCCTCTATTATACCATGAGACAGAAGGGGGAGATGGTGGCACAATGGATGTCAGACTTGACATGGAGATGTACACAATATGATTCTCTAATGCCTACCCAAATCATCCAACCTTCTTCCAATAGAGGAAACAGAGTAAAGTGAATAAAGTGCTGGACTTAAGATGATATGGGCTTAAGTTTTGGCTCTGAAACGTACTAGCTGTATGACTCTAGGTAAGTCATTTAACCTTTCTGAGCTTCAGTTCCTTTATCTGTTGAATATGAATAAGTACTTGTAGTACAATACTTGACAGGCTGATCTGAGACTCAAGTCAGATGCTATATGTAAATTACTTTGTAAATCTTGAATTATATAAATCACAGACATACACAGAATATTAATTCTTTTATCCAGTCCATCTCTATAATTTTATTGATGAGAAAATTGAGGCCCAGAAAGTGAGGGATCCTAAAAACAAAACACCAAATAAGTGACAGAATTTGATTTCAGATCTTTGTGACTCCACATTCAGCATTTTTTCCATGGTACCATGCTGACTCCCTCATTGTTCCTGGATATTATATACAAAATATGAAAATGTTTCTCCTTAATAGAATTAAACTGCAGTTCATTTGTCTGGTCTTTTCATCCCTTTAAAAAGCGTGAAGTCATTTTTCTTGATTCAATTGGAAGGGACAATAGCTTTAGCCAGAAGATTTGTCATATCCCTAACAGCCCTTAAACGGGTCAATCTAAGGCAGCCCAGGCTGCTAGCAGCTTTGAAGAGTATGACCTCCTTTGAAGCAGAGCCATTTGCTCTGTAGGAGACAATGCATTCAGCAGGGAACAGAACAATCTTCAGACAGACACAGCAGAGATGATGAGGTAGGAAGCAGCTTCAAGAAGACCGACCTCTGGCAACAGAAGAGATTCAAGTAAGAAACAGTCCCATCAGATTGGAACTGATCAGCGAAGAGGAGCTGATCTAGTGAGCCCAAGGGAAAGGCCTGCCAAAGGAGAAGCAGTATGAAGACCCTGAGGCCTTGAAATTCTGGACGCATGAGTTTCCTTGGTCACCTATATGTTTCACTACCATTGTACTCTGCTCCCACTTTCCTAGGGAAGCTCTGTGTATATGTGAAGAGCTTTATAGAAATATTTTGTAACTAGTGTTTTACCATGCCAACTTAGTAAAGATACCCTTGCCTTGAGCTTATTTTGTATAATGGCTGACTATGCTAATAGAGAGTCCATCAGTGCTGATTTGTGAGCTACAATGTTACAAGTGCAGACTCACAGAGGACCCTAGATGACTGGTACAGTACTGGATACAACATGTACATACATAAGTATGATACAGTATTGTATTAGGAGACAAAGGTTTTTATGTGGGCTTTTTTATAATCCCAAGACTTAAAAAAATACAACTTCATACTGTATCAGATGTTGTGGTCTCCATCTTTTACATAAAAGACTGGCATCAAAAGTATTTGTGTTTAGAAAACAATTACATTATACAGGAGTAGTTTTCCAAATTTGCCATATGCTTCCTGAATCTATAGGATGATGGGAAATTAATTCTTCAGAAAGCTATTTATGTTATTTAGTATGTCATTTTATGCCAAATCACTGTTTTCTTCCTTCTGCATCATAGAATGTTTCCCTCAAGCATCATCTAATTCTCATTATCACTCACTCCACACATTCCGTAAGTTACTATATCTTAGTGTTTGGACTTCTACAATATCTCTGTCATGTATCTCTTCACTCATACAGTCACCATCTTGGTTTAGGACCTCATCACCTCTCCCCTGGACTATTTACAATGGTCTTTTAACTGGTCTCCTTGCCTCAAGTCTCACAATTCCAAACTATCCTCAACATAGCTGCCAAATTGATTTTTCTAAACCTCTGGTTTGAACATACAAACTCACCTCTGGAATCAAATGTAAATTCTATTTGGTATACAAACCTCTTCACAACTTGACTTCAACTTTCTACCTTATTACATACTGCTACCCTCCATGTACTAGCCTTCATACTACTCCTATACACAATATTCCATCTTCTTTTATTTGCTTTCTGTCGAGAAAAATACTTTTTACATTGGAAAGGGGAAAAGAAAATTAGTTAATAAGGAACTGATATCCAAAATAACTAAGGGGAAAGTAAAATACTCCCTAGTTATCATTTATGCATTCAAGCCACCAACCCCTGAATCATCAGTTACAAAAAGACCTGGGAAATAAGATTGCTGAGGTACTGTCAGTGATATTTTTATTCACTGCAGTAAGCAGTTACAAACCCCTGCTATGTGGAAGGCCTGTAATAGATGCTAGACATATAACAAGCAAAAAAGAACATCCTAAACTCTCAAGGAGGAAGTATCATCTATATGAGAGACATAATTTAAAATTATAACAGCACTATCAACTATGAGGAATAAAGAAGGCTTTCTTGTAGGAAGAGGACCCTGAATTAAATCCTGAAGTAAACTGACAGTTCTAAGAAGGAAAAGTGAAGACACAGCACATTCATTAGACTGTTCAAAGGAATGGAGATAGAAGACACAAGGTGAAATTCAGGGAATAGAAAACAGGACAGTTCAACTGTAATTTTGCATGAGTATGGAGGAGTTACATGAAATAATCCTAGACAGCTGGCTAGAACTAGACTGGAGTGCTGATTTTATCCTGAAGACAATAGAGTCAATAGAGTCAGTAACATTTCTTAAACGCCTATAATGTGTCAGGCACTGTGTTAACCTCTAGGGATACAAAGATACAAAGGTTCACAGGAGGTAAAACAGTCAATTTTGATCACATAAAGTTAAAAAGGTTTTGCGCAAACAAAACCAATGCAGCTAAAGTTAGAAGAGACACACAAAACTGGGGAGGAGGCAAGCTGCGGGAAAAATCTCTGCAGCAAGTTTCTCTGATAAAGACTTCATTTCTAAGACAAACAGGGAACTGAGTCAAATTTATAACAACCATTCCCCAACTAATAATGACTCAAATGATATGATAAGTGATTTTCTAAGGAAGAAATCCACATTATGAATAGCCATATTAAAAAAATCATCTATATCACTAATAATTAGGGAAATACAAATTAAAACAAGTCTTAGATACCAACTCATACTCATTAGATCAGCTAAAATTACCCAAAAAAGTAAAATGACAAATGCTGGAAGCGCTATAGGAAAACAGGTTCTTTAATATATATTATTGGTAGAGCTGTGAACTGGTCCCACCATTCTGGAAAGCAATTTGGAACAATACTTCAAAACTTATTAAATTGTGTTATACCCTTCAACCCAGCCATACCACTACTAGAGGAAAAAGGCCCATATGTCCTTCATAACCTGGCTCCCCACTACTTTTCCCGTCTGTTTACACTTTACAACAGCTACATACTTGGCAATACAATGACACTAGCCTCCTTGGTGATCTTTGAACATGATACCCCATATCCCAACTCTGGCTATTTTCACTGACTATCCCATAAGCCTGGAATACTCTCCCTCCTCATCTCTGCCTCCTGGTTTTGCTCAAGTCTCAGCCAAAATCCCACCTTCTACAAGAAACCTTTTGTGATTTCACTTAAAAGAGTGCCTTCCCTTTGTCAATTATCTCCAGTTTATCCTGTACATATCTTGTTTGTAAATAATTGTTTGCATGTTGTCTCCCTCATTAGATTGTAAGCTCCCTAATATGTCTTTTTCCTTTCTTTGCATTCCCCAGAACACAGTACAGTGCCTGACACATAAGTGTTTACTGACTAATTTGTCTATAATGTGACCTGTTATATTAGTTTGTGTATCAAGTTGGAGTTTGTTATAGCATAATTGAGATATTAGTCTAAACCTAATTTCTATCAGACTGCATTCCAGTTTTTCTAACAGTTTTTTTTTTCTTATCAAATGTGAGAATCCTTACCCCAGTAACTGGGGGTTTTGGATTTCTCAAACATTAAGCTATTACTTTCATTTGTTACTATTCTGTAGTGTACTTTGAGAGCTAGTATCCCCCTTCCTTCTCAGCTAACTTTTAAAACTATTTCCATTTGAGATTTTTTAATTTTTATTTTTCCAAATGAATTTTTAAATTATTTTTTTCTAGTTCTATAAAATAACTCTGGGGTAGTTTGGTTGGCATGGCACTAAATCTGCACATTAATGTAGTTAATATTGTCATTTACATTATATTAGTATGCCCCTCCCAAATAAGCAATTAATATCTCTCAAGTTGTTGGTCTTCCTTTACTTCTGTTAAGTAATGTTTTGAAATTGTATTCATATTATTCTTGTGTCTTTGACAGTGGATTGCAAAATATTTTATATGTTTTATTTTGAATGGAATTTCTCCTTAAGTTTTCTTGTTGAGTTTTGTTTGTAATATACAGAACAATTAATGAGTTGTTGCCATCTTAGACTAAAGTCATTGATTCAATTAATCTTTATTTGAATTTCTAGTATTAAAGTAGACCTATTGTTTTACTTCTATTAGCTCCTGGATTTTTATGGGCTTTATTTGGTGATTTGTATGTTAAGGAAGGTTTTATGTAATTATAAACAGTTCTTATATATCTGCTGAATCATATTTTTTTAAAACTCTAACACCAGTCCCTCATTTCTCCTCTTCTGTTGGTCAGACTTAACTGTATGGTCTTGAAAGTAATAAAGGTAACACTTTTGAAAATGGATTAATGTAGACTTGTCAAAAATTTGAACTGTCCTTTGATAGAGTAAATTATTAAGTTGAATTCTAAATATCTTTTTAAAAATTCTAAGCCTCTCATTCATAAAGAACACAGGAAGTTAACCATGGGGCACCAAAGAAATAAGAAAGAGAGAGTAGCAAGCAAAAAGAGGTAGAAAACCGTCTGGAGAAAAGAGAGAAGAATGGCACTCAATTTGAGATATCCCTTTTTATCTCTGTCTCCTCATCTCTTATCATTCAAATGCCTTCTGCCACTATCTCCTCTTTCACTCTTTTCACATAATTAGGTGGCTCTTCTCCTTGCCAAGGCTTACTCCTCTAAATGTAGAAGCAATCCTATTTCATCCCATGTTGTCCAGGAACTTGTCCCCTCTATCATCTCCATTCTCATTTATCTCCAATCTTTCCTTATCTACTGACTGCTTCCCTATTGTCTACAAACACACTCAGGTATTTGAGGCAGTTAAGTGGTACAGTAAATAGATGTTGGGCCTGGACTCAAGAAGAACCGAGTTCAAATCCAACTTCAGATACTTACTAGCTAGTGATTGGGTAAGTCACTTATCCTTTGTCTGCCACAATTTCCTCATCTGTAAATTGTGGATAAAAACAGCACCTACATCCCAGGATAGTTATTAAATAAAATGAGATAATACGGTGGTACAGTGGCTAGAATGCCAGGCCTGGAGTCAGGAAGACAAGTTCAAATCCAGTCTTAGACACTTACTAGCTGTGTGACCCTCGGTAACTCACTTAACCTGTTTGCCTCAGTTTCCTCATCTGTAAAATGAGCTGGAGAAGAAAATGGCAAACCATTCCAATATCTTTGCCAAGAATACCCCAAATGGGGTCACAAAGAATCCCCACAAATGAACAACAATAAATAGCCCAGTGCCTGTCACATAGTAGATGCTTTACAAATGTTTATTCTCACTTCCTTCTCCCTACTCCCAATATCTTTACATCCTCAAAAAACCCTCACCTAATCCATCCATCTCTGCCAGCTATCATCCCATCTCTCATTTTTCAGGCCAAACTCCTTAAAAAAACAGTTCACAACAGGTGTCTCCACCTCCTTCTTCTCATTCTCTTCATAACTCTCCGCACTTGGGCTTCCAACTTCTTCATTCAATTTAAACTGCTCTCTCCAAAGTTATCGATGTTTCCCAAATCTACCTTTCCTCAATTCTTATCCTTCTGGACTTCTCTGTTGCCTCTGACACTGTTAATCACCCTCTCCTCTCCTTGATGCTCTCTTCTCTCTAGGTTTTCATGATACTACTCTCTCCTGGTTCTTCTCCTCCCTATTTGACTGCTACTTCACAGTATCCTTTACTGGATTTCATCCAGATCACACCTGCTAATGGTGGCACAGGGCGCAAGCCTGCCCTGGGTCCTCTTCTTGCCACCTTCCAAATTATTTCATTTGGTGGCCTCATCAGATCACATGTATTCACTTATCATCTCTGTGCGGATGATTCTCAGATCTATTTATCTAGCTTTAACCTCTCTCTTAACTTCCAGAATTCTATCTCCAACTACCTATGAGACATCTTGAACTAGCTGTTCTATAAACATCTTAAATTCAACATGTCCAAAACTGAATTCATTGTCTTTCCTCCCAAACTCTTCCCTCCTCTCTCTCTCTTTCTCTACCCCCCCATACCAAATCTGTTGCCAAGGCCTGTCAATTTTATCTTTGTAGCTTCTCTCAAATATGTTTCCTTCCTTCCTCTGATACTGCCCCCAGACCAAATTATTTCATGCCTGGACAACTGCAATAGCCTGTTTCTCCCTATCTCAAGTCTCTCCCCACTGCAGTCTATCCTCCACTCACTTGTCAAAATAATCTTCTTAAAGCACAGGTCTGACCTTGTCATCTCCTACTCCATAAACCCCAGCAGCTTCCTATCACCTCCTAGATTAAATATCAAATCCTACTTGGCCTTCAGAGTTCTTCATAACCTGGCCCAGTCTTCTTACATCTTACTCTCCAAATGCTCTGAGATCCAGTGACAACGGCTTCCTTGAAGTTCCTTGCAGGAGATACTCCATTTTCTAACTGGAGACATTTTTACTGGCTATTCCTCCATGACTCTCCCTCCTTACTGCCTGCCTTCCTTCAAGTTCTAGATAAAATTTACAAGAAGGACAAGTGCCTTGAAATTACCCTGCACATGTCTCAAATGCAAAAAGTTTTTGCATACTATCTCCTCCATTAGACTGTGAGCTCCTTGAGGACAGGGACTGTCATTTTCATTGTACTCCCAGGACTTAACATAGTGTCAGATACATAGCAGATATTTAATAAATGGTTGACTGACTGAATGAAGTGATGAAAATGTAAAAGAGAGAGGAAAACAATGAGTGATGAGAGAAAAAAGTAAAGTAGGCAGGAGCAGACCATCTGGCTGGCAAACCACAAGACAGAAGATGAAAGGGTTGAGGAGCAAGTATGGAAGGTGAAGAGATCTAGAAATCAAGCTGAGGAGGACCAAAGGGGTCATCATCTAGTCCAACCCAAACACTTTTACAAATAGGGAAATTTAGGTTACAAGAGGCTAAGTGATTTGCCTAAGGTCAAAGAGCAGTCATTAATGTGATTGGAACCCAGTTCCTCCAACTCCACAGTGAGTGTGAGTGCAGTAACAGAAGGAGAGACAGAGCAGAAGGGAAAGAGATTTAGGCATAAGAATCACCAAAGTAACGTGCCAAACTAGAGAAGAAAATTAAATGTTGAAAGTAAGCAAGAGCTGTTCACATTATGTAGTCTTTAACAATTCAATAAACATTAAGTGCTTACTAAATACAAGGCATTGTGTATGAACCTCACAACTACCTTTGAGAGTTAAGTAGTACAAATATTATTATTCTCATTTTATAAATAAGGAAATTGAGAGGAGGTGAAGATATTAAGTGGTAGAGACCGGGTCTTCTAACTTCAAGTCCAATCCTCTTTCCACTCTACAAAGCTGCCTCTCAAAAATTATACACTGTATAATTGAGACTTTTTTTTTTTGGTGAGGCAATTGGGGTTAAGTGACTTGCCCAGTAGTCACACAGCTAGTGAATGTTATGGGTCTAAGGCCCGATTGGAATTCAGGTCCTCTTGACTCCAGGGCTGGTGCTCTATCCACTGCACCACCTAGATGCTCCATAGTTGAGACATTTTTATAGATATCCATTAACACTAAATGTAATAAAGCAGATGTAATAGACTAGGAAGTTTAAGAGAGATGAATTAAACTAAACTATTTTACTGGTTCAGGTTTTACTTTTTTATTTTATTCTTCTATTACTCAAGACATACGATGTTCAAAACACACTTTTTAATCCTAAAAATAATATTCATTTGAAAGTATGTGATGACAAATAGAGGACTTATTCTCTGGTTCTACTATCTGCAGTTTCAAAAAATTGTTGAGCACTGTGACAACTGAGAAGTCAATTTTGTTGGCAGTAAATACTACAAACCCAAAGCCCTTTGCAACTAATTTCATTAATATCATATAGTTTATTAAAATATTTTTTCTACCTACAACATAATATTTGAGGATTTCACTATTCTCTGAGATCCACAGAATTCAAAATTAAGGAGTAAGATCTTCTGGTAGCAATTTTCAATTATCTAACTCAAAAAGGCAAGAGCAATAGGTTATTCACAAATAACTTTTCCATAAAAGTAATCTAAAGAAAAAATTTATCCAATTTTAGGATTCACTATATTGTCAGTTATTATGTTACTGTCTTATAACCAATTTACTCTCCAAATTACGTCCAGATTGCATTATCTGAACACACACTCTTGGGTTATGGATTAACTTTGAGGGTAAGGAAGATTTACAATACAGGAGGAAGCCACTTCAAATTTTTTTAACAAGTTGCCACAGATTATCTATACAGGGCTGAAACAAACAAATAACAACAACAACAAATTTCATCAGGAAAATGAAGACTCGGTAATACTGTTAATAATGTGACATCGGTTCAGGAAACTAAATGCAAAAAGAAGAAAAGTATAAATAAGAGAGACATTAAATGAGATAACACAGACATTAAGTAAGATATGCATTAAAAAGATTAAACATGAAAATGCTGCAATAATCTATTTCCAAATTATTTTCATGTTGCTTCAATCATTTTATTTCTTACATAAAATAACCGGCAAGTATAATCAGAAATTTCATTTTAATTGTTCTACTTAAAGTTAAGGTTACTTTGTAGAACCCAAACAAGTTTTTCTTTGCCATTCTTTAATCATCTCAACAAATTAAGACTCTGGTCCATTTTTTCCACTTATACTACTTTCCTTATATTAACCTACTCTTCCATTTTAATAGCAAGAATCAGAAGTAACTGACAGAAATTCCAGAAAGTAAAATTTCAGCTAAATGTGCTTTAACCATTACAGCTATTCAAAAACAGAATAGATTTACTTATTAGCTAAGTAGTTCCCTGTCACTCCAATTGTTCAGAGCCTGGATGACTATTTTTAAGCTCTGCTTGAGATCTTTACACTGTGTTGCACAGTTAAGCCAGATGAGCTAAGGTCACTTCCAAGTCTAACATTCTAATACTCTTTTTCCATTGATAATTTATGATACCTGGCCTTCTAGCACTTAGCATAGTGCCTGGCATATGGCAGGTGCTTAATAAATATTTATTGACTAACTGACTTTCAAATACAAGACTAATTCTTTTACTGTCTCATTTAGGACAAAAATCTCTGATTCAAGATTTCAAAAATACTGATTTGCTTTAAATCTTCATAACATATAATTAATCATGCCCATTATTTGGGATTTGGTTTCAATCATGTTCAAAAATATTCCAAATCACATGTGTATAGCAAACTTTACTTACCAGAAATATAATCATTTATACTGACAAAATTATCATAAAATTCACTGATAGAATGTAAAGTGATCCTATAAAGTTATCTGAGACATATAAACCTAATAAGTAGATGAAGGCATTACTTATACTAGTAAAGACTCCCACCCCTGAAAATTTTCTTTATTTTTATCATGTTCTTTCTATGATAATTTTCCAATTAAACCCACCTGAATACTACTTTGAAGGCAATTTTCTTTTTTTTAACTTAATAATTACTTAGTAAATGATTTTAAAACTTCATGCTCATTCCATAAAACTAATACCGTATTATTAATCTCTTTTCTGTTTAATTTCATGCAATAAATCCTACTGCTGTTTCACACTGGCTATACAAAAAAAGAAACAAGAAGTACTCTAAAGAATGTTGATATATAAATAGCACTGCTGAGTGCATAACATTCTGTACACTAGGGACAGCAGGCCAAAAAAGTGTGTACAGCTACTCATAAGAATGAAATTGAATACAAAGTCATAGGCACACCTGTTCAAATCAAACTCAGTACTCTAAGAGAAAACAGAAAGAGAAAAACACCAATAAAAAACATTTAATGTTTCAACAAATTAATGAATATAGTTTCTCCAGGTTGTCTTTTTCTTTAATAGATTTCAGAAAATGACAGAATTTCAGATTTGAAAAGTACTTCAATTGCTATCTATTTCAATCCATATGCATAGATTAAGAAAACACAGCCCACAAAATAGTTTCCAGCCCCTAATAAATGAAAAAAGCATTTATGAAGTATTTACAAAGCATAAAGCACGTAGTTAAGTGCCAGAGATACAAGTGCAAATGGAAGACTCCTACAAGGAGCTTAAATTCCAAAGGAGATGGGTGGCACAGGAAGAGAAAAACATTTATAGGGAGAGAAGTGGTAGCCAAAACAAAAGGTATTTTGGTCAGAGAAGTCAAGTCATAGGGGTAGTATAACAGGGTAGTCTGTTACAAATTGACACACTCTTTCTAGAAACAATGTAATACTGACTTAATTATGGTTCCTCGAATAAAAGCTACAAACTGAGAGAAGCTGAAAGTATTCATGCCCTAACAGGCGTGATGACAAGATGGCCAAAGTGTGGCAAGGCCCAAGATGGGAATTCCTAAACTCAGTTTCTTAGTTTCTCCAGGGTCCAGTTTCTAAAGATCCAGTTTAGAGTTACAGAGGCAGACAAGAACATGGCTTGGGGTCAGACCTGGACAAGGGCAAACCCTCTACCTCCCAAGGCAGCCCATTGTACTTTGGAAGAACTTCTGATTGTTAGGAAGTTTCTTCTTTCTTCAACCCTAAATTTGTATCTTTGCAACTTCTAACCTAATTTTCCTAATTCTGCCCTCTGAGGTGGAAAAAAAGAAAAAAAAAAGAACAAGCCTAATCTCTCTTCCTTAGAACAGCCCTCCAAGTACTGTAAGAGAGTTATTTTCCCTTCCCCACTAGCTTTCCCTTCTCTAAGCCAGTGGTTCCCAACCTTTTTCTTCTCAGGATCCCTTTATACTCTTAAAAATTACTAAGGATCCCAAAGAACTTTAGTTTATATGCATTACATCTATTTGATATTCAATATATTACAAATTAAAACAGATAAATGTTTAAGATATTTTTAATTTATTTTAAAATAATAAATTCACTGTCTGCTAACATAAGTAACATTTTTATGAAAAATAATAATTTTCCAAAACAAAAAACAAATTTAGTGACAAGAGTAGAATGATTTACATATTTTTGCCAGTCTCTAGTTTCTGGCTTAATAGAACACAGCAGGATTCTTATAAATGCTTCTGCATTCAATCGGTTGTGATTTTTTTTAAGAACCACTGCCCTAAGCTAAATATCCCCAGGGGTTCCTTAATGTGGCATGAATCTGAGGGCCTTGACTACTCTGGTTGTCCTCCTTTGGCCATTCTCTAGTTTGTAAATGTCTTTCCTAAATGTGGTGCCCACACTGAACACAGTATTCCCAATATGACCTGACCACCGCAGAGTACAGCAGCACTACCACTATCTTTCTCATGGAAGCTGTGCCTCCCTTAGAGATAGTTCTGTGGCACGGTGGAGTCAGGAACACCTCAATTCAAATTCTTCCTCAGACATTTATTTAGCTGTGTGATCCTGGGCAAGTCATTTAACCTGTTTCAGTTTACTCATTTGTAACATATCAGCTCCTACCTCCCAGGATTTTGCAAAGCACTTTGCAAACCTTAAAGTACTATACAAATGCTAGAGTAGTAGTAGGAGTAGTCGTAGTAGTAGTAGTAGTAGTAGTAGTAGTAATAGTAGTAGTAGGCAGTAATAAATAATTCTTTGCCCTGTTCTTCTCAGTCCTCTTATTTTAATCTGAATGAAGACTGTTAGATTTACATAATCATAGTATGAGTATGGCCTATTTCTGGCTAAACAGCATCTCTTGCAATTATTTTTTTGAATCTGAACTTAGCAAATGCCAACCATAATAAGCATTTTCACATACAAAATAGAACAGAAAATGAGGACTACAAGTCTGTTATGTACACCTCGATTTACCTTTCAATATCTAATAAATTCAAAATGTAACTTTCAAAGGTGTCCTGCTTCTGTTTCTTTCTATTCTTCATTCTTTCCTCTTCTATCCATTTTTAAAAATGCTTAAATGACCCTCTTCTCTTTCAGTTCTTAAACTTTTTTTGGCAACCCTACTACTAGTCCTCCTCTCCTTCCCCACATTCCAAGTTAAAAACAAACAAACAAACAAAAAACTCTTGTTACAAATATCTTATAATAAACTTAACCCTACAGGCTGGAACAGAGGTACTGTACCCTAGTGCACAGATCCCATCTCTGATTTAATTTCATTCAGTCCATAGGCCAAGCAAGCATTAAGCAAGGTAGGTATTGCACAACATAACTTTTAAAAGTCTTTTAAAGAAAGAAATGCCCACATTATGCCCTTTACAAATTTCATTTAAGTCTCTTTCTCTCTGTGCTTCTGTTTTTCTGTGTCTTGTCTACCTCTGTATCTCTCCACTTCTTTCCCCTAAGCCTCGGATTATCCCTTAAAACCTTTAAAATGAGAAAAAAACACTGGACTTGCATACCCTCCTTAAAAAAGAGAGGAGCAGGAAACAAATGCAAAGAAGATTAGGAGGAAAGCAGAAAACTGGGAAAGAATTTTTACAACCAGTGTCTCTGATAAGGGCCTCATTTCTAAATTATACAGAGAATTAAGTCAAATTTATAGGAATATAAGTCATTCCCCAATTGATAAATGGGCAAAGGATATGAACAGGCAGTTTTAAGATGAAGAAATTAAAACTACCTATAATCTTATGAAAAAATGCTCTAAATCAAAACAACTCTGAGGGACCTATCAGATTGGTTAACATGACAAAAGAAGAAAATGATAAATGTTGGAGAAGATATGGGGAAATTGGGACACTAATGCATTGTTGGTGGAGTTGTGAACTGATCCAACCATTCTGGAGAGCAATTTGGAACTATGCCTAAAGGGCTATAAAAAGGTGCATACCCTTTGACCCAGCAATACCACTTCTAGGGCTGTATCCCAAAGAGATCATAAAAATGGAAAAAGGACCCACATGTTCAAAAATAATTATAGCAGCTCTTTTTGTGGTAGCAAAAATTTGGAAATTGAAAGGATGCCCATCAATTGGGGAATGGCTGAACAAGCTGTGGTATATGAATGTAATGGAATACTATTGTGCTATAAGAAATGATGAGCTAGTGAACTTCATAAAAACCTGGAAAGACTTGTATGGACTGATGCTGAGTGAAGCACACAGAACCAGGAGGACGTTATACACAATAACAGCCATGTTATTCAATGACTGACTTTGATGAACTTAACTCTTCTCAGCAATGCAAAGATCTAAGACAACTCCAAAAGTCTCATGACAGAAAATGCTATCCATATCCAAAGAAAGAACTATGGAGTTTGAATGCAGATCGAAGCAAACTATTTGTTCTTTTCTTTTCTTTTTCTTCTGTTTTGTTTTGTTTTTTCTTTCTTGTGGTTCCTCCTATTGGTTCTAATTCTTCTTTAAAACATGACTAATGTAAAAATATATTTAATAGGAATGTATATGTATAGCCTATATCAGATTGCACACCACCTTCAGCCGGGGAGGGGGAGAAAATTTAAAATTCAAAAGCTTATGGAAGTGAATGTTGAAAACGAAAAATAAATTAATATTTTTAAAAAGGGGGGGTGGGGGAACTTTTGTCTCTTGGTATCATTTTATTTTCCAATTATAGAAATAGCCAACATATTTTTTAAATATCTACAAAAATCCACAAATCTGTTACTAATATATTAACTATAATCTATCGCTACTCCAATCTATTAATTTAACGAATATATATTGGGTGTCTATTAGGTACAAAGCACAGAAGAGGGCAGAAAAATAAATGATACAGTCTTTGCCATCAAAGAAATTACCAAATTTAGCTATATTAATAGCTAACATTTATATAGAGCTTACTATATGGCAGGCACTGTGCTAAGTGCTTTTACAAATATTACTTTATTTGCTCCTCACAACAACCCTGGGAGGTAGGTGCTATTATTATCATTTACAGATGAAGAAACTGAGGTAAACAGAGATGAAGTGACTTGCCCAGGGTCACAGAGGAAATATCTGAGACCCAGTTTGAACTCAGAGTTTTCTGATTCTAAGCCCAGCATTCTACACACTTTCGCCACTTAGCTGCCAACAGAAAAACAGCAACTTATATTTATTAGACACTTCATAGTGAAAAAAAACACTTGCTTCATAACAACCCTGTGAGAAAGAAAGCAAAACCATTATTGTCCTCACAGATGCAATAAATGAGTCTCAAATGTCTCATCTAACCATCCAACTAGTGTCAGAGCCAGAAACTGAATTCAGTTCTTCTGACTCCAAGATCTGCAATCTACCAGCTAATACTACACTGATAAAACTTTTTTATTTTCAAAAATCAAGATCTGAAAATATACATAGAATCATAATATTATAGCTGGAAGGATCCTCAGAGCCCATCTAATCCAACAGATGAGGAAAGTGAGGCCAAAGAGGATAAGTAATTTGCTCAAACACACAAGTAAACGGCAGTCACTACTCAAAACAAGGTTCTGACTCTCAATGCAATTTGCTTTCCATTATATTATGCTATATCTTTTAAATATAAAAAATAATACTGGGAATAACCCATCTGTATATTTAAGAATATTAGATTTAGGGAGGCAGTAAGATACAGTAGAAAGAACAATGGCTCTGGTGTCAGAGAAGACAAGGGAAATTGGTTCAAGTCCTACTTTTGATGGTCATTACTTGTGACTATGTGCAATTCCACCAGAAAATACTCCACCAGAAAACAAAAAGATAGGCAAGATCCATCACTCACCTATAAGTGTCATATAAGATTACAACCTTCTAGTCAATTTTCTTCCTAGTAACCACCATTCTGCCAAAATTTATCAAAATTTGTATATAAAAATCAAAAGGCTCAACATTTATTAAATATACTTCCATAGTAGAACTTCTAACCATAAAATTATCTGTTTACATATTCATCTTTCAATCACCTTCAAGTTAGTGAAAAAAAAGGCACAGCTTTTTCTTAAGTATGATTTTCAAAGACATAGAGAGGTTGTAGTCTCAACTATCTAAAAATTCAAAAGAAAAGGATCATGAACCATAGTCTTAAAAGTCCGAACTGGAAAAAATAGTATGGAATATAACAGCTAAGAGAAAAATACATAGAAACATAAAGCTCTGCCTTATCTGGAAAACTCAGAAGTGGTATGGAGTATATCATCAAATTAAAATGCTTTTCTAAAGCTATAGTACCCCTCTATTTCTACTTGGACAGTGAAGTATCTCTTTTGTATAGATAACACTTTCATTATGACTATTTATCCCTTATATTCAATGAACAGTTCTCTCATTATTTGAAAACGAAAGCAAAGAGATCTACAGAGAACAAACAATAAGATTGAAGATTTAAGGAGTAAATAACAGCCTAGACTCATCAAAACTGACCAAGAGATCGTGCTCCTGAGTGGGGAGCATAAGCACCTGCCAAAGCTTTTTTGTTCTTGCTAAGAAAAACACCATACCTCAATTACTTTGTAGTGAAGAGGGACCCTTGTGGTTGGCTGAAAAATGAGAATCAGGGGACAGAAAAAGACTTCCAGTAGGGTAACTCACCCCTCCCACTGAAACCTTTGCTGCCTGGTTAGTTCAAATGAGGAAGAATTGATTTTATAAATCTCTAGTTAGGGAGAGAAACCTCAGGTCCTTTCCACCTAGGCCAACATGTAGTCAGTGATTATGGGCCTCTGTTCTTTGCCTCTACTTTTGTTCTTTTCTGCTCTTAAGTGAAAGATACTGAGAGTTGGCTACAATCTTCAAAAGGTCAGAGGAGCAGCTACCATCTAAGAGCTGGAGTCCATGACAAATTTTTACAGACAGTCAAACCTGGAGAGCAGGAAGTCTCTAATGAACTGCTTAACCCAAGAGAGTAGAGGATTAAAATCAGCAAGAAGGAATAACAGTGACTTGTTTATTGGCTGTGCTGCATTCAGAAGTGAACTGGGTGGGGTGTATACTTTATGGCAACTACTTTAACGTAGAGCCTTCCCGGAAGATGGTGGGGAGGAGGGCACTCAAGAATTGTGCTTCTGTAACTTCTATTCTTGCTATACGTTCTCAATAAATACCCCTCTGTAAAAGTTTTTAAAGGGGGCTAGTGGGTTAGAATTCCACTACGAAAGACAGTAGAAACTATAAAATGAATCAGATTTTTTTAAGCAGTTCCTTGGTAAGGGCAATAAATAGCAATTAGTGACCATGCAATACTATTTCTACCTTGAGAAATGGAAAGAATAAAAAGACTTTGTTAACCTATACCAAATCTGTGTTTCAAGTGGTATAAAATCACCGTGACACTGAGTATTTCTCTTTTCTCTCATTCCTCTAGGCCTGAAGCTCCCATCCAGTAGTGCACTCAAAATGACATCTTAGAGTAGGAGGGTTGACAGTACTGAAAAGCAGAGCCCTCATTCTAGACATGTTCAGCGCTACCCAAGGCAAATCTCTGTTTACCTCAGGGATTTTCAGCATTTGAACAATTTATTTGAAAAAATATATAACCAACATAGGTCAGCAAAGGAATTTAATGTTATTTTTAAAATACAATGTATATTTTTTAAAATGTGTTTCTAATATATTTTACACTAGTAAGACACCTCTCTAACCTATTCCAAGATCACCAATTCTACATGAAGTCTAAAACCACGAAGAGGATTCAAACCCTAACCTCTTTTATTTCAGGGGAGGAGGGTGTTTAATTAATAACATAATAGAAAAAGCTTAACAGTGAATAGAGCACTTAGCTTGAAAGTCAGGACAACCTAGATTCAAATCTTGAATTATAAATTTAAATCACTGTCACTTAACATCTTATTATTTGAGGGAACTAGGACTTATCTAAGAAGTCACAGATGGATTACATTGGAAGAGGGAATTCCAGAAGGTGCCAAAATCAGAGCTCTATCATGGATTCATCTATTTATTAATAGCTAAATTCCAAAAATATTTCAGAGTGGACTATAAAGAATATAAAATACCACAAAATAAGTGAACAAACTAATCAATAAAGTAGCAGGAGAGCTTCAATAAAGGAGCAGGATACAAAATATGCCCCCCAAAATAATAAGCATTTCTAGAGAGTACTAACAAAAAATAATAGGATAGAAATTATAACTTGGAATTAGCCTATCAAGAAAGATACATTCAGGATTTCTATAAACACAGGTAAAACCTCTTTTTACAGAAAGTAAAGAATAGAGAGAAATTCACCATTCTTGGCAGGACTGTGCCAATATAACAAAAATGATGGATTTAGTGTTAACCCAATAGAACTGCCAAGTGGATACTTTACAGAAATATCTAAAATAGTAAAATTCATTTGAAAAACTAAAGGTTTAAAATCTTAAGGGAAATAACTTCTTAAAAGCATAAATGGAGAGGAAAGCATTATTATATTTTAACCTATATTATAAAGCAGTAAAAAAATTAAAAGTTAAAAAATTGAAAAGTATATCAGAGACCTTCAATATGGACTAGTGCAAAAAAAGTCACTTAAGTGTTCATATAGCACTCCCACTACTGGGTATATATCCTCAAAAAAATCAGTAACGAACTATTCACAGCAGTACTTTTTGTGATAGAAAAAAATATTGGGAATAACAATGGGTGTCCATTAAATGGGGAACAGCTGAATACATTGTGGCTTATGAATGTACTACAATATTACTGTGCAACAAGGACAAACACGAGAAATTCACAGAAGCATGAAGAGTTGTATGAAGTATAAAGTGATGAAAGTAGAACTGAGAGCATATATATAGATACTACAATAATGTAAATGATGACACTAAAAAACAGTTGAACACAATAAATTTTCATAAACAATCTCAGTCCATGAGAAGTGATAAACACATCTTTCTCTTCTCAGCAAAGATAGAGACTACAAATGTGGAATGAGAGATACATGGTTGGATATGATTACTCTACTAGTTGGCTTTGCTTAAATGCTTTTTGTTAGGAGGAAGTATTCAATGGGGTAGGGAGTTTAATTAGCAATAGCTATTACGTATTAAATTAGTAATAGCTAATAGGTATTAAAACAAAAGGCAATAAAAACCCTAAGATTAAGATATCACTTAAAATATCATTTAAAGTACAAAATACCTGGTATGATGCATTTCATTTTTTATTAGTTTTCCATGTACATTCCACAAGTAAACTATGCATCAGAAGTTCTTACTCTAGGGTCCATGAACTTTTTGAAAAAATATTTTGATAAGTATATTTCAAAATGACTGGTTTCCTTTGTAATCCTATGCATTTTTCTTTTATGCATTTTAAAACATTATTCTGAGAAGGGTTCCTTAGTTTTCACCAAGCTGACAAAGGGGTAAATGACATCAAAAAAAGGTTAAGAATCCCTACTAAAAAAGGTATATCATATTTGGTCTTTAATATGTAACTGTGACTATCATCAGTTACATGAGAACAAGGATAGAGATATCAATCTAAAAGACTGTCACTATCAAAAAGTACTACTTCATTCTTCATACAGACATGTAACTGAAATAGTTAGCAATTATGTAAAAAGATGTTAACGCTGGTGAAGATAAAGCAAAATCAAAAAAGAGATAAAGGAAAAAACCAGAAAGAGTACAAAGGTACAGGGACATAGAGGCAATGGTGACATGAGGACATATGACAACATGGACTGAAGCATAGAAAAGACAACAGACTAAGGATATTGGATGGGGATATTAGAGGGTAAAGAAAAGGGATTACACTACATCATTATTAGCACCTGAACTCTGCTTCTAGCTAACTATGAAAATTCCCAGGAGAAGGGCTGCCACTAGCCTCCAAGGATAAGATCAGCTGTTCGTTCCCGTGATGTTGTGAAAGCAACAAAAAACTCTACTGGGATTTAAAAGCCACAAGCTCTAGTCCATGAGGTCTACAGAAGCATACAAAGCAATTAGATGAAAGTGACTCCGTTTCATCCAGAGGAAGGGAAGAAAGTAAAAATATCAAAAACCCACTTTCAACATTACCAAAAGCATCATTCATAAAAATAGATCTGGGTATTTACAAAGACTGTTTGTTTCAAAAAAAAAAAAAAATAGGCCAACCAAAATAATATGGCGCATCTAGCTAACTTGCAGTGCTACAATGTCAGACAGTCATTAATAAAGACATCATGAACACTGTAATTCTTTCCCATAACTTTATGATAATTTTTAAGTTCTTTTTAACACACCAACATTCCAAACCACTACTAAAATTATTAAATTTCCTATTAAAACTCTTCTGAAACCAACAGCAAACAACAAAAGGGCACCTTCCAGTTTACACAGGTTTGGTAAAAAGAAGTGATACATAGCCACAACTATTCAACCCTGACAGAGTCTTATCGCAATTGGAATGTATATTATTATCCTTGTGACAGCTGAAATTCTCATTTTTCCCTTCATCTCCCACAAAAAAAAGCCCTTAAAAAAGAAAATGGGAAATTTTAGAATTTCTATTTTGAGTAACCACACAGACTTTGCCATCTGTCATTACAGCACTTTAAGATCTAGTCTTCAACCATGCAGACAAAACAATTCAATTCTTTTTTTTCCCCTTTTTTGGGGGACAAATTTTTATTGGTATCTTTTGTTTCTGCAGTACCTTCATTTCCCAACACATCCCTCCCCACAGTCCTTCCCAGAGAGCCATTCCTGCTAATAAAGGATAAAAAAGACGGGGAAAAAAGTTCATAAAAACTAAGCAACATATCAAAAATGTCTGACATTATAGCAATGTTCCATACTCATAGACCCCCACCTCTGCAAAGGAGCAGAGAGAAGTATCTTCTTACATCTCTTCTTTGGGCCCAGTTTGATAAAATTTCACAGCAATGGGACAGAGCCAAGATGGCGGAGTAAAAGCAGTGACTTGCTTGAGTTCTCCCCCAAACCCCTCCAAACACCTGTAAAAAAAAAATGGCTCTAAACAAATTCTGAAGCAGCAGAACCCACAAAAAGACAGAGTGAAACAAATTTCCAGACCAAGACAACCTGGATGGTTGATCGGAAAGGTCTATCGTGCCAGACGGGGAGAGGAGCGCAGTTCAGCATGGGCACACAGGCCGCACAGAACCTGGAGCAGGCCTCAGAGGACTAAATCATGACAGTTGTGGCAGTTTACAGACTTCTCAACGCAGGAACACCAAAGACAAGAAGGTCAGTGGCAAAAGTCTGTGACTGCAGTGAGAGAAGGAGCTAGGTCTCAGCCGCCAAGTCCCAAGCACAGGCGACGGCTGTCTCCTGAGCTTCCAGCCCACAGACTGAAGGGAAATCGAGTGGCTGATCAGAGGGGAATTGCAGGGATCTCTTCACAGTGCTGAGGCAGGAATCTCTTGCTTTGCCCATGCGTGGATCTGGGTCACAGTTCTGATGGAGGGTCCTGGGGCAAGGAGGAGCACTGGTGTGGTGGAGTTTGTTGTGGCGGTGGAGAGGAAACATCTCGCCCCTTATAATACCATCTTGGAAGAACTGAAAATTTACAGGTCCCTAGAAGTATCTCTGAAAACAGCTGTACAAACCCCCAAAGCTTGGGACAGGACATTCTCTACATTGGAAGCAGTCTTTTACCTTAACAAAGAGTTTAAAACTCAAGTAATTGGCCAGGATCATGAGTAAGCAGCGCAAAAAGAGTCAGACTATATTATCTTACTTTGGTGACAAAGAATATCAAAACATACAACCAGAAGAAGACAACAAAGTCAAAGCTCCTACATCCAAAGTCTCCAAGAAAAATATGAATCAGTCGAAGGCCTTGGAAGAGCTCAAAAAGGATTTTGAGAAGCAAGTAAGTTAAGTACAGGAAAAACTGGGAAGAGAAATGAGTGATGCAAGAAAATCATGAAAAATAAGTCAACAGATTGCTAAAGGAGACCCAAAAAAATACTGAAGAAAATAACACCTTAAAAAATAGCCTAACCCAAATGGGAAAAGAGGTCCAAAAAGCCAATGAGGAGAAGAATGCCCTAAAGAGCAAAATTGTCCAAATGGAAAAGGAAGTCCAAAAGATTACTAAAGAAAATATACTTCCTTAAAAATCAGAATAGACCAATTGGAAACTAGTGACTTTATGAGAAATTAAGACACTGTAAAACAAATCCAAAAGAATGAAAAATTAGAAAACAGTGTGAAATATCTCACTGGAAAAACAACTAACCTGGAAAACAGATCCAGGAGAAAGAATTTAAAAATTATTGGACTATCTGAAAGCCATGATCAAAAAAAGAGCCTAGACATCATCTTTCAAGAAATTATCAAGGAAAACTGCCCTGATACTTTAGAACCAGAGGGCAAAATAGAAATTGAAAGAATCCACCAATCACCTCCTGAAAGAGATCCCCAAACGAAAACTCCTAGGAATATTGTAGCCAAATTCCAGAGTTCCCAGGTCAAGCAGAAAATATTACAAGCAGCCAGAAAGAAACAATTCAAATATTGTGGAAACACAATCAGGATAACACAAGATTTAGCAGCTTCTACATTAAGGGACCGCAGGGCATAGAATATAATATTCCAGAGCGCAAAGAAGATAGGATTACAACCAAGAATCACCTCCCCAGCAAAACTGAGTATAATCCTACAGGGGAAAAAATGGTCATTCAATGAAATAGAGGACTTTCAAGCATTCTTGATGAAAAGACCAGAGCTGAATAGAAAATTTGACTTTCAAATACAAGACTCAAGTAGAACCTGAAGAGGTAAACAGGAAAGAGAAATCATAAGAGACTTAGTAAGGTTAACTGTTTACATTCCTGTATGGAAAGATGATATTTGTAACTCATGAGATCTTTGTCACTATTAGGGTAATTGGAGGGAAAAAATTATATGTATGTATAGATAGATAGATAGATAGATAGAAAGATAGATAGATAGATAGAGGGCACAGGGTGAGTTGAAGATGAAAGGATCATATCTGGAGAATAAAATTAAGGGGAGAGAGAGGATTATACTAGGAGGAGAAAGGGAGAGGCAGAATGGGGTAAATTATTTCACAAAAAAACAGAAAAGAAAAGGCTCTCACAGTGGAGGGGAAATGGGGGAAGGTGAGAGGGAATGAGTGAATCTTATTCTCATAGGATTTGACTTAAGGAGGGAATAATACGCACACTCAATTGGGTATGGAAATTTGTCTTACTCTACAGGAAAATGGGGGGAGGGGACAAGAGAATAGGGGGACGATAGACAGGAGAGAAGGATTGGGAAAAGGGAGTAATCAGAAACAAATACTTCTGAGGAAGGACAGGTTCAAAAGAAACAACAGAATAAATGGACGGCAGGATAGATTAAGGGAAATAAGAGTTAGTTTTTCACAGCATGTCTACTATGGAAGTATTTTGCATAACTGTACATGTATAACCTATATTGAGTTGCTTGCCTTTTCAATGAAGGTGGGTGGGGAGGGAGGAAGGGAGAAAATTTGGAACCAAAAGTTTTAAAAACACAAGTATAAAAAAAAAAGTTTTCACATGCAATTGGGAAATAAGAAATACAGGAAATGGGGTACAGAAATCTATCCTGCCCCATAGGAAAATAGAAGGAGAAGTGGATAAGAGAAGGGGGGAGGAGAGATAGAAGGGAAGGCAGACTAGGGGAAGGGGTATTCAGAATGCATGCCATCTTGGGGTGGGGGGAGGGGGGAGGGGGGGTGAAAATTTGGAACTCAAAATCTTGTGGAAGCAAATGTTGAAAACTAAAAATAAATAAATTTATTTTAAAAAAAAATTTCACAGCACTTAGTTTCAATTTTTTTGTTTTGTCTTTCCATTTACATTGCTTTAGTCATTGTACTTGCCTGATTCTGCTTTCTTTTCTTTATATCAGTTCATATAAATTTTCCAGTACTTCTCTGTATTCATCAAAGCCATTGTTTGTTACCGCACAATAGTATTTCATCACATAATGCACCACAACTTATTTAAGCCATTTCCCAACTGATGAGCATTGGCTTAGTTTGCAATTCTTTGCTACTACCAAAACTACTGATATAAATATTGTAATGTACATAGGACCTTTCTTTTTATCACTGACTTCCTTGAAGCATATATTTGCCTAGCAATGGAATTTCTGATTCAAAGAGTATGGACATTTTAGTCACTTTGTTTAATATACTGCCAAACAGACAATCCCATTTTAAAATCAAACAGCTTAAAGTAGAAAAAAATTACTCTTTTAGTAGCTAATATGCCTGATGAAAAAGGAAGCCCCCAAAATTACAGAAAATATAAAAGGAACAGCTGATCTAAAACAAAGCCCTAATACGTCATGCTGAATTGAAGCATTTCTATTTAAATGGATGCCTGTAAAGTTTTAAAACATGAAATATCTTAGAGATTTATTAAATTAAATCTCTAAACAAAATTTATTAAATTTCGCAAACAAAAATCAGTCATTTGTACACCAATGCATATTTTAACATTATAGAAAGTATTTACATAAAATTAAGATACCCATTTTTAAAATTCTACATTTTAAGATTCTATTTTCAATAAACTTAATCTATAGCAAAATATCTAATTTGATTTTAAATTGTATGTTAAATTTATCTCTAAATTTTAAGAGGAAAATTTGTGTTTTAATCACAATTTGTTTCACATATTTAGTACAAGAAGAATAAATTAGTATCATAAGCTATTTTTACTAATATGTTTCTTTTGCTAAGAAGCACTATAAGATTATAAAATTATTTCAACATACTACTTTTTACTACATTAAAATTTTCTAATTCCTGATATAGGAAATGTGACTCTAAAATAATGAAGTTGGTGACATGACCCATAAAGTTTCCTTACTTCACAGTCAATCAATAAACATTTATTAAGCATATATTATGTGCCCAGTTTTTCCTCATAGTCACTATATTTTAAAATACTAAATTTTCTTCATATAAGAACATTACCAAAATAAATACATGAATATATATTTCTTTTTAAGGACAATAAACAAAGAAATCCATGCCTGTTAGCAGAGATTCCAGGGGGGTAGGGGTAGAGATGACCCAGGGCTAGAGAATTAGAAGCTAGGACGACAAATTTGAGAGGTAAGAAATTAAAGAGGAACAGAAATAAGGAAATTGTATTTGAAAAGATAGGTAGAGATCTATCTTCTTTTTAGAAAAAGAGACAGTGTGGCATAGTGAACAGAACCTGAAAGTCAGAAGTCTCGTCATTATCCCTAACTAACTGTACAAATATGGACAAGCCATTTAACCTCCCCAAGCCTCAGTTTCCTCATCTATAAAGTGTCAAGAGGCTTAGACTACATTACCTCAAGCAGGACTGTGCTAGTTAACGTTTAACAAACAGCTCTTCTGGAGAGAAATGTGAAGAAGGACACACTTTTAAGTTTAATCCACAGTATTAACCCTTTCTTATGTCTAGACAAGAAATAAATGGTTGGAGCTGGCTCCAACCCATCCCTGTCTCCAAGACCCCTTCCAACCCTAAAACCCACAATTCTCTTGGAGGAAGGAAAGAACAATTTTAAAGCCTCACCTCATCTGAAGAATCTACTTGTCCTGACGTTCCTGTAGCACCTGCAAAACCTTTTGAAGAAGAAAAAGAAGTATTCCTTCATGGTTGTTCATATATTGTTTTACCTTAAAATTTTTGAGGCCTATTACTAAAGACTCTAAATTTTGTTAGTTATCTTGGCAGATTTCACATCTTGAATACATTTGGATTTGGCTGATGTCTATCTCAATAGCAAATCTCTAATAAAAATCCCAATTAAAAAAACGAAATTTTATGATTAAGGAACAACTCATTATTGGATACCACTACTTACGTGCTAAGGTTTTAGCTTACTGATTATTTTTTCATGAGTAAAAAATCAGAGCTAGAGTGACAAAATTAATTCCAAAAATGAAAACTGCATTCTTTTCTTTGGCTTTGCTTTTATTCCTATATGTAAACCATTTTATTGTTACCAGTACTCTTGCAAAGTATTTCTATTTCACTAGAAAAATAACTACCCTTCAAGAATAAACAAATTTAAGAAATCTTTTTATTTTTTAAAAAGGAAATATTAAAATGCTCAAAAAATGTTTTTCTATACAAACCTGAAACTGCCAGAGAGCTAGTGCCAGCAGCCTGGTCCTGCATGCCACTTGTAAGTTTATCCTCAGGAAATGCCAATCCAGAGCCCTTCAAAGCTATGAGGTACTTTTCATGACTTTTCTTTGCACATGCATTTTCTCCAAGACCTGAAATAAAATATTTTAAATGTCATTAAAATCAAGGAAATAGTCTATCTAACTTCTAAATACAAATAAACTTGGTAGACAAGAGGCCATGGTCTGAATAACACAAAATGGCAAAAAATCCAAATAACATATACATATCTTTTAGAAGATGTTCTCAAAATTCACATTTCAAACCAAATAAAGGAAACCACAAAGTGAAAAACCAATCTAGAAGAATTTGCAAAGTAACTCACATTCTATCCTCCTCCTCAACAAACTCAATAATTTCTCAAATCCTTGCTAAGGAGAATCAGAGTTCAAATATAGCTGGATTTGCACTAAATTACTGTTCTTATAATCTACAGTTACTAAGTCTTTTTTAAGTAAAAATACTCTATAAATAAATATTTTGGAATTACAAGGTCTCCATTGCTATTTTTCACTCGATTACAGGCTATAAATAGAGTATCTCAGCAGGAAGGCCACAGAAGCGTAAGAGCAAGATCTTTCAAGGATCTATCAAGGAAAAGTAACTGAACCTTTTAAAAAAAAAAAAGAGGCAAGGTAAAAAGGCACTACACTTCTTTTTTTTTTTGGCTAGGCAATGGGGTTAAGTGCCTTGCTCAGAGTCACACAGCTAGTAAGTGTTATGTGTCTGAGGCCGCATTTGAACTCAGGTCCTCCTGAATCCAGGCCGGTGCTCTATCCACTGTGCCACCTAGCTGCCCACAAAAAGTGAGCCATTCTTTTTTTTGGCACTATACTTCTAAAGATGTTAAAACTATTTTGTGTTTAAGAGTAAAAGCAACTGTATTTTCAGTCACAGAAAAAAAAAGGAATAAGCACAAGAAAATATTTATTTTCAGCCTAAAATTTTGAAGAGAAAAAAACTCACTTAACAATAGCCATTTTGCCAGCATTTCATTACCACATTTAAAGAATTATTTAAACCACTGGTTAATCTGATTAAAAAAAGAAAGAAGAAAACCAAATTACCAGTATCAAATGTAAAAAGATGAATTCACCAGCAATGAAGATGAAATTAAAGCAATTATTAGGAGCTACTTTGCCCAATTATATGCCAATAACTCTGACAATCTAAGTGAAATGTGTGAATATTTACAAAAATATAAATTGCCCAGGTTATTAACACAGGGAATAGAATATTTAAATAATCCTAGCTTAGAAAAGGAAACTGAACAAACCATAAATGAATTCCCTGAGGAAAAAATCCCCATGACCAGAGAGATTCACAAGTAAACAAAACATATAAAGAACAGTTAATCTCAATACTATATTAACTATTTGGAAAAAGAAGTCCTACCAAATTTCTTTTATAACACAAATGGAGGCTGATACCTAAACCAGGAAAAGCTAAAACAGAAGGAAAACTATAGACCAATTTCCCTAATGAATACTAATGCAAAATTTTTAAATTAAAATACTAGCAAGGAGATTACAGCAATATATCACAAAGATATATACTATGACCAAGGGAGATGTATACCAGGAATGTAAGGCTGGTTCAATATTGGGAAAACTATCAGCATAACTGACCAACCCGATCAATAACAAAACCAACAGAAATAACATGATTACCTAAAAATATGGAGAAAACTCCTTTGACAAAATATAACATTCATTTCTATTAAAAACTCTACAATGCATAAGAATAAATGGAACTTTCCTTAAAATAAGGAGCATCTGTCTAAAGCCATGGGCAGTATTATCTGTAATGGGGGTAAGCTAGAAACCTTTCCAATAGGATCAGGGGTGAAGCAAAGGATGCCCATTATCACCACTATTATTCAATATTGTTATATGCTAGCTACAGCAATAGGACAAGAAAAAGAAATTGAAAGAATTAAAATAGGCAATGATAAAACAAAACCATCACTCTTAGGATACTTACAGAATAGTAGAGAATCAACTAAAAAACTAGTTGAAATACTTAACTAAAGTATTGTAGGACAACGTAAAGTTGCAGGACATAAAATAAAACCATGTAAATCATTAGCATTTCTATATATTACCAACAAAGCCCAGCAGCAAGAGATAGAAAGAGAAATTCAAATTAAAATAACTGCAGACAATATAAAATACTTGGTGGTCTACCTCCCAAGACAAACCCAGGAATTACAGGAATATAATTATAAAACAGTTTTCAAATAAAGTCAGATCTAAACAATTGGAGAAATATTAATTATTCATGGGTCGGCTGAACCAATCTGATGAAAATAACAATTCTACTTAAATTAATTTACTTATTTAGTGCCATACTAATCAAATCACCAAAAAAAATTATTTTATAGAGCTACAAAAAATAACAGAATTCATCTGGATGAATAAAAGGTCAAGAATATCAAAGTAATCAATGAAAAAAAATGTGAAGGAAAGTGGCCAAGTGGTACCAGATCTCAAATTTTATTACAAATTATAAATCTTTATTACAAATCGGTAATCATCAAAACAATACTGCGTAAGAAATAGAGTGGTAGATCAATGGAACAGATTAGGTACACATTACATAATAGGTAATGACCATAGTAAACTTGTGTCTGACAAACCCAAAGATCCACAATTTTGGGACAAGAAATCACCATCTGACAAAAATTGCTGGGAAAACTGGAAAGCAATTTGGCAGAAACTAGGCACAGACCAACGTATCACATGTATACAGAGATAAGATCAAAATGGGCACATGACTTAGATATAAAGGGTGATATCATAAGCAAATCAGGGGAGCATGGAATATTTTACCTGTAAGATTTATGGATAAGGAAAGAATTTATGATCAAACAAGTGATAAAGAATATTATGGGATACAAAATGGATAATTATGACTATGTCAAATTAAAAGGGTTTTACACAAAATAAAACCAATGCAGCCAAGATTAGAAGGAAAACAGAAAACTAGAAAAAAAAATTTTTACAGCAAATTTCTCTGATAAATGCCTCATTTCTCATATACACAGAGAACTGATTCCAATCTATAATAACACAAGTCACTCCTCAATTGATAAATGATCAAAGGATATGAACAATTTTCAGATGAAGAAATAAAAGCTATCTATAATCATATGAAAAACACTTTAAATCACTATTGATTAGAGTGTTAGACAAATGCAAATTAAAATAATTTTAAGGTATCACCTAACACCTATCAGACTGATTAATATGACAGAAAAGGAAAATTATAAATGTTGGAAGGGATGTGGGAAAACTGGGACACTAATGCACTGTTGGTGGAGTTGTGAACTGATCCAATTCTAGTGAGCAATCGGAATTATTCCCAAACAGCTATGAAACTGTGCATATCCTTTGACCCAGCAATACCACTACTAAGTCTATAACACAAAGAGATCAAAGAAAAAGGAAAAGGACCTTTACATACAAAATTACTAACAGCAGCTCTTTTTGTGGTGATCAAGAATTGGAAATTGAGGGGATACCTGTCAATTGGGGAATGGCTGAACAAGCTGTATTATATCATTGTGATAAAATAGTATTGTTCTATAAGGAATGATAAGCAGACCACATACTAAAATAAAGTCAAAATAGGTACACTATTTAGATATAAAGGCTGATACTGTAAGCAAACTGGGAGAGCAAGGAATAGTTTACCTGTCAGCTATAAGGAGAACAGAAGAATTTATGACCAAACAAGAGACAGAAAACATTATGAAATGCAAAATGGATAATTGTGATTACATTAAATTGTAAAGTTTTTGCACAAAGCCAATGCAAACAAGATGAGGAGGAAAGCAGAAAACTGGGAAGGAATTTTTACAACCAGTGTCTCTGATAAGGGCCTCATTTCTAAAATATATAAAGAATTAAGTCAAATTTGTAAGAATATAAGTCATTCCCCAATTGATAAACAGTCAAAGGATGTGAACAGGCAGTTTTCAGATGAAGAAATTAAAACTATCTGTAGTCATACCAAAAAATGCTCTAAATCACTATTGATTAGCAAAATGCAAATCAAAACAACTCTAAGGTACCACATCACACCCATCAGATTGGTTAACATGAAAAACAGGAAAATTATAAATGTTGGAGAAGATATGGGGAAACTGGGACACTAATGCATTGTTGGTGGAGTTGTGAACTGATCTAACCATTCTGGGGAGCAATTTGGAACTATGCTTACAGGGCTATAAAAAAGGTGCATACCCTTTGACCCAGCAATACCACTTCTAGGGCTGTATCCCAAAGAGATCATAAAAATGGAAAAAGGACCCACATGTACAAAAATATTTATAGCAGCTCTTTTTGTGGTGGCAAAAAATTGGAAATTGAAAGGATGCCCATCAACTGCGGAATGGCTGAACAAGCTGTGGTATATTAATGTAATGGAATACTATTGTGCTATAAGAAATGATGAGCAAGAAGCCTTCAGAAAAACCTGGAAAGACTTGTACGGAGGACTGATGCTGAGTGAAGCAAGCAGAACCAGGAGAACGTTGTACAAAGTAACAACCATGTTGTTCAATGACTAATTTTGATAGACTTAGCCCTTCTCTGCAATATAAGGATCTAAGACATCTTCAAAAGTCTCATGATGAAAAATGTTATCCACATCCAAAGAAAGAACTATGGCGTTTGAATACAGATTGAAGTATATTATTTGCTCTTTTTTTTTCCTTCTGTTTTGTCTTGTTTCCTCTTTCTTTTTGTTCCTCCTATTGGTTCTAATTCTCCCTTACAACATGACTAACGCGAAAATATGTTCAATAGGAATGTATAGGTAGAGCCTATAACAGATTGCATGCCATCTTGAGGAGGGAGGTGGAGAGGAGGGGGAGAAAATTTAAAACTCAAAAGGTCACAAAAGTGAATGCTGAAAACTAAAAATAAATTAATTTTTTTAAAAATGGAAGATGAACAGAATAAAGAGAACATTGTATATAGAAAAAAAAAAGAAATGACAAGCAGGATACTAACAGAAAAATCTGGGAAGACTTACAGGAACTGAAGCAAAGTGAAATGAGCAGAACCAGAAAAACGCTGCACACAGTAACAGCAATATTTTACAATGATCAAGTGTGAATGACTTAGTTATTCTCAGCAATACAATGATCCAAAACTATTCCAAAGGACTTATCATGAAAAATGCTTATCATGAAAAATGCTATCTACCTCCAGAGAAAGAACTAATGGAGTCTGAATGCAGATTGAAGCATACTTTTTTACTTTCTTTATTATTCTTGGGGTTTTTTTGTCTGTGTTTTCCTTTGCAACATGGTTAATATGGAAATGTTTTGCATGACTGCACATATATGATCTATATCAAATTGTTTGTCTTCTCAATGAGGGGGAACAAAAAGGAATTAGGAAAGTGGGTAAACAAAAATAATCATAATCATAATCATAATTTTCAAAGAATTATTTAAGAAAATTATTCTTATAAGAATACCAGTTAAAATAAAATAAATCCAAGCACCCATTAAAAAGTTTGGCATAGCTTATATTTTTTAATTATAAGAAATAAATTTTTTTAAAAGAACAAAGTTCATTATCAATGAACAGACAGATTGCAGAGAACAGGGGAAATAGTGACTGAAGGAAAAAAAAGAAATCAAATAAAGTTCAATGAAAGGAAAATAAAACCATGATCTCTGTGATAACTGTATTAATAAACTTAATAAATGCACTAAATAAACTTCTGAATAGAATAAATACCTGAACGTAGGCCTTTTCCCCCAATGGTTATACAGCTGGGTTCTGAGCGAAACAAAGTATGGGCTCAGAGCCAAAAAGAGGAAATTATTCTGGAGGAATCAAACGTTTACTCAAGCCAAAATGTCAGTAATTTTTTTTAGATTATGAGATTAGTATTAACCTAAACTTAAGTAGTATTAACTGGCCACTGATACCAATAACTGAATTTTAATCATATTAAGATTCATATAAAACAATCAGACCCTGCTCACATCTACTATGGAAAATAAAAAAAAAATATCAACAGTAGTGATCAGAAGATTATAAAAAGAAAGCCATAATGCAGATTTATAGGAAGCTTCAAATGAGACACCCAATAAAATTTTCAAAAAACTGTTCCATTTATAAAAAGCTGCACAACCAATCAATAAGCACTTGTTAAGTTATAAAAAATGTCTATTTTTAAATATTTTTTAAAAGAGTTAAAAACATCCAAGCAAAAAGAAATTAAGTAAAAGGCTTTATATTAATGCCTAAAAGCTCAGTTCTACCAAAAATTAGTTTCAAAAGAGCTAAGAACCTCTTGTCTCCATTATCACACTCCTGTGAGAAGAAATGACTTCTCAAATAGCCTCGTACCTTTCTCAACAATAGTTTTGGGTCTTATGCCAACCACTTGGCTAATTATGCCCTAACAAAGATATTTGTGGGTAAAATTTTTTTCTATTTTACAAAAAATGGGCAGAATGATTAGTTCCTGGCTAATTCTAAAATCATTTTACCTCTCTGGACTTTAGTTTCCTTATCTGTAAAATGAGAGGGGGTTAGCTGTATCATCTCCAAGGCTTTCTGCCCAGTAACACGAAAAATGACAATAAATAATAGTAACTGCCATTTATAGATTTTTGTATCATTTACTCTTCACAACAGTCCAATGACTGCAAGTAACAATTATCTCCAGAAAAGTTAAATAAATTATCCATGGTCACATAGCTAGTAAATGTTAGAGATGATATTCAAACTCAAGACTCTTTGACTTTAAGACTAACCCCCTTTCCAACATACCACACTTCCTCTAAAAGCCAACAATTCTATGGTCCTAAGTGAAAAAGGCTATAAAATAAAGATGATTAGATAAAAATCTTTTCAAATTTAAGTAAGCAAGTTACCAATATACTAAAAGTAAATATTATGATTAAGCTTACTTGTTTTATTATCAGTGGTTGCTAATTTATAAAAAGATGGGCATACTAAAGAATGATTTTTAACTAGGGTGCATATGTAATTTGTGAGGCTAAACCTTCTAAATAATGTGATATACCTACAAATTTTGGCACCAAAAGAATAAGTTCAGGTTTACAACTTTTCAAAACGTTTCTCTTGGTTTATTGAATATAAGCTGCTTAAGAAACTAAAAGGCTTTCAAAATATTTGTATGCATATTCTTATAATCACTGAAGTGTTTGCTGGTTATATTAAAATCTTATTGGGGGGGGGTGATCAAATGAGATAAAACACTAAAGTTCATTCCTAAAAGAGAAAGTTAAATACAAACTCAGAATTTCAGTTGGATAAGACCTCAGAGGCCAGCTAGTCTAAGCAGTACCTGAAAAAAACTCTCCCGCACAACAGCTGACAAGAGGACATCCTGAATTTGCTTGAAGAACTCAAATGGGAGGGAAACATCTGCCTCCTGAGGAGCTCTGCAACAGATCTACTTGTCAGGAAGCTTTTTCTTATTACAGATTTCAGTCTGTCTCTTCACAACTTCCACCTATTATTGCTCCTAGTTCTGACCTCTGGAGTCAAGGGAAACAAGACTAACTACTCTTCCATATGACAGCACTTCAAGTATTTAAAGACAACTATCAATTCCCCCCACCCCCAAATTCTTAATGTATTTCACTGCATGCAAAATCATCACAAATTTTATGCCAAATTTTTTTTGCAAAAAAGTGGAGGGCGACCATTATGTGAAGCTTTTTAAGAAATTGTGCCAGTCTTATGACATAAACACTTCATCAATTTATCAAAACTTGCCTGTTTTAGGACCCCTAAATGTGCATCTAGAAAGGTTTGTGTTTTTTAGCTTGTCTTTCAGTTTCTGCCAGTCTCACACCAACTTTTCACTCACGGAAAACTGTCTTTCCATAGCTCTGTTTCCATGCTGCTCAGTGAACACAATCACTTTCAGCTTGAAGCCCACAGAATAGTCTTTATATTACCCATAATCAGAAAGAAATGCTTCAAATGTTAACGGATCACTAGCAGATGAACTATACAGTTTGGCTAGCGGGAAGATGCAAGTCTTGCCATATCACATGACTTACTCATGGCAACTTCACCTGCCCACCCACTCCCCTTGTGCCTATGGCTCTTCATTGAGTTGAGTGACAATACAGTCAGTACTGCGGCACTCTAAACAAACCACCCAAGTCAAGTCGGTTTTCGGAAATACACTGAAAATTCTAGGGCTGAGGATTCTAAGCTCCCAGTTGGCAATGAGCGAGAAATAAATGCGTATCCATATGCCACTGATGAATACATTGCTGCTCTGTTTACCTTCTAAGCGGCATGATGAATAGAATTATGCCATGTGTCAATTATGTGATGAAAGGTATAAACCAATTTTTAGACTGGAAAAAAAAAACCAGGACGTAAAGATTATGCTGTGGTGATGATTACGCACTGAAACATAGTATCTCTTTTAACCATTATTCATATGGAATGATCTCAAGACCCTTCACCATGCTGGTTGCCCTTCTTTGTACACTTCTGAGCTTATCAATGTCCTTCCTAAAATGTGGTGCTCAGAACTTCACTAATACTAAAACATAATACTACAGATACTCTCTAACCAAGGCAGAGTAGTCAGACTATCATTTTCTTACGCATAGAAGCATGCCTCTATTATGTAATCTAACATCACTTTAGTATCTTTGGCAGCTATATTATACTGCTCACTCATGAATTTAAAATCTATGAAAACTCCCCAGATATTTTTCATATAACCTGTTATCTAACTGTGAAATTTACTTTTAATGAGTTTAAATGCTGGTAATGCTGTTAAAAAATATAATGAGGATGGCACGGCTTGTTTTCAATAAAGTCAATGATATGGCTGTGTTCTCTACTACTTTTTGATGTGCACTAACAAAGCTACCCTTTAATTATACAGTATATAATTTTACTAGGAACTAAATTCAAGTTCATTGGTGTATAAAATATGCTAATTTCATTGTCTTCCCTTTTCTTTTGAAAATCAGGACATTTACCCAATCCTGTTATGCCTCTCTCATTTTTCCATGATCTTTCGAAGTTCAATGAGACCAGCAAGGCAATTGCATTTATGCTTCAGTATGCACAGATGTAGTTCATCTGGTCTAGGTAACAAACTCAACAGGGGTAACTTGGAATTCTCTAATTTCTTATTCGGAGACATCAACTCCCTATTAATTATTTTTATTCTATCATCTTCAGTCCAAAGATCATTTTCCTTTGCAGACAAAATAAAAATACAGCAATAATTGGGCAGCTCTGCGTGCTTTTCATCATCACTTATCATCCAACCCACCCTGAGCAGCAGTTCTTTATACTTTCTCTATCTTTTCCCTAAAAACATCTTATAAAAACCCTGTTGTGTATACTTGGCTTTCCTTGAAACTTCAGGTCATTCTGAGATTTAGCATTCCTGCCACTATTATTGTAGGCCTATATAACACTTTTGTATTCATCTTTCATTGGCTGCCCTGTATAACACTTTTGTATTCATCTTTCATTGGCTGCCCTGGATGACATCTTCTGTGTATGTTGTTTTGATTCTTTTAAACTTTCCAGGAGCAGCTAGTGGATAGAGTTCCAGCCTTGGAGTCAGAAGGACCTCAGCTCAAATCCGGCTTCAGACACTTGACACTAGCTGTGTGACCTTGGGCAAGTCACTTAACCCTGACTGCCTCACCAAAAAGCAAAAAAAAAACAAAACCTTTCTAAATTGTTGCTGCATTCCCTGTGTATCTACCTACATTGATGTCTTTAGAAAACTCCCCTTTTGCCACCTCATCAGAATTTGCTCTGTCTTAAGAAATTCATTCTCAAAGACTTGCCATCAATTTCTTGGGCTGACTTCCCCGATAAAATTTAAGTCCATAAGATTCCACTTGCTCTTTCTCCTAAAACTTTTCAGGTTCCTCTTCTGTCCCAAGATCCAGGCTGCATGTCTATTTACTCACACTTTTCCTATTTTGATCATAAATTCTAAGATAGAGTGGCCAACTGCATCCAACATTCCTTTCACTTCCATCCCAGATATCAAATGCTCCATATTGGCAAGCATCAGATACAGAACAGTTCTCTTCATTGGTTGCCTCATCTTGCAAGGGATAAAATTTTCATTAGGATAGGTTTAGAAAGTATTAGCTGCTCTGTTTTGGGTTGAATATTCATGGTTTTTTTTCACTGATAATTAATTAGGCTAAAATATGCAGGATATGTCACTTAATACTGCAGCTTGAGTTCCACTGCCTTTTGGAATATACTATTCCATTACCTTCTCATTTCTTTTTTTTGTTATTGTTTTTGGTTTTTCGGTTTTTTTGTTTGTTTGTTTTTAGGCAATTGGGGTTAAGTGACTTGCCCAGGGTCACACAGCTAGTAAGTGTCAAGTGTTTAGTCTGAGGCCGCATTTGAACTCAGGTCCTCCTGACTTCAGGGCCAGTGCTCTATCCAGTGCGCCACCTAGTTGCCCCTCCTCTTATTTCTTGTAACTGCAAGATGATACTATGTCATTCAAACTTCATTTCTTTTATATTTGAAAGTCTTTCTCCTCGCGGCTTGCAAAATTTGTTTTCATTGGAACTGTTAATTTAATTACTATTATCTCCTGAGGTTTGTAATCTATGGATTTGTCATTTGATGATTCTATTAACCACAATCAGAAATTCTGGAAAACTTTCTTTTATTTCTTGTACTGTGGTATGAAGATTCCTTGATAGGTCACATTCTTCAGGAAGATGATGCCATGACTTGCAAGTGAATTGAATTTAAGTGAGGGAGGACTGTGAAACGTCACCAGCCTCACTTTCTCCTCCAGAGCTATCTGGGTACACGGGTCAGATACAGATCAGGATGACTCCTGAAATAATCTCTGTGTATTCCATCTTCAAGGTCAGTTGCTGTAGTTTCTATAGAATTCATGTATTTTTTAATATTGTTGCCATTTGTTTGTCATCGGCCAGATTTTCTTCAATTTCAGTATTTTTGTGTTCTAAATCTATTAATCTCTCACTTCTTTAGAGAAATTCTTCACCATTAATTCACTTTTTCCTAGTCTACTAAGTTTCTTAATTTTGCACTGAGCATTCACTTTTGAGCATTTAGAACTGTAATTTCTGACTTGATGAACTGATGCTGAACAGAATCATTGTACACAGTAACAGCAACACTGTGAGATGACTGACCTTGATAGATTTGGCTCTTCTCAGCAATGCAATGATCTAAGTCAATTCCACAGACTCATGATGGAAAATGCTCTCCACATCCAGAATCTGAACACAGATCGAAACATGCCATTTTCTTTTTTTGTTTTTTTTGTTTTTTGTTTTTTCTTCCTTGAGGTTTTCCCCGTTTGTTCTGATTCTTCTTTCACAACATGACTAATGTGGAAATATGTTTAATATGATTGTACATGTACAGCCTATATCAGATTGTGTGGCATCTTGTGGAAGGGAAGGGAAAAATAAAAAATTTAAAACTCAAAATCTTATAAAAGTGAATGTTGAAAATTAAAAATAAATTTAATTTAAAAAAAGAAATTAAAATAGAACTCTAATTTCTGACCTAAATTTGTTTCTAATGTATTATTTGATCAGTTTGATTTCTTTTGTAATTTTATTTTTTTTCAATCAGCAAAAATCTACCTTCTCATCCTCCTGTTCCAACCTCCTACCTTCCAATTAACAATAAAAGAAAAACACAACTCCAGTTACAAACACATATCATCTAGCAAAACAAATTTCCACATTGGTCATGCCAAAAAAAAAAAAAGAAGTGTCTCAATACTACACTGAATCCTTCACCTTGTTATCAGGCCATGGGTAGCATGTTTCATCATCAGTACAATCCTCTGGAATTATGGTTGGTCATTACATTGACCAGAATTCCTAAGCCTTTCAAAGTTGTTTCTCTTTACCATATTGTTGTCATTGTATAAACTGTTTTCATTTCACTTTCCATCAGTTCATACAAGCGTTCTTTGGTTTCTCTGAAACTTCCATTTCATCACTTCTTATGGCACAACAGTGTTCAATCATATTTATAAACCATGACTTGTTCATCCATTCCCCAATTTACAGGAGCCCCCTCAGGTTCCCATTCTTTAAGACCTCAAAAAGACCTATAAAATTTTTTGTACATTCTTAAGAGTTTGTTTTGCTTAGGACTAGTACCTCCTTTAATCTCATGGATATCACTGAGACTTCATAACAACTATCACTGAACTATGTTTCTAGACATGTATGCCCTTGAGATGTCAAAGAATGTCTAACTTGCCACTCTGATGGTCATTTGGGCATTCTGCGCTGTTTGTGGCCAAGGAAGATTTCCAGCAAATGCCTGGATATTTGCACTGCCCTCCAGCATTCCTATATCATGCCTCTGTTCTAGGCCTGTGATCTGCTTCCCAACCTCTTCATCTACTTCTCCTTTCTGTCCAGGTGCCCTGAAGTATATTTCAATAACACTGTCATTTCTATTTCTGCTTTCACTGATTCCACCCAAACACTCTCTATGAAGTTTTACCCCACTACGGTTCCCAGATTTCCTCACATGAGTATATCTTCCTACAATATAATACTAACCTATCCACACTTTTACCTATTCTGTTCCTTTTGATAAGGTATAACCTTCTAAATTCATATTACAATCATCTCATTAAATCTCAGTGATACCATAGTGATCAAATGTGTGCCTCTATATTATGATTTCTATTAAATCTTGATTGTTACCTATACTTTGTTCACTTATATATAGATCTCTTAAGGCTGTGTTTTATTCCATATTCCTTTCTTAGACTTTTGTTTCCTATATGCTTCTGGGCATCTTATTCTATTATTCCATTATTCACTCTACACTGTAGGTATTCTGTACAATATCCAGCTCAGTGGATATACATAGGAAGTTTTCTTCTGATTCCTCACCACCCACCTTTCCTTTTTTGTTTAAAGTCTTTTTGATTAGATTTGCAAAGCTCTACTCAAATATATTCTTACCAGTCCTTGTTATGTGCACTCCTTCCCTGGCCAGGACCTTTCATTCCTGTACTTTAAGCTATGGTACAGAAATCGAAAGCTCATTCTTAGATATCTTCTTAAATAGCTGTTCATTTAACACATCTTCCTCTCCCTTTCGTCTCTTTACTTAGCAAGCAGTAGTAATGAAAACACCACCTACTCCCATGACATCTTCAGTTTCCTGTTCAAAATTTAAGAATGACTTATGCCAATGAACTGTAGATTCCTTCACACGGTATCATTTTGCCCATATGAGCAACTAGAAACTGGTGGCAGTCATCAGGTCATGAGAATTTCTCCTAGGAAGACAGCAAATTTCTATACTGTTGTTAACTATTAATTGACCTGATATCTCATATTTCTCAGCAGTCAGTCATTAACAACCACTAATTTCTTCTTCTTCTGACCTTCAGGGTAAGATCTCTCACTCACAGTACCTGTGGACCGAAATTAACATTCCCTGGAATACAAATGACCACTTCATCCTCAGAGTGTCTAATTCTCTTCTCTTAAACAAGGGCCTAATATTCTCTTCTCTTAAACAAGGGCCTAATATTCAGTGGCTCTCAATTCCTTTTCCTTTGTGACATTCTTCTGGCTTCCAACCTCTGACATAGGTCAAGAGTCCACTTCTGCCTACTTAGAAACTTTTCTTTTTTCTTTTAATATTAAAGCCCTTCTTCCATTTTTTAAAGCAATTTTTCATTTACTCAAATAATCTGGAGAGTAGAGAAGCATTTCTCACATCTTTTATCTTATCTTCAAGGAGGGAGACCAACATTCAGTATAAGCATATTCACTTGGCTGTGGTGAAAATATGAACACTGCACACATACTCAATGCAGGTCACTGCAAAATTCTTCATGCTCTCCATACTTCCAGAAAAATGAAAGACTCAGTTTTTGTGTTCCTTGCTAATAGCTCCTCATGAAAACTGCTATCACAAACTTCTTGGGAAGTCTTCAAATCCAGAATTGTTACTGCTCCCAAGTACTTTGAACCTTAATAACTTGAGAGCAAAGCCTAATTTTCTTTCTTCCTTTCATTAGCTTCTTACCTTGTTTTAACACATTATCTTACAAACTATCTTCCTTCAACTCCTTCACTTCAAGTCTTTTGTGACACAGTGGAAAGAAGACTGGCACTGTAGTCAGAAGATGTGGGTTCAGGTTCTACCTCTGCAACTTACTACCTATGTGATCTTGGGCAAGTCAACCTCTCCAGACCTAAGTTTTCTTATAAAATAACTTGTTCATCCATGGCATGCAAAATAAGGTGGTTAGACTTGAAAGGTTCTGAAGTCTCTTCCAGTTCTAAGTCTAAGTTTCTATGGTGCTTCTCCTCCAAATTCTCAAGGAGTTCTAAATTTATCCTCCCTAAATTCAATCTATACCTTTCTTCATAGTTCCAAAGCCCTCCAACATCACTTTTAACAATTCCTCTTCTTTTTCTTATTCTTCATTTCAAGTCCTTTCCCCAAAATCTTCTCCCCCAGAATCTGGAAGTAAAAATACATACATGGGAAACAAACATATTTCTAATTTTAAATGTTTAGTATGAATATAGAGCTTAAGAGAACTAAGAGTTCATGAAGTCATAAATGAGAAATGACAGTTCTTTTTTTGTACATTTAGTCATGCTTATGATCAATTTTTTTAAATGAAAAGATATGATTTTGTTATATTTATAATGACATCATTCTACTCTGATGTTGCAACTCACCAGAGCTAAGATCTTTGTAGTTTTGCTGATTTGTCAAAACCTGGGTAAGAACAGATCGCATTGCTCCTCCCATTTTAGTCAAATCTTCAAGAAAGGAAATTTGGGGTCCCAATGACTGAAGGACTTTGTGAAGGTCTTTTTCTGATGGTACATCAACTGCTAAAAAACAATAAAGGGGTTTAGAATATTTTTATAACAGGTTGTATAATGCATTTTTTAAACTTGTTACTGCTTTCCTGCACAAAGTCAAATAAAAGAGACCTAACTGCAGGATTAGACTTAGTAGCATTTACTATTCTCCTGAACACCAAAGAAGGGAATTGAAAGTATCAATATGACAATTTTTTTAAAAGAAACAAGGTAGATTTCTCCAGCAAGGGTAGTAATCCAATGATGAAATTTGTTACTCACCTCCTGAGAGAGGTAATACACTCAAAGTACAGTTCTCATCTCTATCTCTATTGTTTATAATAGCAACCTAGCATTAGGTGGTGCTTTAAAGTTTACAAACAATATTTTACCTACACAATAACCCCTGGAGGAAGGCGCTATTATTATCCCCATTTTACAGATGACAAAACTGAGGCAGACAGAGGTTAAGTGACTTATCAAGGGACATACAGCTATTAAGTGTCTGAGGCTCGATTTGAACTCAGGAAGACTCCTGACTCCAGGTCCAGTGCTCTATCCACCTCACCACCTAACACCTAACATTTGTACTAACTGCAGAATAAAAAGTTACCAAGAATCCAGAAACTAGAATTCAGGATGGTCATTCTGAGGGCAGGGGAGTTAATGATGTAAAAAGAATACAGAAGTTATTTTTTGATAGAAACTAAGGAGCAGAATTAATGAGGAAAACTTTAGCTTTAAAGCAAAAAAAGATGACAGTTACCTAAATGTTAGTCCTCAAACTACCACTGGGGTAAATAGCAAATTTTTAATATCTACAAAACTATAACCAAAAAGGTTTTGAATACCTAAATGCCTAATATCTGTTCTTCCTCTCTACAAACCTCCCTCCAATTCCTTACTCCTCCCTCTTTGACTCCTGATTTTGGTCCCTTAAAGTACAAAGGACTCCTCAGCTGAAGTTAACAAGGGCAAAGCAATCTGATGTAAAAAATTTTAATACTTTATAAGTCAGTCAGTCAATAGCATTTACTAGGCACCTACTTGCTATGTGCCAAGAACTAGGGATACAAAGAAAGGTAAAAGATCTAATGGGGGAGAAAATATACAAATTTTTTTTTAAATAAACATTTATTAAGTACCTGCCATGTGTCAGGCATTGTGCTAAGCACTGGTGTTACAAAGAAAGTCACAAGGCAGTCCCTGCCCTCTAGGGAGCTCACAATCAAATGAGGGAGACAACACATAAAAAGAACCAAATAGATGGGAGGATAAGGAGAGTTTACCCAGCATGGGGGCATGATGGAGTCCTACAGCCAGGGTGGAAAATGATCTAAGGAAGTATGAGTTTCTGAGTTGATTTCATCTTGCAGAATGATGAATTTTTAGAAATGAAGAAGCCCAGGAAAGCATCTGAATAGGAAAAGATGAGGAGCTCCCCTCCTTAAACAGTGGAGAATCAAGGAAGAACTCCCAAATGTCCACCTCCCACACTCTCCAACTAGGGGTAAGAATGGGATTGTAGGGCAGCGGGTGCAGAGGAGGTGAGAGTTTACAGGTTGATTTCATCCTGCAGAAAGATGAGTTTCTGGAGATGATGACGTCTAGGAAAGCAGCCAGGAGGGAAAGACTGATAACTCTCTGAGTGCCATCCATAAAGAATGGAAGATCTGGGAGAAGCTCTCCAATGTCCATCCTCCACCCTTTTCAATCAGAGAGAGGAAAGGTACTGGAGAAGGGAGCAACTATGCAGAAACAATTATATACAAGATAAAGAAGAAATGATAAATTGAGAGAAGATACTAAAATTAAGTGAGATTGGAAAAGGCTTCCTATAAAACGTAAGATTTTAGCTGGGACTTGAAGGAAGCCAGGAGGTATAGATAAAGAGGGAGAGCATTCCAAGTCTGAGTCAGGACAGCCAGTGAAAATCCTAGAAGCCTTGAGATGGAGTATTTTGTTTGAAAAACAGCAAAGAGGCCAGTGTCACTAGAGTACAGAGTAATGGGATTTCAGGTGTAAAAAGAAGGGGATCGGGGGAAGAAGCTATAAAGGAGTTTGAGTTGAGAAATTTGGATTTAGAAAAGAGCCATGACACAGGATTAGTTGAAAATGAAGGGGTAATATCTAAAAAATAAAACTAAAGGGTGAGAGAGGAATATACTGGAAGAAGGAGAAAGGAAGAGGTAGAATAGGGTAAATTATCTCATATAAAACAGACAAGAAACAGCTTTTACAGTGGAGGAGAAGTGGGGGAAAGTGAGAGGGAATGAGTGAATTTTATTCTCATCAGATTTGGCTTAAGGAGGGAATATCATACACACTCAATTGAGTATGGAAATTATGTTACCCTACTGGAAAATGGGAGGGAAGGGGATAAGAGAAGGGGAGGGGATGATAGAAGGGAGGTCAGACTGAGGGAGGATAGACTGAGGGAGGGGGTAGTAGGAAGCAAACACTTCTGAGGAGAGACAGGATCAAAAGAGAGAACAGAACAGGGAGTGGGATAAGATGAAGGGAAACATAGTTAGTTTTTCACAACATGACTACTATGGAAGTGTTTTGCACGACTACACATGTATAACCTGAATCAAGTTGTTTGCCATCTCAATGAGGATGGGTGGGGAGGGAGAATGGGAGAGCTTTAAAAACAAATGTTGGGGCAGCTAGGTTGGTGCAGTGGATAGAGCACCAGCACTGGAGTCAGGAGGACCTGAGTTCTAATCCGACCTCAGACACATGATACTCAACTAGCTGCGTGACCCTGGGCAAGTCACTTAACCCCAACTGCCTTGCCCCCCCCAAAAAATAAAAAAATAAAAATAAAAACAAATGTTAAAAATTGTTTTTACATGCAACTGGGAAATAAGATATACGGGCAATGGGGTATAGAAATCTATCCTACCCTACAGGAAAACAGAAGGGGAAAAGCATGGGGGGGGTGATAGAAGGGAAGGCAGATTAGGGGAAGGGGTATTTACAATGCACACCATCTTGGGGTGGGGGAGGGACAAGATGGGGAGAAAATTTGGAACTCAAAATCTTGTGGAAATGAATGTTGAAAAATAAAAATAAAATCTTATAGAAGTTGGGGGGGGGGAGAAAAGAGCCATGAAATACTATATAAAGAGAAAAAGCTCTAGCAAGTGTCCAGGAAAGAAAGAAACCAATTTAGGAAAACTCTAGGCCAAATCTAGAGAATATTAAGAATTTAGGTAGCTACAAGAATATTTCTGGCTTCAAAAGTGAGATCCAAAAAGAGAGTTTACTTTTTCAATGACTAAAAGGACTGAAACACTTCCAGTGATGAACTATGAGTAGAATTAAAGGCAAACTAAGAAACAGAAATGAGGACAACCATTAGAAGCATGATTATGTCAACCTTTATTTTACTTCTAGTATGTAAGTACATTCAGAAATCAATCTGGCTTTGCCTTTAACAAGCTCTGTGACTTAGGGTCTCTGGGTATCGATTTTCTCATTTGTAAAATGAAAATGCTGAGGGGCAGCTAGGTGGCGCAGTGGATAGAGCACCAGCCCTGAAGTCAGGAGGACCCGAGTTCAAATCCGGCCTCAGACCAAACACTTGACACATACTAGCTGTGTGACCTTGGGCAAGTCACTTAACCCCAGTTGCCTCACCAAAAAAAAAAAAAAATGAAAATGCTGAACTACAGGACAGTTAGAAATAGTCTAGTGGACTGAGTGCTGGACTTGGGAGAGTTTGAAAGACTAAAGTTCTAGTCCTACATCAAAAACTTAATAGCTTTGTAATTCTGAGCAAATCACTTAAACTCTCTGTGCCTCACGTTCCTCATCCATGAAGTGAAGGGATGAAGTGAAATAAAGTTTGATGGCCTCATTAACAACCCTTTTAGCTCTAAAATCTATTATGCTAGGACAGTGTGCTAAAATCATTTGTTCTGTCTTCATCCAGGTCATGCCCACTCACCATAAGCATCCCACAGGACTCTGTCCTTGGGCCTCTTCTCCCTGAATACTAATTCACTTGATGAGCTCATCAGCTTCCATGAATTTAATTATCATGTCTATGCAGATGACTTTCAGATCTACTTAACCACCCCTAATCTCTCTGCTGAACTCCAGTCTAGCAGCTCCAACTGCCTTTTAGACATCTCAAACTGGATGTCCAGTAGATACATTAAACTCAATAGGCCCAAAGCTGAACTCATAACCTTTCTTCTTCAAATCCTCCCCTCTCCCAAATTTCCCTATTACTGTCTGAGAACAGTACTATCCTTCTAGGCAACCAGGCTTGAAACCTAAGTGTCATCCTAAACTCACTATCTCGTCCATCAATATCAACTGACAAGGCCTGTCAATTTTATCTTAGTAACATCACTTGAATATACTTTTTCCTCTCCCCTGATACTGCCACCACCCTGGAGAACTCATCCCCTCATTAATGGACTACTGAAAAAGCCTGCTAATTGGTCTGCTTGCCACAAATCTCTCACCATCAAAATGTTTACCAAAAGCCCAGCCATGTCACCTCCAACTATATCACTCAAAAAACTCTAGTGATTCCCTAGAACCTAACAAGATCAAATACAAAATCCTCTCTTTGACTTCAAAGCCCTTCATAACTTAACTCCACACAAACGCGCCCAACTTTCCAGTCTTCTTAAATCTTACACCACCCCCACCACCACCACTGCTCTTCAATCCAGTGATACTGGCCTCTTTGCTGTTCTCCAATGAGGACACTCCCATATCCTTCCTCAGACGTTTTCACTGGCCACTGATCATTCCTGGAATACTCTCCCTCTACCGTCTGACTTCCCTGGCTTCCTTTAAGTCTCAGATAAAATCCCATCTTCTACAGGAAGGCTTTCTCAATCCCTCTTAATTTTAGTGCCTTCCCTCTGTTGATTTATTTCCTATTTATCCTATATATAGTTAGTTCATTCATAGTTGTTTACATGTTTTCTCCCCTATTAGACTGTGAACTCTCCAAAGGTAAGGACTATCTTTTGCCCTTCTTTTTTATCCCCAGAGCTTAGCACAATACCTAGCAGATGGTAGGTACTTACTAAATGTTTAGTAACTGACTGGTATCAAACGGGCTTTATATATTTAAACTATGTGTGCTAGACAATCAGGAATGCTATACTGAATAAGTACTACAGACTTAGAAGGGGCAAAGGTCATGATACCAATGGGTTCATCCATGGAAGATGGATGAACCCCCTCGTTTCTCTTACGTAATTTTCTGTTGCCATCATCTAACTAAGGAAAAGGAGCCTTCTGTTTCAGATATGCCACAAGAGAGCATTTTGTTATAGTCTGGCTCTTTTTAATAATTATTTATGGTTATCACAGAGATCAATTAACCATAATAATCTCATGTTGGATGTACTCATAGAAAACTGTAAAGCTAAGATAAACTGTTTTTTGGTTGAAGCTTTTCTATTGAGAATTTTTCACAATGGTAAGTTTACACTTACCAAAGTATAAACTTCTGGAAAGCATTAGGCTAGCTTGTGAATGATAATAAGGTAAGGAAATGTATGTTTTTAAAATCACATTGACTAATGGGGGAAGGGGTAATCAGAAGCAAACACTTGAGGAGGGACAGGGTCAAAGGACAGAACAGAATAAACAGGGGGCAGGATAGGATGGAAGGAAATATAGTTAGTCTTTCACAACATGACTATTACGGAAATGTTTTGTATGACTACACATGTTTAACCTATATGGAATCTCTTGCCTTCTCAATGAGGGTGGATGAGGAGGGAGGAAGGGAGAGAATTTGGAACTCAATAAAAACAAATGTTAAAAATTGTTTTTACACGTAATGGGAAATAAGATACACAGGCAATGAGGTATAGAAATCTATCTTACCCTACAGGAAAATAGAAGGGGAAAGGGATAAAAGAAAGGCAGGGGATGATAGAAGGGAGGGCAGATTGGGGGAAGGAGTAACCAGAATGCAGGCTGTCTTGGGGTAGGGAGAGGGGAGAGATGTAGAGAAAATTTTAAACCCAAAATCTTGCAGAAATGAATGTTGAAAACTAAAAATTAATTAAAATTTTTTTAAAACCACATTGATTAATAATAATAAAATTTCATTTTAACTTTGAAAAAAGTAAGTCTAGGTCACCATGATATACCATGAAATTTGGAAAATATGAAAAATAAAGTTTTAATATTCTATTTGTCTAACTGAAGCAGAATGGCATAACAGATAGAAAGTTGGACTCAGACCCAGGAAAACCTGGGTTCAAGTCCTCACTTCTGACATGTATTGGCTATATGACCCTGGTAGACAAGTCACTTAATCTCTCAGTGCTCTACAGGCAACTCTAAATTGAAGAGAAGGTACCAACTTGTGTAGTATCAAGTGTTTCCTCACCTAGGAGTTCACTATACCAATGAAATCACAGGTCTAGTCCTAATCCCTACCACATGTTGATGATTTTTCAATCACAAGAGCAATTCTCAAAGACCACCTAATAAATTACAAAAGGGTTATGATCTGTCATATGATGTGTCAGTGGAGGAAGTATACATACAAATAAAATTATAGATCCTTGAAGTACTGAAGTTCATTGTACATGCAAAATGGAGACTATCTATCATTTGTACAAAACACCAGACACTAAGGTATAGTGGAAAGCATGCTGGGCTTGAAAGCAAGAAACCTGTGGGTACTGAACCAGGCTCTTACACTTGCTAGCTATGGGAACATGGGCAAGACACTTCACCTTTCTTCAGAAGCTTCAGCTTCTTCATCTGGAAGATAGAACTAGTATTTGTAATACCTACATCACAGGGTCACTGTGAAGATAATACTGTATAAAACAAAGCATTATATATGTATGTAAGGGCTTTCATAACTACACTATCAGCTATTTAGTCTGGCAGAAAAATATAGAAACCTTTCTTGAAAAGAAAGGAAAGGGGATTACTTGCATCATTTAAATTGGAGAAATAGGCAAGTGAACTCATTTGTTCATAGATAAAACGTAGCAGTCCAGTTTTTCAGAACTTAAATTTTTTTTAAAAAAGTTAATATAATCCATTCTATTTATGAACTGGAAGATAGATAAAAAAATTAAGAATACTGTTTAATTAAATTTTAGGATAATCTGATTTTTATGCAATGAAGTTCACACAAAAGTAGTAATTATGGCAAACTATATTATTTTAAACATGCTAATTTCATTAGAAAATAGAATTAAGTATAGTCATCATAAAGTCTTTACTAACATAACAGTTACACATTTAAAAGATACAATACATCTGTTTGCCCTAACAGCACTTCAAAATATTGATGACATGAGACATGCAATAATTTTAATCATTTAGCTATACAGTGCCTTCTTTAAAATTTCGTCTGATTAAAACATTTAGAACATATTGTCAGTTAACTAAAGCCAGCCATTTAACATATTCTTTTTAACCAATTGTCTATTTTTGCTACAAAAATAAAAGCATAAATATGTATATATCTTATATAATAATAATACTTTATAATAATAAGACTCCATTAACATAGAAGTTTACTAATGATTCAAATATGAAACATGCATCACAAGTAGCTACAGAAAGTGACAAACGCTTATACAAGCCAATGGAGGGAAACTCAAAGATTAATGGAGCAAGTTTTTCAGAAGAACATCATCCTAAAAACCTAGAGACTTCCGTAAGTCATTAATCCTATTCTGTCACAAATTCATTATGTGAGCATAAGTCACTTTAACCTCATAAACTGAAGCTGATTTACCTGAGTGATCTTTAGCAAGTTACTTAAACTCTCTAGATGCTTCCTCACCTATAAAATTAAAGAATTGGGCTAAATGTTCTTTATGGTACCTTCTTCTCCACCAGACCAAATAAGCTTACTCATACTTATTTTTCTGTAAGTCCCTACTAAGAGAATATGCCAAATTGTTTGTGTCTAATACACAACGAAATCAATTTTCAGTAGGGAATCCTCCTCATTACTCTATAGTCATATTTTATGAACTCTTTCTAAAAAACTATTTTTGCTTTATCCATACTGAAAAAGAACTTAATCATTATTGCTACATCTTAGAACCTTTAAAAACATTCCTATCATTGTACTGATTTAAACATACCTGGTTCATTATAGCCTTCTCTTAAGTACTGAATAAGACAAAAAATAAACCGTGGAAGAACAAATTCAGACATCATCAGTAAGTCTTTTGGGACACAAGGAATATTTGAACTTGATTTAATTTGATGTCTTTTGCAAAACCTGTAAGAAAAAAAAAGAAATAAGAACATTAGTAATCAGCTTCAATTTTCCAAGTATGCAACATTTCTATTAACAAGATTTAGAAGTTTCTGGAGAATATAAAAGCAGAAAAAACATCCTTGTGATTTTTTAAGATAACCAAGACTAAAGAAAAAAAAAAAAAAAACCTATTTCACTAGTTCTTTTAATCAAAAATGTTATAGGGAACTTTTTTTTCAAATCAAATAGTTTTATCATTCCTACAATGTTTGCTAATGTTACAAATTTATTCAATTTATATGATTAAACCTGTTCCTACAACACACACACACACACACACACACACACACACATACACACACACACACGGTTTCAAAAGTCTTAGGACAGGTTTTAAGCAATTAAACCCCACTCCCAAACCCCACCAAAAAGCACAAAGACATTTGGGATACTTTACACATGATCAGGAGATGGTAAAATATACCTCAGACACGTGTACCAAGCTGTCATGACTATGTAGTGGCAAATGTTTTTGGCCTCAGACAGTTACTAACTGTGACCCTAGGGAAGTCACTTAACCCTGTTTGTCTCAGTTTCCTCATCTGTAAAATGAGCTCCACTATCTCTGCCAAGAGAATCCCAAATGGATTCATGAAGAGTCAGACACAACCGAAAAATGATTGAGCAACAACAAATGCTTTCTTACTGCAATAACACCATCCTGAATTATTTGTCCAGCACCCTTAGCCCCATCAGAATCAGGGCATACATATTAATAGGCCTCTAACTCTTTCAAATCTTTCTGGCTGCAACTAATTTCCAAGTTTAACTGCAAGTTCAAGGTCACTCACACACAGCAGAAAATATTGAAAATATTTTCTAATAGAAGCATATTTACTATATTAGTTTGGTCTACACATAAATACTGAATCTTCCTCCAATTTTTTTTTCCTTTTATAGGATCAGTAATTTAGGGCTGGAAGAGACCTCGGATTTCATCTAGTCCCCCTTCATTTCACAGAAGAAGAAACTGAATTTAACTTTTCTTCCTCATCCCATTTTGGAAATGAGGAAACTGAGGTCCTATGTGCCCCAAAAATCGAAGAAGAAAAGCTGTCTGCAATTAGCAGCTTGTCATTTGATTGAATTTCAACAATATATACTTCTATGATCATAAGATCACAGAGTGTAATCATAAAACATCTTAGAGACCATATAGTACATCAATGTCATTTCAGTTTGGATCAGGAAACTGAGGCCCAGAGAAGAAAATTGACTTGCTCAGGATCACATAAGCTAGAATTATAAAATCACAGAATTTCAGAGTTGGAAGAGACTTCCCTCAAATTCAAAAACGAATCCTTTCTACAACATGCGTACAAGTTATCATCCTATGCTTGAAGACTTCTAATAAGAAGGAAAGCAGTCTCTTCCAAAGCAACCTATTACACTTTTGAATAGTTCTAATTTTCAAGAAACTTTTCCTTATATCAAGTCTAAATATGCCTCTCTGCAATTTCCACCCCTCTAGGATTATTTAATTTCTGTAAACATTATTTTACAAGTCATGTTATAGTAACTTACATATCTTCATAGGGTAATTCCAAGATGCTGAATACATTTAATTGTTATTTCAAATGGTGTTTTTCAATCACTGGTTTTATTATTTGTATTGATAATACACTGAAATGCTAGTCCTTTTGTGGGTTTTATTTCTTATCTTAACATCCATCCATCCTGGACATCTTGGTATCTGCCTGCAATTGACCTTCCAGACCAAGCCTCCATAACTACTATATTCAATCAGTTTTGAAACATTCCTAGGGCTGAGCTATCTGCATTGGAGAGGAGCAAACTTATCTAACCAGACCATGATTTACAATTAACCACCCAGGATATCTGTTCTGCCACCGGGGTTGGTTTGTTGTTGTCCTTTGTTCTTGAAGAGGACCAAAATGACATCACTATGTTAGAATCAAGTTATAGTTTGTCCTACTGTGGTTTATCAAACTAATACAAGCCCAGAATGCTCTACCACAGTTTGGGCACAAATAGTCCATGTGAACATCTGGAGTAGATTCTCTAAATTTGTGCATCTCACATTTCTTTTGAGCTGCTTAGAGCACAGCACCTTCTCTGATGAGGGCACACCAAACTGGACAATCCTGTGCCAGTGTCTCCCATGTCACAAAATCAATTCCAAAGTTCTTAAGAAAGACCTTGAGAGTGTCCTTGTATGGCTTTTTTTGACCACCATGTGAGCACCTGCCTTGTGTGAGTTCTCCATAAAAGTCTTTTTGGCAAGCACACATTTCTCCCCATCTGTTACACCCACCCTTTCCACTTCTGGAAACAGTAATCAAATCAACATTACCATTGCTTCTGGAGAGGGTATGATTGTAATATGGCTCCACTCACCATCCCATGACTTAGTAGACTAAAAACTCTTCCCTGGCCACTACTGACTTATATGTGTTGTTTCCCCTTTAACAATGAGGGCAGGAATTGCCTTTACTTTTGTATTTGTACCCCCAGTACCTAGTGTAGTGCTTGACAATGGTAACTACTCGCTTAAATAAATGGATTTTTTCTTTCATTCAAGCTACTTACTACCTCAGTCAAAATACCAGTAGCATAGTTTATAAAACTGAATAAAAATTAAAATTCATATGGAAGAACAAAAGGTTCAAAAATATCCTGGCAAATATTTTCTGACAAAAGGAAGGGAAATAAGCATTTATTAAGCACCTACAATGTGCCAGGCATTATGCTAAATGCTTTTACAAATATTACCTCATTTGATCCTCACAACCACCCTGTCATGAGGTAGGTGCTATTATTAGAAAAAAAAAAAGGTTAAATAAAGTGGTGCATGGATACTTTGTGATCTGGGAATAAAAGCAATAATCATCAAAATCCCCTTACCAGATAATATAAACGAGTGAAACAGATATAATGAAATAGACTATCACAAACTACAACCAGATCCCACAATAATGTACTGCTAAATAAATCTAGAAATTCAAAATACTGGGTAAGGTATTCATTATTTGACATAAATTCTCAGGAAAACTATAGTTTGGCAAAAAATAAGTATCAGCATAAAGTATCAGCATATCACACCATAATAGCAAAATAAAATAAAAATGTATCAACAATCTAAAACATTTCATTTAAAAACAAAACAAGAAAATGCTTCATCTTTCATAAAGTGTAGACAAGGAATAAATTATTAATGTCATAACTTAGAAAAAATAAGATAAATATATTAATTTTAATATATAAAAAGCTTTTGCATAATAAAAAGCAATACCTCCTGAATGAGAAAAAGAAACTAAGAAAAAAAATCTTAGCCTCAAACTTTTTTTTGGCAAGTCTAAAATATAAGCAAAACTAACAAAAATTTATAAAAATTAAGAGCCATTCTCCAATAAGTGAGTGGTCAAATGGTACAGAGAAGGTGTTGTTAAAGGAAATACAAAGTAACAACTACAAAGAACATGCTTAAAATATCTAATAATCAGAGAAATTAAAATTAAAACTCTGAAATTCTACCAGAATTCATTATATTGTCTAAGATAACAATAAAAGATGACAAAATCTACTGCTGCAACCACTATGGTAAAGTAACCTTTATGCTGTTAGCAAAGCTATGAATGAGTCTGATCTTTTTGGAAAACAATATGGAATAATACAATAAGGGTCATGCAAATGGACATAGACTTGAACTCAATGATCCCACTACTATGACTATAACCCAAAGAAGATTATTAATAGTGGCCAAAAAAACCTATACATATACAAAAATATTCCTAGGAGCCCTTTAATAACAAACAAGAAAAAAAAAAAGAAAAATAACCTAGAACCAAACTAGGTTTGTTACCATTAACTGAGGAATGGCTGAACAAATTATGGTATGTGAATAAAAAATGGAATATTATTGAGCCATAGAAAACATCAAGTGTGAAAAAACTCCCCCCAAAGGGAATATTTTTATAAAATATTGCACTAAAAAGAAAGTAAAACCAAAAGAATATACACATTGACTACCAACCAAACAGTAAAGACAACAAAATAATTTAAATATTCAGGAAGAGATCAAAAAAGATGAGGAAAACAAAAGTGATGTGAGTACTATTTAATTAATGTTGATTATATACATCTATTAGTTTTGAGTTAACAATTACTAAATAATGTTATAGAAACAATCAATTTCTTTTGTTTTGATTTGTCATTTTTCTTATACTATTACTCATAAAGCTGAATAACTATAGTGGTCAATGAAAATTAAAATTATATTTAAAAAAAAAGGCTAGAGAACAGTCCCTCACCCTAGGTTCAGGTGCACTTCAGTGTTCCTCAGTACTAATTGGTACCATTTTCTCAAACTACCAGATCCTCTGAATTTCTGACTCCTGCTTGACTTCTGAGAACTATTTGCTCGAACCTGCCTCAGGTGAGCCTGAGAGTGTGAAGATTCTTAGCCTGTTCTTGTCCACATTTTCACTTCCTGATTCCCTGACCTCTGACTGGTACTAAGTATTATATAAGTGTTAGTGTTCTTAGTCCCCGGGCCCATCTTTGTCCATTTAAAACTACTGCCTCACCTTCTCCTTCCTTTAAGAAAGAATGGTTGTTATTTTCATTTTCAAGTAATTTGTTAGGGTTTTTTTAACCTTAATTTCATCCCTACCCACTGCCCCCGCACATCCCAAGCAATTATTTTTTAAAAATATCTCAATACATAGCTACATAGTCCAGTAAAACAAATTCACGTATTACTGGCTGTGTGGGAAAATGTATGCATCTTTCTACATTTTATGTTCACATCTGTCAGAAGTTGAGTGGCATGTTTCATCATCATGCTTTTGGACTCATAGTTTACCATTTTATCAATCAGAGTTCCAATGTCTTATTTTTCTCTGTAATATTATCACTGTAGAAACTGTTCTCCTAGTTCTGCTTGTTCACAGAGGTCTTCCCAGCTTCCTCTGAAATTGTTCATTTCATCACTTTTTATGGGACACTATCATTCTATTATATTTTGTTTAGCAATTCTGCAACAGGATCACACTCCTTTAGTTTCTAATTTTTAAGTACAATGAAAAGAGTTGCTATAAATATTTTAAACAAGCCATTATGCAAAAATTCTTGATTGCCACCCAACCAGTCCGTCACAGCTGCTATCCATTCCCCCAGAATGGCAACTAACCTTTATTAACAAAATACAACTCTATTGAAATAGTCACACTTGTTATTATCTACCATTAGGATGAGTTAGAAAGGAACATTCTCATCGTGTGATAAGGATAATCAAATTTTTAAAAGAAGTTTCTAAAATTCCTCTCTAATCTTTTACTTTTATCAATCACACCTTAATCTAAACCCAGGATTAACCACAGATACAATTAAAAATGCTTCCAGTTTACTCTGAATCTTGGTACTGGATTTCTCCCAGTCTTATTCATAGCCCTAAAATTGAGGACAGTTTGGTATCAAAAGGCCTTGCAAGTTCCCACAGGTATGATCTACACACAGGCAGCTAAGTGGAAGAGTGCATAATGTGCTAGGTTTGAATCCTACCTTACTTGAATCCAGATACTAGCTGTGTTACCTTAGGTAAGTCAGCTAGCTTCTTTGTCTCAATCCCCACATCTGCAAAATGAGTATAGTAATTTTAACTACCACACACTATTACAGTAAGCATCAAATGAAATAACAGAAGTAAACCTTAAAGCGCTATATAAATGCTAGCTATTATTATTCAATAACTTCCATTCATTAAATTTTAAGAGAACTTCTAAGAAAAGAATAGCCATTGGTCAAGTCACTTAACCCCAACTGCCTCATTCCAAAAACAATTTTTAAAAAAAGAAAAGAATAGCCAAACTATTTGCCATTTTAGTTTCCATCGGTCAAATAATTCATAAGGCTCTCTTTCTAACTCTCCCTGTTCTTCTCTCCACAACAGCTAAGGTTGAAAGAGATAACCACATAACAGGTTTCTACATGCCAGCATGCCAGTATTCTTATGATTATTCTACCCCAGTAAGAAGGCAGTTAATATTCTATACTCTAAGTAATCTATTTCCTTCCAAAAGGTATTTCCAGTTGTTGTTAAATTATGTGCTTATGTCTTTGAATCTGAGATGCAAAAAAAGTATGGATTGATTCTCTGCTGCTTGTGCTAATTTTGTCCCAACACCACCAAGAAAACACATGTGTTCCATTAGACAACACCACACCATCCATACATGGAACCATTGGTTACAGCAAATGGACAAGTTTTGAAGGCTATGGATAAGTTCACTTACCTTGGCAGTATACTTTCTGGGGATGTATACACTGATAATGCAGTTAACACATGCATTGCCAGAGCTAGCTCAGTGTCTGGTAGGCTCCAAAAAAAAGTGTGGGAGAGAAAAGTTATTAGACTGACTACCAAACTGAAGATCTACAGAGCCCTTATCAGAGAAGTTACTGTGCTCTATGAACAAAGCAAAATTGAAGTAGTTCAAAAAGCAGCTAGGTGGCACAGTGGATAGAACACTGGCCCTGGAGGCAGGAGGATCTCAGTTCAAATCTGGCCTGAGACAGTTGACGCTTACTAGCTGTGTGACTGTGGACAAGTCACTTAACGCCAACTGCCTCATCAAAAAAAGAAAAGAAAAGAAAAGAAAAGGAATGTGAGATGCACAAACTTAGAGAATCCACCCCAAATGTTCATGCGGTCTACTTGTGCCTGACCTGTAGTAGAGCATTCTGAGCTTGTACTTGTCTGATCAGCCACAGTCCAAGGCACTGTAACTTGACTCTAACATAGTGATATCATTTTGGTCTTCTTCAGGAACAAAGGACAACAACCAAACTATGTGTTAAGAGAAATTTACATTTAATTTGCCTCTTAGCAAAAGTACAACTCCCTGGCAACCTTTAAAAACTGGCATTGATACACACTGCTTTCTAAGAGTGTGCATTTTTATACCACCAAAAATTGCATTTTCTATTCACAAAACTTTTTAAACCAAAGATGTAAGGTTTTATCATTTGGGCCTAAGTGCGAAAAGGGAAAAAAAAAAGTTCAAGTGTTAGAAATCTGGGTATTTCCTCACAGTTTGGAGCTTTAAAAAATGTAATTCTGACTTGATCTTAAAAGCAAAAGTATCAATTCATTTGGAAGAACAAAAAGTCAAGAATAGCAAGGGAATTTGTGAAAAAAATGTGAAGGAAAATGGCCAGACAGTACTAGATCTCAAACTCTATTACAAAGTGGTAATGATCAAAACAATCTGGTCCTGGCTGGATAAGTGGTGGATAAGTAGAACAGAATGGGTACACAATTCACAGTAAGTAATGACCAGAGTATCTACTGTGTGACAAACCCAAAGACCTCAGTTTTTGAGAGAACTCAGCCTCTGACAAAAAATGCTGAGAAAACTGAAAAGTGGTTTGGCAGAAATTAGGCATGAACCAACATATCACAATGTATACCAAGATAAGGTCAAAATGAGTACATGACCTAGATATAAAGGGTGATACCATAAGTATATTAGGGGAACATGGAATAGTTTACCTGTTAGATCTGTGGACAAGTGAAGAATTTATGACCAACAAGGGATAAAGAGCATTACAAGATATAAAATGAATAATTTTGATTACATTAAATTTAAAAGGTTTTGCACAAACAAAGCCAACGCAGCCTAGAAGGAAAACAGAAAATTGGGAGAAAAAACTTTACAGCAAGTTTCTCTGATAAATGCCTCATTTTTCATATACATAAGAGAATTCAGTCCAATTTATAAGAATACAAGTCATTCCCCAATTGATAAATGGTCAAATGATATGAACAAGAAGTTTTCAGATACAGAAATCAAAGTTATCTATAATCACATGAAAAAATGCTCTAATTCACTAATGATTAGACAAATGCAACTTCAACAACTCTGAGGTATCACCTCACACCTATAAGACTGGCTAATATGACAGAAAAGGAAAATGATAAATGTTGGAAGGGATAGGGGAAATTTGGGACACTAATGCACTGTTGATGGAATTGTGAACTAATCCAACTATCCCATTTGTTTTGTGGTTTTTTTTTTTTTGTTTTTGGTTTTTTTGGCTATGCGATGGGGTTAAGTGACTTGCCCAGGGTCACACAGCTAGTGAGCGTTATGTGTCTGAGGCCAGATTTGAACTCAGGTACTCCTGACTTCAGGGCCGGTGCTCTATCCACTGAGCCACCTAGCTGCCCCCAAAGATTTTATATTTTATCTTAGAGATAACAGAGATTATTAATTTTAATTTTTTTTATATGAGGCAATTGGGGTTAAGTGACTTGCCCAGAGTCACACATCTAGTAAGTGTGTCTTGAGGCCGGATTTGAACTCAGGTCCTCCTGATTCTAGGGCCAATACTCTATCGTCTGCGCCACCTAGCTGCCCCTCTAATCCAACTATTCTAGAGAGCAATCCAGCACTATGCCCAAAGTGCTATAAAACTATGCATACCCTTTGACCCAGCAATACCACTACTAGGTCTGTATCCCAAGGAAATTTTAAAAAAAAGAGAGAAAAAGACCTATTCGTACAAAAATATTTATAGCAACTCATTCTGTGGTGTCAAAGAATTGGAAATTGTCTATCAACTGAAGAATGACTAAACAAGTTGTGTCATATGAATGCTATTGTGCTATAAGAAATAACGAGGAGGGTGATTTCAGAAAAACTGAAGACTTCTATAAACTGGGGCAAAGTGAAGTGAACAGAACCAGGAGAACATTGTACACAGTAACAGCAACAATGTACAATGATTAAGTGTGAACGACTTAGCTATTCTCAACAATACAATGATTTAAGACAATTCCAAAAGACTCATAATGGAAAATGCTATCCACATCCAGAGAGAAAACCATGGAGTCTGAATGCAGATTGAAGCATACTATTTTCTCTTTTTTTGCTGTTCTTTCTTTCTCATGGTTTTTCCCTTTTGTCCTAATTTTTCTTTCACAGCATGACTAATGTGGAAATATGTATAATATACTGTACATGTATAACCTATATCAGATTGATCTTGGGGATGGGCAAAGGAGAGATGGAGGGAGAAAAAAAATTTGGAATTCAAAATCTTATAAAAGTGAATGTTGAAAATAAATAGAAATTCTTTTATTTAATTTATCTTTTAGAAACTGTTATTTTTGTAGCTATTCATCCATTTCATTAAAGTTTTGCTTTCTTCAAAAAAAATTTAAAAAGGGGGGCAGAGCCAAGATGGCAGAGTGAAAGCAGTGACTCGCGTCAGCTCTCCCCCAAACCCCCCCAAATACCTGTTTAAAAAAATGACTCTAAACAAATTCTAAAGCAGCAGAACCCACAAAAAGACGGAGGGAAACAAATTTCCAGCCCAAGACAACCTGGATGGTTGATCAGAAAGGTACATCGCGCCGGGCGGGAGAGGAACACAATTCGGCATGGGCACACAGGCAAGGTAGGCCTCAGCAAAATGCCTCAGAGGACTGAATCACAGGCAGCTGTGGCGGTTTCCAGACCTCTCAACCAACGAACAGCAAAGACAACTCAGAGGTCAGTGGGAAAAGTCTGTTTCTGTGGTGAGAGAGAGAAGCTAGTTCCCGAGCATGGCCCCAGGGCAGCAGCTGCTTCCAAAGTTTCTGGTCCACAGACTGAGGGTGAATAGAGTGGCTGACCAGAGGGGAATTGCAGGGATCTCTTTGCCAGTGCTGAGGCAGGAATCTCTTGCTTTGCCTGTCCTTGGATACGGGTCACAGGGTCTGGGTGGCGATCCTAGGGCAAGGAGGAGCACTGGCGTGGTAGAGCTTGTAGTGGTGGTGGAGAGGAAATCGTCCTCACAATTGAAAAGAGTGCTTGTGGTCACTCATACACCAGAGCATAGGCCAGGAAAGGAGCAAACAGCTCGCCCCTTATCATACCACGGTGAAAGAACTGAAAATTTACAGGTCCCTAGAGGTATCTCTGAAAACGGCTGTACAAACCCCCAAAGCTTGGGACAGGACATTCTCCACAATGAAAGCAGATCCTTACCTTAACAAAGAGTTTATAACTCAAGTAATTGGCTGGGATCATGGGTAAGCAGCGCAAAAAGAGTCAGACCATAGAATCTTTTTTTGGTAACAAAGAAGATCAAAATATACAACCAGAAGAAGACAACAAAGTCAAAGCTCCTACATCCAAAGCCTCCAAGAAAAACATGAATCAGTCCCAGGCCTTGGAAGAGCTCAAAAGGGATTTTGAGAAGCAAGTGAGAGAAGCAGAAGAAAAACTGAAAATGATGCAAGAAAATCATGAAAAACAAGTCAACAACTTCCTAAAGGAGACCCAAAAAAATACTGAAGAAAATAACACCTTAAAAAATAGCCTAACCCAAATAGCAAAGAGGTCCAAAAAGCCAATGAAGGCAAGAACGCCCTAAAGAGCAAAATTGGTCAAATGGAAAAGGAAGTCCAAAAGCTTACTGAAGAAAATACTTCTTTAAAAATTAGAATAGACCAATTGGAAGCTAGTGACTTTATGAGAAATCAAGACACTGTAAAACAAATCCAAAAGAATGAAAAATTAGAAAACAATGTGAAATATCTCACTGGAAAAACAACTGACGTGGAAAATAGATCCAGGAGAGAGAATTTTAAAAGTATTGTACTATCTGAAAGCCATAATCAAAAAAAAAAAAAGCCTAGACATCATCTTTCAAGAAATTATCAAGGAAAACTGCCCTGATATTTTAGAACCAGAGGGCAAAATAGAATTTAAAGAATTCACCGATCTCCTCCTGAAAGAGATTTCCAAAGGAAAACTCCTACGAATATTGCAGCCAAATTCCAGAGTTCCCAGGTAAAGGAGAAAATATTGCAAGCAACCAGAAAGAAACAATTCAAGTACTGTGGAAACACAAACAGGATAACACAAGATTTAGCAACTTCTACATTAAGGGACCACAGGGCATGGAATATAATATTCTGGAGGGCAAAGGAGACAGGATTACAACCAAGAATCACCCAGCAAAACTGAGCATAATCCTGCAGGGGGAAAAATGGTCATTCAGTGAAATAGAGGACTTTTAAGCATTCTTGATGAAAAGACCAGAGCAGAATAGAAAATTTGATTTTCCAATACAAGATGCAAGTGGAACCTGAAGAGGTAAACAGGAAAGAGAAATCATAAAAGACTTAGTAAGGTTGAACTGTTTACATTCCTGCATGGAAAGATGATATTTGTAACTCATGAGACCTCTGTCAGTATTAGGGTAGTTGGAGGGAAAAAACTATATGTATGTATGTATAGATAGATAGAGAGATAGAGAGATAGATAGAGGGCACAGCGTGAATTGAAGATGAAGGGATGATATCTGGAAAATAAAATTAAGAGGTGAAAGAGGATTATACTGGGAGAAGGAGAAAGGGAGAGGTAGAACAGGGTAAATTATCTCACAAAAAAAAAACAGAAAAGAAGAGGCTCTTACAATGGAGGGGAAATGGGGAAAAGTGAGAGGGAATGAATGAATCTTATTCTCATAGAATTTGGCTTAAGGAGGGAATAACATACACACTCAATTGGGTATGGAAATCTATCTTACCCTAAAGGAAAATGGGGGGAGGGGGGAAGGGGACAAGCAAGCAATGAGATGATAGAGGGGAGGGCAGATTGGAAGAGAGCGTAATCAGAAGCAAACACTTCTGAGGAGGGACAGGGTCAAAAGAAAGAACAGAATAAATGGAGGGCAGGAAAGGATTAAGGGAAATAGAGTTAGTTTTTCACAACATGACTACTATGGAAGTGTTCTGCATAACTGCACATGCATAACCTAAATTGAGTTGCTTGCCTTTTCAATGAGGGTGGGTGGGGAGGGACGAAGGGAGAAAATTTGGAACTCAAAGTTTTAAAAACACATGTTTAAAAAAATGTTTTCACATGCAACTGGGAAATAAGAAATACAGGAAATGGGGTACAGAAATCTATCTTGCCCTACAGGAAAATAGAAGGTGCTGGGGACAAGAGAAGGGAGGGAGAGATAGAAGGGAGGGCAGACTAGGGGAAAGGGTATTCAGAATGAATGCATGCCATCTTGGGGTTGGGGGAGGGACGAGATGGGGTGAAAATCTGGAACTCAAAATCTTGTGGAAGCAAATGTTGAAAACTAAAAATAAATAAATGTTTTTAAAAAAGAGAAAAAAATTAAAAAAAAAATAAAAAGAAATGACAACCAGGATGATTTCGGAAAAACCCATGAGCTAATGTAGAGTGAAGTGAGCAGAACCAGAAGAACATTATACACTATAAAAGCAATATTGTATGATGAAGCACTGTGAATGACCTAGCTATTCTGAGCAATACAATGATCTAAGACAATCCCAAAAGACTCACGATGAAAAATGCTATCTGCCTCCAGAGAAAGAACTGATGGAGTACCAAAGCATACTATTTTTCACTTTTTTTTTTTTGGTTCTAGTTTTCTTCCACAAAATGACTAATATGGAAATGTGTTTTACATGAGTATACATATGTAACCTGTATCAGATTGCTTGTCATCTCATCAAGAAGAGGGAAGGAGAGAATTTGGAACTCAAAATTTTTAAAAAATGAATATTAAACATTGTTTTTACGAGTAATTGGAAAAAAATTATTTTTTTTAGAAAGCCAAAGCTTCTCTTCTGCAGTTCCCCCAAAATAAGCCTGAACAAAAGGTTAGAAAGATAGGCATGAGACAACTTACAACAGCTCAGCCTGAATAGTTTCTGAACAGAAAACAAAATATGTTTTGCTATTAAGGAAATAACTCCTTCATTAATAATTGGTCAACAAGAATATAATCAAGTTTTAGCTACACAGAACATTAAACAAATTTAAGATTTGTTATCATTAAAAATTCAAAGTCAAATTTTGGATAGTAAATCTCTTCTCTATAGTTCACACATTATTCCGGAGGCTCTGGCTTCCCTGGAATTTTTAATAAAAATTCCAATTCTCTCGACGACTTTCAAACATCCCAACTTTTACTAATGAAGATTTTGTATCTTAACACTTTTGCCATTATTCTTATAAAGAAAGATTAAGAAGGTTCAAATTACAAGAGTAAATAAAGTAAGTCTTCTGATGCTGAGTGAAGCGAGCAGAACCATGAGAATGTTGTACACAATAACAGCCACATTGTGTAATGACTAATATTGATAACCTTAACCCTTCCTGGCAATACAAGGATCTAAGACATCTCCAGAGGCCTTGTGATGGAAAATGCTATCCACATCCAAAGAAAGAACTATGGAAGTCGAATTGCTATTTTTTTTTCTTTCTCTTTCGATGGTTCCTCCTATTGGTTTTAATTTTTACTTACAACATCACTAATGTGAAAATATGTTTAATATGAATGTAAATGTATAGCCTATATCAGATTGTGCACCATCTTGGGGAGGGTGGCTGGGAGGAAGGGGGAGAAAAAATTTAAACTCAAAAGCATATGGAAGTGATTATTGATAAATCCAAATAAATTAATAAAAAAACTAATAAAAAAATAAAAAATAAAGGACAAACCACAAAAATAAAAATAAAAAATAAAAAATAAAAAAAAATAAAGTTAAGTCTTGGGTGCCAAAAGGGGAAAATATGGTAACTATCATAGGGGTAAGGAAGTATAAGCAAGAAAAATTCTGTTCCAGGAAAAAGGATACAGAAAGGTGACAAAAATAATCATTACTGTAACTGTTCATGGTTTCCTGCTCAATTACACCTGGGTGCTATTTACCATGTCTTTTTTCTCTTTAATCTCAATCATTTCTCTGCTATTCCTATCCTGGAAGCTAGCAGGACACCTTAAGATTTAAGGTCCTGTTAGAAAGGAATCAACATTTAAGATCTACTGAAGAAGGTCATTTTTTGTGTCTCTGCCATAACCAAGAAGAAAACAAGTATAGGAGAGGAAGACAGAAAAAGAGATAAGAGAAAAAAAGGGAATATGTATGCAACAAATTCAATCCAACAAATATTTATTCTGGCTATTCTATGCTCATTATTTGGAGGTTAAGAGCTAAAAGAGAAAGGATAGGAAAAGAGAAAAAAGGGAGTAAGAAGGCAAAGGGCTCTGTTTTCTTCTCTGAGTATTATCCCTTGGCAATTAAACTACTTGGCTATCCTGAAAAAAGTAAAGTTCTAAGTTCAGATAAAATATCCTACCCTAAGAGTTTAAAATCTTGTAGGGTGATTCTCCATATATAAATAGATAAGAAGAATAAACCAGATTACATGTTAACTGCATTATAGAAGTGCAAACAACATGCTATGTAAGGGCCAAGAGGAGGAAAGTCACTAACAGAGAAGAATTCAGAAGTCCTCTCACCACACTGCCAAAGTGGTCTATAAGAAAGAAAAGTTGAAGAACACCAACTCTGAAGTAAGGAGGAAAGTGGAGCCAAGATGGTGCAGATAGGAAGCACTGAAGTGCTACACAAACTTCTCCTAACAGATCTAGAAAGTGCACCAGACATAATTCTAATGGGGAAATCCAGAAAAAAAAGTCTTTCTGTTAATGACCTACCTCATCTTGGACTTCACATAGTGAGTCCTTTGTCTAGCTGTCACAGGGAGACAGACAAGGAGGTCTATGGACACCGGCGCAGGTAGAACAAGGAGCACTGTGCAGGGCATTCAAGTGCCCAGGGAGAGGTTTTGCACCAGGGAAAAAGAAAGTCTCAGATTCATAGCCAGGTACCCCCAGATCCACACTGGGGCACTGGGACAGGGCAGGTGTGAACTGGCAGCTTTGTTGGCTACTACCTCAGACTGAAGAGGAGACCTACTTACCATGGTGATGTTTAGCATTCCGGGGAGAGAGGCCCTGGGTGGTAAATGAAGAAAGAAGAAAGTTCACAAACAACCACCAGCAGCAGCAGTGTAGCTCAGACTTTAAGCACAAAGTAGAGTCTCACTTCCAATGTCTAGCCCAGATTGCAGGAATCCCAGACCAAAGAGGAGCTTCAACTCTGCCACTATGAGAATATTCCAGTTTGCTTGTAAGGACAGAGCCCAGAACATTCTGCTGTTGCTCAGGCCCTAACCTAGGTCAAGAACTTGCAGAGCTCTGACTATGGGGGCAGCAACCAGACCTTGTCCTGGACAGACCACTTTGGAAGGATGTACCCAGCCTGTCCCTGAGATTCTAGAATAACACAACACTCAATAATTCCCCAAGAAATCAGTAATAAGATCAGCCAAGACCTTTCCTCCAGAAGTACGACAGAGTCTAGTCCTAACAGTACAACCCTAACAATAAGTTCAAATTAGGAAACAAACTGGAAGAATGAGCAAACAAAAAAGAACTCTACCATAACCCTACTATTATGGTGGCAGGGACACTCAAGACACAAATGTAAAAGAGTATGATGCCAAAATATCTACGTGTATAATCTCAGAGAAAAACACTGCCTGGGTATAAACTCAACTAGGATTCCTGGAAGAGATAAAGCCTGAGTTAAAACATTTTTTTTAATGTTTTTACAAATGGAATGAGAACACCTGAAGAAAATGCTGGAAAAGAAATGAGAGCTATGGAAGAAAGAATTGGAATGGGAATTAACAGTTCGGCACAAAAAGTACAAAACCTTGGCCACGAAAGAAAATCCCAGGGGCAGCTAGGTGGCGCAGTGGATAGAGCACTGGCCCTGGATTCAAGAGGACCTAAGTTCAAATCTGACCTCAGACACATAACACTTACTAGCTGTGTGATCCTGGGCAAGTCACTTAACCCCACTGCCTAGCCAAAAAAAAAAAAAAAAAAAAATCCCTGAAAATTTAAACGGACCAAATAGAAGCCAATGACTCCATGTGGCAACAAGAAATACTGAAAACAAAGTAAAAGAAAATATAGAAGAAAATATAAAGTATTTCATAGCAAAACAACTGACTTGGAAAACAGATTGAAGAGAAAAAAATTTGACAATCAGTAGACTCTCTGAGCATCATGACCATTCCTCTTCCCAAGAGTCTAGATACCCTATTTCAAGAAATCTTAAAAGAAAACTGCCCAGATCTCTTAAAAACCAGAGGACAAAGTGAAAATAGAAAGAATCCACTTGTCATCTCCTAAAAGAAACCCCAAAATGAAAACTCTCAGGAACATCATAGATAAAATCCAGAGCTTTTAGGTCAAAGAAAAAAATACAAGCATCCAGAAAGACAGAATTCAAGTACCAAAGAGCCACAGTCAGGATCACACATGATTTAGCAGACACCACTACAAAGGAGTAAAGAACTTGGAATGTGATATTCCAAAAGGCAAAAAACATGGGCTTGTAGCCAAGAATAACTCACCCAGCAAAAAGGAAAATAATGCTACAAGAGGGGGAAAAAAAAAAACAAAAACAAAAACAGACCTTTAATGAAATGGAACAGATGAAAAGACCAGAGCAACAGAGAAACTGAAATATAAAGCACTGATCTGAAGAGAAACACATAAAGGTATGAATGAATAATAATAAAGGACCAAACAAGAATTACTTATCTTTATATATGGTGAAATAATATGTGTATCTTCTGATCTCTATCATCATCAAGGTTCATATATGGAATCCAATTAGATAAGGCCTAGGAGTAGTTCTGTTATGTTGTGATGATCTTAAGAAAGGAATAGAGAGGGGAAGAAGAATACACTTGGGGAGGAAGGAAGGTTAGGGAAAACTCTCTCATATAATGAAGGTGTACAAATAGACATCTGTATAAACAAGGAGGAGAGAGTTGGATGGTAAGAGCCGACACAAGAACCTCACTCTCAACAGAACACACACATACATACAAAGAACTGAGTACAGAAATGCATTTTTCAACAGAGAAATAGGAAGGAAAGGAGAAAACGAGGAGGGAGAATTAGAAGGAAGATAGGGTAAGGGATGGATTAGTCCTAAACAAAACAAAATCTAAGGGTGTAAAGAACTATTTAAAACTCTTTTTGAGAAGGCAAAGAATGGGGATCTGAGTATGTGACACTAAATGGGGAATGGATGAACAAGTTATGATATATAAATGTAATGGAATACCATTGTACTGTAAGAAATGACGAAGTGCAGAGGATCTCAAAAAAATGCAGAATGAGACAAATATTTTTTAGGACATGGCCGATGTGGAAATTTGCTTTGATTGACTATACATATTTGTAACAGGTTTTGTTTTTCTTGTGTTTGCCACAGGGAGAGGGGAAAAGTTAGATAATGTTGATTAAAACAAAATTTTAAAAAATATCTCTGGGAACTCTGATCAACACAATGACCAACCAAATTCCTGAGGACTCATGATGAAACATGCTGCTCACCTCCTGACAGAGGAACATATATTAAGACATAGTTTCTTTAGACATGATCAATCAGAAATTGTGTTCAGCTTGCCTATTCATTGTTGTTCAGTTATGTCTAACTCTTCATGACCCCATTTGGGTTTTTTTTTTTGGCAAAGACACTGAAGTAGTTTGCCATTTCTTTCTTCAGTTCATTTTTTTTTCCTTAGGTGATTGGGGTTAAGTGACTTGCCCAGGGTCACACATAAGTGTTAAGTGTCTGAGGCTGGATTTGAACTCAGGTCCTCCCAGCTCCAAGGCCAGAGCTCTATTCGCTGTGCCACCGAGCTGCCCCCTTCTTCAGCTCATTTTACAGGTGACAGAAATGAGGCAGAGTTAACTGACTTGCACAGGGTCACACAGCTACTAAAGTACCTGAGGTCATATTTCAACACAGATCTTCCTGACTTCAGGCCTGACACTCTACGTGCTATACCACCTAGATGCCCTTTGCTTGACTATACCTGCTTGTAAGGGGTTTTGTTTTTCTTACTTTCTCGATGTGGGAAAGATGGAGAGGAGCAAGTAGAAGGAAGAGAAGGTTGATCTGTGTGTGAAAATAAAATAAAATTTATTTTTTTAAAAAAAGAAAAATAGCGGGGCAGCTAGGTGGCGCAGTGGATAGAGCACCAGCCCTAAAGTCAGGAGTACCTGAGTTCAAATGTGGCCTCAGACCAAACACTTGACACTTACTAGCTGTGTGACCCTGGGTAAGTCACTTAACCCCAACTGCCTTAAAAAAAAAAAAATAGGAGGCAAAAGATTCCAAGTACAAGGAATAATGCAAAGACACAGAAACGGAGCACATTCAGGAGATAAGAGGATAATGTGGAAAGAACACACAATACATGAAAGGAAATAATATGAGATAAAGTTAGAATGTGGAAAGCCTTTAAAGCCTGACAGAGGATTAGAGGATTCTGATACAGAAGGGACCTTATTAGATACCTAGTCGAACCCCCCCCCCCCCCCCTTTTTTTTTAACAAATAAGTAAATATGAGATCCACAGAAGAATAGTGCCTTACCCAAGGACACACAGACAGAAATCCTGTCCTCGGCCTCCAAAATCCAAGTCTTTCCATTACATTAGGGTTGGCAAAAGGGGCCAACCAAAGAACCTCCTTTTAAGCAAAGTTGGGGAAGAGAAAATGACTATTCAGAGGTTTCGTGCACTTTCTCTATATGGATCATTCCTAACTCTGTCATTTTCTTTTCCCTTACTCTTCAAGCTACCACCATAAAAGTCAAGCACTATTTGAGGAAAATAACTATTCTACCTACATCATTTCTTAAAATGATAAAGTTAACAGTAACACTAGAATAATATAAAGTCTTAATAATGGCAACTAATAAACATACATGTTAGATATGTTAGCAGGCAATCAATCTACAAACATTTATTAAACATCTACTGTGTGCTAGACACCGAATATAAAGACAAAAGTGCAACAGTCTTTACTCTCAGGAAGCTTACATTCTATCAAGGGAGACAACGTATACATATGAGTTTATACTGGACAAATATAAAATAAGTACAGGGTAATTTAAGAAGGGAGAGAGTACTAGCAGATGGCAGGAGTCAGAATCAATAAAGGCTTCACGTAGAAGGTGGTACTAAACTGAGTCTTAAAGGAAATAAAGGATTTCAAGAGGCTGATATAACTAGAAAGTGAATTCAAGGCATAGGGGACATACAGTGGCAATTGGGAAGGAATGCCTTTTGTGAAGAACAGGAAGAAAATCATGACCATATGATTGAGTCTGGAAAGGTAGGTAAGGGCCAGGTTGTAAAGGTCTTTAAAAGCCCCTAAGAGTTTGTATATTTAACCTACAAGCAACAGGCAAACACAGGAATTTGAGTAACATGTGTAACCCTGTACTTAAAGAAAATAACTTTGACAGCTGTGTAGAGAATTAGAGCAGAGGGAAAAGTAAGGAAACAAATTAGGACCTACTGCAATAGTCCAGAGAAGTAGGGTCAAACTCAAATTGAAATGGATACCTGAAGATTGAAAAAAACCCCACAAATTAAAATTATCTATAGTGTATTTTATTTTTATTTGTTAAATATTTTCCAACATAATCTGGTTTGGCCTATCAAGCAGTGGGTTTGACAGCTATAGTCCAAAAACAGGATGACACAGCCTTTGGGATAGAGACTGATCATGGTTGTGGCACTCATCCAACCATACAATATTGCATCCATCCTACACTGCTTCCTCATGAATTGATACCTCTAACAAAAAGAAACAGGAAAAAAAGAGAGGAAAGGGTCAGATCTACAAAGACAATCAAAGAGAATTTATATACAAGAAGGAGCTCAAATCTAACACTTCAGAAACTTTACCAATGAAGAAAACTGAGAGAATAAATGAAAGTAAAGAACATGAATCGGAAAACAAAATTCGGAATAGAGTGGCAAAGAATCAAATTATGAAAACAAAGCAAAGAAAAAAATTTTGAAAAGAACAATAAAAAAGTTACTAAAATTAAAAGGATGTGTAGGGGGGAAGGACAAAAGAAGGGGAAGAATAGATACCTAATAAAAGAAACAAAAATTTTTGATGTAAATAAATTTAAAGAAATTGGGATAAGGAAGGGAAATGGGAATGAGGAACAGACTAGACTAACATCACAAGAGTCAAAGCAAAACAAATCAGGGAGACAAAGTAGTAACTTGGAAGGGGAGTTTTAAAAAGCAACACAAAAGAAATAAAAGAATGAAAATATGCCTAATGATCATAACTTTTAAGTATAAATTTAAATGTATCAAAATATTCTAATAAAATTAAACAGAGAATGAGTACGAAAGCAAAATGCAACAATCTCTTACATACAATAACCATAGCACACACAGAATGATATGAGACATTGGAACAAAATTTACTATGCATCAGATGAATACAAAAAAGCAGAAGTTGTAACACTGCTATCAAATAAAAAATTTAAATTCACAATATCCAGAGAGATAAGAAGAAAACTTTATTTTTCTAGGCCAAGATGGAAGAAGACCTTACTATGTGCCAAGTACTATGCTAGGTAGGCACTGAGAATATAAATATGATGAATGATACAATACTTACTCACAAAGTCTTACATTCAAATGGGAAAACATACATAATAGACACATACATAAATAGTTACTAGATAAATATATGAATAAATATAAAGAGAATAAATTCAAAGAAGTTAAATACAAGGTAATTAGAAGGCGGGGACTAGTAATTGGCATTTCAGGAAAAGCTTCAAGTAGAAGGTAGAATTTGAGCTTCATATTGAAGGAAGAGAGGGGTTCTTTCACGTAAAGGTGAAAAAAGAATGCATTCCAGGAGTAGATGACCAATTAAGGCACAAAGAAAGGAGATGAAATGTTGTATATGACAGAAAGAAGGCCAGTTTGGTTGGATCATAGACTTCGAAAATGAAGCAATAATATTCATTGAGGATGAAAAGATAATGAAGTCAAACTGTGAAGGGCTTTAAAAGCTAAACAGAAGAATTTATACTTTATCCTGGGTAGAATTTAAACACAACTGCCAAATTAATTTGAATGAACCCATTATCTCCTTTCCTAGTTGTACCTGCCAGACCTCTCATGCAAATCTGAATGTAGTACAGCTATAGTACACGGTAACAACTCTAGGATAGGAAAAGGCAGTCTCATGTGCTTTCATCCCCTTTTTTGAAATCTCCTACTTTGATTGTAAACATGTTTCTGAGATAATACTAGCCCATACCCTTTTAGAAATGTGGACCTATCAGGTTTATCAGGTTATTACAAAACTCTTCTTTAAAAGAACATGGTTTGATATCGGTACCTGGCTGCATTATTACCTTGGATGCTACAATAAATTCCTTTAAATTTTCTCTTCCTGGGTTTGCTTCATTACTGAGGACAAGGATCAAACAAAGATTTTCTTTGAACAATTTTTGGAAAGTCAGCCAGGAGAATCACTTTTCCCCAGGGGGGACTCACTGGGGAATCTTACTCCAACTGATAGCCCCTATCAAACAAGCCTATACCTCCCTGAGAGTCAGTCCAACACGAAGTGACTGAAGAACTAAACACCCCAAGCTCAGGAAGGTAAAGGATAAATAGGTCCCAAAACCCAAATTTTGATTTTTTTTTTTCCTCATCTGTGCACAAAGAAGAGAAGGTGAAAGGAAGAGGCAAGTAAGGAAATGGACTTGCAGACACAGAAATGTCCCTCATTGTAAGGGAACACTGATATTCAAAAAGGAGGAGGAGGGGCAAGCCTCCGAAATCCTGCCTGTTATGTCAAAGAATGGGGATCTGAGTATGCGACACTAAATGGGGAATGGATGAACAAGTTATGATACATAAATGTAATGGAATACCATTAAGCAGTAAGGCTCAGAAACTACTGGGAAAATCTTGAGGAGAAAAGTTCAGCCAGATAAAAGTCGGGACTTTGGATACAAAAAATAAGATCTTTAGATCAACAGCTTAGGCAAAAATGGGATTTAGTGCTGTTGAGAGGGACTTTGAAACAGAAATTGCCCTCATTATCATACAACAAAGATCAGAATATCCTGTTATTATTACGTCTAGTTTCAAAAAGTCCAAACAGGTTTTTACCACCTGAACTAATTACTAAAGCCAATCTGATTAGATTTTGTCACAGTTTATGAAATTATACTGTCTTATCACTAATAGGTTTTAGCAGCATTACCTAGATGATCTCTACAAGTGACCTAGGACCTGAAGATGGCTAAAGAAATTCCTCAGGGCAGCTAGGTGGCGCAGTAGATAGAGCACCGGCCCTGAAGTCAGGAGGACCTGAGCTCAAATCTGGCTTCAGACCAACACTTGACACTTAATAGCTGTGTGACCCTGGGCAAGTCATTTAACCCCACTTGCCTAAAAACTAAAAAAAAAAAAAAAAAAAAAAAAAGCAATTCCCCTATAGGACTATCTTGATATATATGCAGTTGTTTGAGAGATACACAGCAAGTGCTTGCCAAACCCCTGAAAATCATGGATGCTGCCAAAGGGACTTGACATTCCTAAAACTACTGCTATATTGGGTTTCTTTATTCACCTATTGTAACTTTGCTTGTTACATCAGTCATGTGTATATTATACAACTGTTCCCTATTCTGTAAAATGCTTTTCACTTTTGTTTAGACTGATGCCACTGTAGGAACTGAGGCCTCTGTACTGCACATTTGCTGGCTGTGGTTTGCCCAGAGTGTTTATGCAGAGGCCCCTTCATGTGGTCTCTAGCTGCCTTTCTTGTCAAGAATCTAACTCCTCGTGGAAGGAAATTTTGATAAAAAGGTGGGTAAAATAGGTACCCTACCCATTTTACCCACACACAGAGTGACTATATTGAACTGCCAAAGTCTACAAGGCTACAGATATATTTCGGGGTATAGAACTTCCCACTGGCTAAAGTATCTGTTTGTGGGGTTTTCTTGTGTGTCCAAGGGACTATGTGCTGTTTGTGCTTATAATGCCTCCCTTGGTTAGAAGAACTGACACCCAAGCCAACTCCCAAATTGCAAGCAGCAGAGATTAGGATGATGCAGTTGAGGATAGAGGAGTGCCACAAATCCAACTGTGGTGCTGCACCATAAGTATGGTTAGCACCAAATGGAGGATCATTGTATAGAATTTAGCCACTACGCCAAGTTAATTCAAATGAATCCATGATCTCCCATATCCCTTTCTTAGTTGTACCTGCCAGAACTCTCATAGAGTGGCCACAGTACTTGCAAACTCAAGCATCTGATCCCCTTTAAAGAAATTTGCATCTACCTGGATTGTAAATTCACCTCTGAGATAGCACTACTCCACCACCTTTTAGAAATGTGGGCCTATCAGTATTGTCTTCTATGAAACACCTCTTTAAAAACAACACATGGTTTGAACTTAGTGACTGGCTGAATTCAACATGCTTTTGCCTTGGGTATTTTGATTGCATTGCAAAACCTCATTGGTGTATGCCTATGAAACCTGGAAAGTATACCAGCTCCATGCCAGGGAACTGAATCACTTCCATTTGAATCATCTCAGGAAGATTGTGAAGATAACCCAGCAGAATAAGGTACCAAACACTGAGGTCTTTTCTTGAACTAAACTGCCAAAACATTCGAACTCTACTGCAAAGAGCACAGCTATGATGGGCTGGCCATGCTATTCAAATACCAAACATATGCCTAAGAGACTATTTTATGGAGAACTCACAAGGCAGGCGTTCACATGGTGGTCAGAAAAAGCCATAAAAGGACACTCTCAAGGTCTCTCTTAAGAACTTTGGAATTGATTGTGTGACATGGGAGACACTGGCACCAGACTGTCCACCATGGTGTGCCCTCATCAGAGAAGGTGCTGTGCTCTATGAGCAAAGCAGAACTGAAGTAGCTTAAAAGAAATGTAAGATGTGCAAATTTGGAGAATCTACCCCAATGTTCACAAGGATTATTTGTGACTGACCTGTGGCAGAGCATTCCAAACTTGTATTGGTCTGATCAGCCACAGTGGGACACACTGTAACTTGACTCTAACATACTGATGTCATTTTGGTCCTCTTCAAGAACAAAGGACAACAACCAACCAAGCCTTGGGTGCTACAATAAACTCCTTTAAATTTTCCCTTCCTGGATTTGCTTCATTATTCAGGGCAAGGACAGAACAAAGATTTTCTTTTAACAATCCTAGAATAACAGGAAGCCAATGGAGTTGACTGATTAGGAAAATGGCAGGAACCATTCAATACTTAAAGAAAATCACTTTGATAGCCACATATAGGATAGGATAGAGTAGCGAGAAACTTGAGACAGGGAGACCAATTAGGAAGTTGTTAAAATAATATAAGTAAGAGATAATGAGGAACTAAATTTCAGTGATTAGAGGAAAGATAGTTGGATATGTTGGATGTGAAAGATGTTGCAAAGGTAGAAAAGGCAAGAACTGGCAACTGACCAGTAGGATAAGGGAAAGTGAATACTCAAGGTTACCAAAATTACAAACCTGGAAGGCTTAAAGAATGTTGCTGCCTTAGACAGAAATAGGTAAATTTAGAAGAGGAATAGGAGGGGGTAGGGGAGGAGGCTGGAAAGTTCAGTTTTGAATATGCTGAGTTTGAGATGTTGCCAGGACATCCACTTGGAACATCCAATAAGCAACTGGTGACATACGATGACAGCTAAAAGAATGGCTACAGCTGGATATCTATGAGTTATCCATATAGAGATAATAATTAAATCCACAGGAGCTGATGAGATTATCAAAAACAAGTATATAGAAAGAAGAGAGGCTAGGGGGAATCCCACAGCTAAGGGACATGATATAGATGATGAGGCAACAAAGTAAACCAAGAAGGAATTATCAGACTGGCAGAAGAACAAGGAGACAGTAGCATTAGACACAATCAGAATCTGTCTGGAAACTCCTTTCCACTCTTCTTTCACATTACTCCCTTCCACACACTCCAAATTCCTGTAAAACTAGGCTATTTCAATTCTCCAAACTCAATACACCCTCTTCTCCATAAATTCACACAAATTATGCCTCAAACATAAAATGCATCCCCTTCTTGTCTCTGTCTTTTAGGATACTTTTCTTCCTTCAAAGTTTCCTTCCTCTCAGGTCTAACTCCTCCCTGTAGATTGCTATGCTCTCCTACCCTCAACAAGTACTAATAAAAAAATACAATAAAACCTGCCTAGAAGGCAAAAGCCTTCAAATGGTATAGGACCATTCTTTCAAAAGTCCTAGTCAAGCACTTCCAGTGCAGTGCTATGCTAGAAAACCTCTTATGTCGGAACTAGGTCAGGAAAGACTGGGTCAATTCTATCTGAAAAGCAAATATTCACTGTAGTGACTGAATGTTACACAACTCCAGGATGCTAATTCCAAAAGGAAGTCTTCTGTTTCTAGGGTTATATTGTCCCAACAAATATTCTAACAGAGATGGTGTAAAAAAAGGCAAGAAAAGATCGATAAAATATTAAAAACAGACAAAAACAAGAAAGTTCAGAAGGGCAATTTTGTTACTGTGTTAAATTTAATACATTTTTTAAAACTATGTAACAAAAGTCCAATTTCATACACAGCCTCTTTTTTATTCCTTGTATACTAAAACATTCATGTTTGTCAAATACTAAATCTGTAATAAAAAAGAAAATGTTAAGAAAACATCATAACTAATGCAGAAATGTGTTTTGCATGCCTATACCTATTTTTAACCGGTTTTATTTTTCTTGCTTTCTCAATGAGTGGGGGAAGAGCAGGGAAAAAAATTGGAACTGAAAAAAAGAATAAAAAGTCTCTGTACTTAAAGAAAAAAGAAAACATTCTAAACTGATAAGCATCAAGAGCTTACATTCAAAATGCTGTCAAATAACTATTTTTCTGTTGGTGGCAGTTGGAGTCTTTAACCATATTTAACTGAAGTTTTGACTCCCTTGAAAAAACTCTACATTAAAATAAAAGTAAAAAGCGATAAGCATAAGCTTTCCCAAGTAGAATCTAGTTATAAATCTTTAACTGTAAGATTATTTCCCCATTCTTCAGTCTTAGGGATGCCAATTTAATTTTTCTCCAAAGCTCTTTTTCACATAGTTCTTGAAATTCTTCTGCTAAGAGCAGAGAGAAAGTCTCAATTCGGCACTGATAAGAGCTCAATTCACATAAGGATTTAAGGTTAAAAATCACATTCTTTGCAACAATTCTATCAAATATGTAGTATAAATATTATTATCCTCATTTTTACAAAAGAGAAAATTGAGGCTAAGGGGCTGTAGGGATAAGTAACAACACAGGAGGCACTGGAGTTTTGGGACTCCAACCTCTAACAGGTTTCATTCTTGAACACGAAGACAGGAAGACAGCTTTGGAGGGGTTAAATAAACTTACTTTATTCTAGTCCAGTCTTCTCAAAAGAGTTGCTGATAATGGGAGCACCAACTCCTACAGCATTCCCTAAGCCCCTTTCTTGCAGGGATGGGGGAGAATGGTAGGAGACACAACTCCTACTGGTCCCCTAAATCCTCAATGGGGGTCAATTGAGGCAAACACATAGATTCCCCCCTAGCCCTGATGGGGGTCGATACACGCATTCCTCTATGCATTATCCAAATTCCAAAATGGGTTCTCCCCTTACTGACCAGTGCCCACTTGATTTATAGGGCAACAGAGAAAGAAAGCATATTGTCAACAATAGCCTCACAGGTTAACTTCAGCAATATCATAATGACCTAGCACAACGCAGGCATTCCTATATCTCACTGTGCAAGCGTGGTAGAGATGTTTACAAACCATGACCATGAGAAATATTATCTGACACCTGGAAACTGAAGATTGTTATGGCCATGGGTCCTGGGAACTAAACTCTAAAAAAGAATAACAAAAATCCACCTTACACACACTAAAATTCTTACTTACTTACATTACTTACGAGGCACTGACAAAGGTCCCACAAAGAGAGAGGACTCAGATCCTAGTCTCTCACCTGATTCTTAGTAGAGAGTCAGGCTCTATCCACCACAACACAGATGCAAGTATATAACAATTTTAATATTGACAGTCTACCACCTTCCCATTCTGGATAGTTGCAGGTGGAAGGGACATCAGCGGCTGACAAAGATGATGATTCCAAAGTCATTGGTGACCTTTGCAAGAACTGTTTCAGTAGTTGCAGAGGTTTAAATCAGTTCTGTAAGTGATTAGGAACGATGAGGATATTGAGGCAAAAAGTACTTTTTTCTTTAGAGAAAGCTGGTGATAAATGAAAGATATTTAAGTCACAGATGAAACTTCTCAAGAAATATCTCTAAAACATTAAACTAACATTTAAAGGGCAACATGGTGTATAGGAAGAGTACTAGAATAGGAGTCAGAGCAACTTTAAGCTCAAATTTCAATTTTGCCAATTACTAGCAATGTGACCTTCTATTGAACCAAGGTAGGTAACAAATCAAATTAAACTGTCTATAGAATCATTTGCTGAACAATAAAACCCTATGCAAAGGTAGTGGTATTATTATGAGGGCCAAATAAAATCACCTTGTATAATGCATTATTTTCTACTTTCTATTCAATGTTCATTATGAATAATTTACTATAAACAGCATACAGTTTTGTTAATATGGATGATATTAATTATCTGTTGTAGTGAGCTTTTTACCTAAAATCTAATTGACATGAAAGAAACTCAGGGAATTGTAGAAATGGAAAGAAAAGTCTGATTGAAGAAAACAGGTAGACTAATGAACTAGAAAAAAGGTAAAATACTAAAAGGAACTATGTTTAAAATCAGTAGAGTCATGAAAGTAATGAATCTTCTACCCAATGTGAAACCTAGTAAAAGGAAAAAAAAATTCATATCTGCTCAATATCATTAAAGAAGCACTTGGTCTAGGGAATTCAAATCAAACTTTGTCGAAATGGTGATCCCCTAAAATAGGAAAGGTTAAAACAACAGACCTTATTATATCTCACATGAAATGTCTCTTAATGTCATCCAACTCCCTTGTTACCAAATTACTTTGTGGAATGCATTCCTTAGTAGATCTGCTGGCACACCAGAAAGGAGACATTTCAAAAAGAGAGAAACAAACAGTGATGGTACACTAACCAAACATTTCCCACTGTAAACTGAAAATTGTGGTTATATTTTACAAGTCAGTTTCCTACAAGTTTAGTTATCATAAAGTTTTATCAACACAGGATGATCTGAGAGAAATAAACTTTCTCTACCTGCAAGGCTAAAGAACTATTTCTGAAACAGAAGTGAGTAATCCCAAAGGTGCTACACAACAACTATGAGCAGATAGAATATGAGCTAGAAACTAAACACAAAAGCCAAATACCACAGCAAAGAAAAAAATGAAAAACTATTAGGGTCTAGAGAAAATGAAGAATTTTTCACTCCATAATCATTTCTAAAGATAAGAGTTGCTAGCCTATTAAATACCAGATTTTTCTAGCCTGCCAAATAAATTTCTGATTTTCAAAAATTTCCCAAGGACAGATTATAATCTGTACAACTGAAGTAATGAAAATCAATCAGACCACAAATTTATCAAAGTTACACTTTATATTTTTATTCAGAATAGTAAAATGTCTAATAATTTTAAATTTTAACTTTAATTAGTACACTAAAAAATTTTAATATGTCAAAACCTTGCCCTTAGAAATAAATATTTTAAGGAAATCTAAATGTATTGCCAAAGAACTCTTCGTAAAATTCTATAATGGCAATCATATAAAAACTTATCCATTAGCAAACTAAAATTTTAAAATGTGTATAATTTAACATATGCCAAAGAACTAGATTCATTATTCTTATTTATATATTTGAGTATGGCCAAAATTTAGGAGAGCAAAATAACGTATTTTAATAACCTCAAAGGTAAACATTGTTCATCAATCAAAAAGCATTTAACCATATATTAAATCCCAGTCATTATGCTGTCAAAAATTTTATTTTTTAAACACTATGTAATTGTAGATGGAAAATAATAAAAAGTATTGAATAGATTGGAGGAAAAGGGAAGAATGAAATGAAAATTAAGCAGTTTATAACACATATATTAGCCTTCACTTAAGCACTTTTCTTGACATAACAATTTCCATGAGATGAGCAATAATTTTTTTTTCAAAATGTTGTGCTTTATAATCTAAAATCCAAGCACTCTAAGGCAGAACAATTATTGAAAGGGTATTCATGAAATACTAGTATAAAGGAAACTAGTTAACTGGGGCGGGGGGGGGGGAATCTTTGCAGCATATTTCTCAGGTAAAGGTCTGCTATCCAAGAAACACAGTAAATTAATACAAATATAAAAGAAAAAGAGCCATTTCCCAATAGATAAAGTAGTCAAAGGACTTGAATTGGCAGTTTTTAAATTTAAAAATGCAAGCTATCATTAACTACATGAAAAAATGTTCCAAATCACTAATAATAAAGGGAAATAAATGTTGGAGGGGATGCAGGAAAATGGCATTCCACTACTGGTGGAGCTATGAATTGGTTCAGCCATTGGTTCTGGAAAGCAATTTGGGATTATGTCCAAAAAGTTACTAAACTGTATATACCCTTTCACACCGTAATATAATATAATAAGCCTCTGCCCTGCTCTCAAAGAAAGTGGAAAAAGACCCATGGCAGTTTCTTTTGTGGTGCTAAAGAACTAAAAACTAAGGAGGCTAGTCATTAATTGAGAAACAGCTGAACAAAATACAATATATGAATGTAATGGGATATACTGTGCTCTAGGAAATTATGTAAGGAGTGATTACAGAGAAACTGGGGAAAACTTATTCACAATGATGAAGAATGAAAGGAGCAGAACCAGAAAAACAACTTCTACAATAACAGTGTCAAGACAAACAACTTTAACAAATCAACACAATAACCAACCAAGATTGTAGAGGACCTACAATTAAACATGCTACCCACCTCCTGATGGGGAGATTATGGAATTAGGATGCACATTCAGATATTTTTTGGACGCTGTGAATGTAGAAATTTGTTTTAACTATGCATATTGGTTACATATCTATATTTGATGTATTTTATTTTTGTGTATTAGATATACTTTATTTTTCTTTTCTTCAATAAGGGAGATGAAAGAAAAAGATTTTTGACAACTAAAAAATATTCAATTTAAAAAAAACAAATCACTAATAAGAGAAAAGCAAATGAGGTCCTACTTTTTCATAACCATTAGAATGGCAAATATGACAAAAAAGGAAAATGGTGAAGGTTACAGGGGCTTGAAGATAGGCACACTAATGAAGTGTTGACGGAGCTATAAAGTAGACCAACCTTCCTGGACAGCAACCTGTAACTAACTATGCCCAAAAAGTCACTAAACTGTACAGACCCTTTGACACAGCAATACCACTACTACAGATATATTCCAAAGAGGTCAAAAAAGAGGGAAAAGACCCAAATACATAAAAATTTATAGCAGCACTTTTGTTGTAGCAAAGGACTAGAAATAAAGTGAGTGTCTATCAATTAGGAAATGACTGAATAAATTACTGTGAACATAATGAAATATAACTATGCCATAAGAAATTATAAAAATGACAGATTCAGAAAAACCTGAGATTTGTATGAACTGATACAGAGTGAAATGGAAGGAAGGAAGGAAGGAGGGAAGGAAGGAAAGAACAAAGGAAGGAAGGAATCAAGGATTTATTAAGCTCTAGTTATTATGTGAGGCACTGTGCTAAGTGCTTTACAAATATTATCTAAAGACTGATGATGAAACATGCCTCCCATCTTAGCAGAGAAAGGATGGACCAGAGGCACAAAACGATAGACATTTTCAGATTCGGCAATATGTCAGCATTGCTTAACCATAATTATTTATTTCAAGGGAAAGTTTGTATTTGGTGTGAGGTAATGAGTTAGAGGGTAGTCAAATACAAAAATAAAGAGAAGATAGGAGTGGAAATATTGAAATTTTGGGGTTGAGGGGTACTGAGACCCCAAAATCACAATACGTGGGTCCTGCCCAAAAGAATTCGACCCAACCCTTCTTTCAGCCAAAGACAAGGTTTATTAGAACTTCCGTCATATTGGGCAGACTCTTAAGGAGTCTGAACATTAGTGAGCTATTGGCTAGATTATAAGAATCTGAGCATCTTAATGGAGACAAGATGGACCTTATATACAGAAAGATTATGGGAGGGATCTAGAAGTGGCCAAGTAGTCTGTGGGGACTGAGATAATAAAAAGCTAAGGACCTGGACCATGGTGGCCGAGGGAGAATAGAGCCTAGCTAGGATTAAGGGTGGGAAATGGCTGGGGGTGGGGGGGTGGGGGGGGAATAGGGAGGTAAGACAATGGAGGGCTAGGCTAGGTTAAGGGTAACAGAGCATTGAGATTGGACATAGCCACAATGAAAATTCAGATGAAGGGATTATAACCTCAGGTGAAAGCCAGAGATTTGGCCATGTGGGAAAGTTCAGGGTTTTTTCTTTTCGGGGTCTAGAGCCCATCCTCATCAGAAACATTTGAAAAATACAAAGAAGAAAACAAAACTCATAAAGGGGTACAGCACAATTGTTACTACCTTGTGAATATAAACTTTAAAAAAACTAAAGTTCACAACTTCATGTACAATCCTCTTTTCTGTCCTTCTCTGTACAATAAAATACTGTTAATTAATGTAAAATTTGTAATAAGAAAAAAGAGAGTGACTTATACCTAATGACTAATGGAAATTGTACTGAATAGAAAATGAATCATCCACTGAAGTCCTACTCTGTTATCTTGTTTGTGGCAGGAAGGTGACCCTGAATTCTGAAAGGCTATGCCAGTGGAATGCACGCTGTAGCAGGTTCTATACCAAGCTAGAAAGGATTTCAGTATGAATATGAAACACAGGCTAGCTAAGAAAAACTCATCATCAAGTCAGATGAAAGATGGTTACTTTTTTGGCCAAAGCAAAAGTCTCAAAGACATTCTACTGAATTACACAAGGGTTGTAATCTGTGTTGGTGCAAGGATACTCCCACCAACAAACTACTGATATTTGACATGGAAGAAAAAAAAGAATCCTATTATGTCACAACTAGTGAGTTATGTTATAGATATTCATTTAAATATTTTGCCAAATAAAAAATAAAATTATACATGGGGATCTAAAACAGGACTAGTCCCAAATGAGATTCAAATCACCTCTTAATGCCCTTTAATTATACTATTGTGTATCTTTAAGCAGTGATAGTAATATTTACCCTTAAAACCCCCAAATTAATAATTGATGTCCAAGAATTCATCAATATAATGCTACTTAAATTCACACAAAATAATATTTTATTTTATTTCATATTTTTGTTTATCACTTGCTTAACAATGCTGAGAATCTCAAGCTGTGAAGAAATAATGATATAGTCCCAGAAAATGAAGGGACACTACTGGATAGTAGTGTAAACTTAAAGATTCCATTTTGTTTAAAAATCTGTTCAGAGATCACTACTGCTAAGTACTTAGGTTTTCTTTTTATATCAGGATATGTTATAATGCCTTTATAATCCCTATGGATGGCTATTAATTTTACCCACAGATGTTAGCAGTCAATACTGGGTTGTCAAGTAGTGGATAAGGTTGGTTAAATTCTAGAAACCGAGCATAATACAAAACATATGCTACTGATAAAAGTTAATACATGCTCTGAATAGTTAATAACCATGATATTCAGATGCCAGTATTCCAGAAAAAAATAAATTGGAGATTTACTTTATAACTCATTCTGATAATATCATAAGAAAAGTTTTTATACTTCAGATCCTACTTCAGATTCATTACCAGAATGGTTAAGTATGCCAACCTTTAATAAAAGGACTTATGAATCCTTATTTATATAACAGATTTTGAATTAGGGAAAGGGAAAGCAATAAGCACTTATATAGAGCCTACTATGTGCCAGGCACTGTGCTAAGCACCTTACAAATATTATGTCATCTGATCTTTACAACCCTGCAAGGTAGATACTACTATCCCCATTTTATTTTGAGGAAACTGAGGCAAACTGAGTTTAACTGACTTGCCCTGAGTAACACAATCAGTAAGTGGCTGAGGACAGATCTGAAACCAGGTCTTTCTGACTCCAGGACAAATAACTTACTTTTTTTTTAAGGTACACAGAATCTTGACAAAAACTGAAAAGAATTTATAATCAATGCCTCTTTCTCGAATGCCAAAATATAGGGACATTACTCAATTAAAATATTCATGACATTTCAAAATAAATGTTTATACTTCACATTTACAATAAATTAATAAATTTTTATAATCAAAAATTGTGTTCAATATATCTTCACATACCAGAATTAACCACTGCATAGTAAAATGGATTTTCCATTTTAAGCTTCTTTTAAGTTCATTAGAACATTTAATGGCAATATCTGCCAAATTTACTAATGGCAAAGCAGAGGGCAAATAATACATTTATACCTGTTTACCTATTAATAATTTCCTGTTTTCCACAGCCTCAATGATCATCACATCCCACAATTAATCCATAGAGTAAAAAAAAGTGCTTTCTTCAATCATATTTTGGATTAAAACAAATTCAACAAACATTTATTAAACACCTATTGTGTGCTGAGTACCGATGCTAGGCAATTGGGAGATGGGGGTTGGGAAAGACATATAAAATATACTTACAGGCTTCAGTGAGCTTACAGGCTAGCAGGGGAATGTGACAGACATATAAATGCAGTAAAGGTAGGATCTCCCAGGAGGAGGGAGGTCATTAATGACAGGGTATCAGGGTTTCAGTTGGGCTTTAAAATAATGGGTACAAATTCAGTAGGTAAACAGGGGTGGGGATCAAGGTTATTACAGACATAGGAAAAGCATTAGCCAAGAAAGAAAAGCAGTAAAATGAAGAGTAGGGAGCAAAGTAAAATGAAGGGTAAGGAAGAGAGGAAATGAGGAACAGGGTTAGCATGTTGTCTAGTTGGCTGGAACATATAATAAGTTGAAAAGTTTGAGACATAGCTGAAAATAGGTCATGGAGGGCTTTGAATGTCAAGTTAAAAGGCTTAAACTTTACTAAGTAGGTAAGCAGAGCTGTTAAAAGGATTCTGGCCAAAGATTGACACGAACAGATCTATGCATAGAGATTAGTTCCACAGCAGTGCAATAAATATAGTGGAAGGGTCAGAGAGTGGAGAAAGTCAAACTTCTTAAGAAGCTACTGTAGCAGACCAAGAAGGATGATAACTAACACCCATATTAGGTTAACAGAGGTGAGAGGAAAGAAGAGGGGTCTAATGAAAATAGAATAAAAAGACATTAATAACTGAGTTAACACGAGAGAGAGAGAGAGAGAGAGAGAGAGAGAGAGAGAACAAGAGAGGACTCAAAAAATAACTTATTTTGTTAATATTACCAAGCCAGAAAGTATGAGCAGACCTTCCTCTCCAGAATTACTCATTTGGAAGTAATACAGAGTATTCTGATATAGTTAGGATAAACCTATCCAAAATTACCTCCAAACACGGACTAGTACCAACCACCTTCAATAATTCTCCTCTCAATAAGAAACAAGAAAATTTTTCTCTTCTCTGCTGTTAGGAATGCAAAGTTAAAAGCAATCTTTCCTTTATGCAAGAAGGAACTGAAGGATGAGATTGAAAAATTCCATAGCAGTTAAAACAACCAACCAACCAGAAATCCCCAATACATCTTTACTTATCAGTGCCCTCAAAAAATTTTAAGAAATTTTTAAGACTGCAAAGGTTTAAACATACACTATCCCCACCAGAATGATCAAGTTTTACATACCACACTTTGTCGGAATTCAGAAGTTCATGATTTTCAGTTCTGACAAAGTTTCCAGGACAAACACCAATGAAACAATAGCTATATTGTCCATGAAGGCAATGGGCTAAATGTGTGTGGCCAAGAGAGGTTACACTGAATTGCTCTAGGTAGCTGCTAAGAATTCAGGATCATAGCATGGTCATCAGTGCAACTCAGAGAAAAAAATCTCTGCTGTTCAATCTCAGTCTATTCTGGCATGTTACCGAAAAACTGCTTACCACACATAACCCATTAAATTGCATGAAAATTCTAGCCCACCTGGACAAACATGTAGGTTACTATGTATGCAAATTGTAATTTTTTTTTGGTCCTATCCAGGCCATACTTCTACAAGTGCCAGGAACTTCCTCTTTGGAAACTTCATTAATGCAACTCACTTGTAATTTAACGACCTTACTGCATTGGAGTTGATTGGGACACTAAGGGTAACAGTGGTCAAGTGAAAAGAGCATTTTATTTGGAGTGGGAGGACCCAGGTTCAAATCCCAGCTCTGCCACTTACTCCAGTGTGACCCTAGGCAAGTTGCTAAACTACTCTGTGCTTCAGTTTCTTCATCTGTAAAATGAGGGTGTTAGACTAATGATTTCAAAGGTCCCTTCCAACTCTAAATCTATGATCCTACTACTTGCCCAGTGTCACATAACCATTATGTATCAGAGTTAGGATATGACCTAGGGTTCTTCTGCCTCGAAGGTATATCACCTCCAGCCACTACAGCACAGTAACTCTCTGCTCAAAGTATTCCTTTAATAAATGTTAATTGATTTGAATAACTATTCTGAATTGAACTGGTGAATTTCAAATTGAACACAGCATCTGAAATAAGATCATTATTAAATATTCCATGTCCACTGTCTCTGATATTTGCCCACTCAAACTTCTAAGCTAGGGTGATCAATGGCCCAAGTATCTAAAGGTTACAAGAAGCAGTGTGTCACAGATAAATAAAGACCTAACCTGCAACCAAAATGAGTGAGCCGAAGTCTTGTCTCTGCAACATTCTTCTATAATCCTGACAAGACATTTAACCTCTCAGTGCTTTAAGTAACTCTCTTTAGACTATCAATAGCAGAGAAGGTTCCAACCTGCTTTGGTAGAGGGGACTCACCCTGGAGTTCCCAATGAAATCACAGGTCCAGTCGTATACCTATTTAAAGATACAGAAATGAAGCCACACAATGTGTACTGTACTTTTCAAAATGACTGTTCTAAATCTACCTTCAAATAAAAATGACATACAATCTTACTCTTACACTGTGGCATTATGATGACAGCTTAGTTTTGTACCTTTAATCTAAAATGTAAGACTCTAAAAAAAATCACAAGAAAACTTCTCATAAATCCTAGGTGGGACTATGCAGACCTCTCATGGCCAAGCAAGATCAATCATACAATTTATTGAAATCATTAAGTAGCATCTTTAAGTGGTATTTCTTCTACTCCTGTATGTTCTTAGTATCCTTTTTTTTGCATATATAAAAAAACTGGTCAGGGCAGATAGGTGGCACAGCAGATAGAGCACCAGCCCTGAAGTCAGGAGGACTGCAGTTCAAATACGGCCTCATACCAAACACTTGACACTAGCTGTGTGATCCTGGGCAAGTCACTTAACACCAATTGCCTAAAATAAATAAAAATAAAAAGATTGGTATAAAATAAGATCAGTAAAAAGCAAAAAATAAGAAAAACCCAGCAAAAAACAAAATTAAGAGTATCCATCAAAAAGAATCCATACCAAAAAAGGACAGCAAACCAGAAACCCAAAAAGAAGTATTAATAATACATAAAATATTTATTAAAAGTTTAAATAGTTCCATATTCTATTTAAATATGAACATGGGATTTCAAATGTCTTTTTTTATATGATTTTATAAGTACTCAAAAGAGAAAAATGGGGACTGAGGACTAAAGTCTTTAAACTGTACCAATAACTATAGGGATAGAAAATTTTTTAATTTTTAAATTTTAAAGCCAATTCAGTCAAGTCATCAACTACTGTTCAACCAAAAGCCCCATCTTTCATTGTTATGCAGACAGCTTAGCAACTCTTTGCATCTGATACCCACCTCCAGAGTACCAGTAGTTTTTAAAAAACCATTCAGCTGCATATTTGAAGTATCCAAATAACTGTTCATGTGGAAGGTAAATGACAGAGATAGTGGTAGATTAGCTAGACTTGGAGTAAGGGGTACCTACCTGAGTTCACATCCTGCCTCAGGTACTATAGATACTGTGACCCTGGGTGTTACACTGAATCTCTTAGTGTCCCAAGAAAAAAATTTTAACGATAGCAAATTACGAATGCGTTGCTGAACTACATTGGCAAAGGGAGTTTCCTTACCAGGAGTTCCCTACAACTTTAAAATCACAGGTCCGTACTCTATTCTATCCCCATCTCCCAACTCCTCTCCACCCCTTTATGTTTAATTAATTAAACACCTATTTCTCGAGAATGCTCCCCTAACTGCTCGGGGGCCCAGTTCTAGAGATCTTCGGGTCACAACTCAACAACCCGCTTGACAGCTCCGGTCTCCGTCCCGAGGCTCCTCCCTCCTCTCCACCCACCTCCCGCACCAAACACAGCAGCACTCCAGGCAGCAGCTCCGCGGCCACCCGCGACACTTCCGAAGTCCTTTGCCCAACTCGTCCCTCCCCCGACGGTGACAGCATCTCCCCCGCCCCGACGACCCCGGGTCGGACCCATTTCTCCTCCCCTCCCCGCTCCCCTCCAACAGCCCACTGGGGCCGAACGACGAACCCGGCAGCTCCACGGCCCTTCTCCGGGACAAGCGCACAACTGACAGCCCCGCGGCCCCTGCGCGCCAGGGCAGCTCCGGGCCCTGAAGCCGCCCCTGGCGCGACAGCCCCCTCCCCCACCGGTGACAGCTCGGGTACCTCCATCCCCATGTGGCTCTTGCTCCCTCCCCCGACCCCTCCCCCACTCTCCAGTCCGCTGACAGCTCCCGGAGAGCCCCGGGGAGCAGCTCCTTCCTTGCCTCCCTCGGTCCCCGGCTCACCCGCTCTCCCGCATCACGTTGCTGTCCCCGCAGTCGCAGGCGCCCCCGGCCTGGCTGCGGAACATGTTGAAGTCGTGTCCGGTGTGGTCGCCCTGGTGGAAGCACTCGGCGCACAGGGACATGCAAGGAGAGATGCCGCACGTCCGGCACCGGTAGGCCACGAAGTTGGCTGTCCAGACCAGGCCGCAGAGAGCCGCGGGGTCGTAGGCCCGCACCGCGGCGCAGAACTCCTCGTAGCCGCCGCCGCCGGCCAGAAGGCACTTACACCACTCGAGGGCCTCCTCCTCCGCCGCCCCCGGGCCGCCGCCGCTGCCGCCCCCGCCGCCTCCTCCGGCCGCCGCCGCCTCCTCCCCCCCGCCCTCCGCCCGGGCCAGCGGCCGCTCAGCGCTCAGCACCCGCTCCAGCAAAGCCTGCAGCTCCTCAGCGCCTGCCCGGTTGTCCGGCCGGCTCAGCGCCGCCTTCAGGTGTGCCGCCGTGGCCGCCTTGTCCCGGCCCAGCTCTGGCTGAGGCGGCTCAGACTGAGACGACGGCTGCCCCCCGACAGCCGCCGCCGCCGCCGCCGCCGCCATGATGAGAGCTCAGAATTGGGAGAGTCCAGAGCCGGCGGCTCCGGCAGCCGCTGCTCCTCCCGGGATGGTGTTAGGGAGGGGGCGGGGGTGGGAATAGACTGCTGAGCTCGGCCCAGGCCCAACTCTCGCGATAGCCGAGAGCTGACGGCTCACCTCAGTCCTTCATCTCTCGCCCCGCCCCCTATCCACGCCCCTTCTCGCCGTCCTCCCCTCCCCCGTCCCCCCTCCCCCCCCCCCCCCCGTCTTCTGAGCTTCTGGAGATCTTCTTTAGCCCGGGCTGTGTCCCACACCTGTTCCTGTCTCCCTGGCTTGATTTTGCTCTCTTCACCTCTTCCGGTCACTCCCGTGCGGTCCACGCCCCTAGTCTCCTCCCCCCTTCCCTGGCCCCGCCCTCCCTTGCCCCACCTCTGTCTGCTTCTACCCTCCTTGGCCCCACCTCCCCCTCCTCCCTCACCTTCTCCTTTAATGTCCCCTTCTCCCGGCCTCTCATTCTTCTTTCCTCCCTTCCTTGTCCGTTCTTTTGACCATTTCTTCTCTCTCCACTCCCTGTCCCCATCCCGGAGGAACGGGTCTCATTATGAAATGCAGATTTGGAGTGAACTTAAAGAAATCTTCACGCGGACAAATGTTTTGACATTTTTTGCCTGCATTTAAGTGACGTTTCCGAGGACCGGCTTGGCAGCCTTTCCATCAATCGATTTCTGCAATGATGAAAGAAGATCCTTTCATCTTCTTCCAGAAGAACCTATATATTTATGATTTCTTGCTGCAAGTGCTATAGAAACTTTGTACTGCCTCCTTCCTGTACCGTATATTTTATATAATTGCGCTCCTCTTTCCTCGGTAGATTTAGCATTACCATCCCTTCTTGGCAATTATTATTTTTTCTCCTGACTTTTGTCATTGTCTTCTAAGTGGTGTTCAGTTCTCTCTAATACATTTTACATACGGCCAAAATCATCTCCCTAGTGTACCCACCTTACCTGTGTGACTCCCTTGAAAAAATCCTTTAATAGCTCCCCATTGGTTACCGAATAAAGTCAATACTTAATGCTTATTCAAGATCTAGTGCCCGCCCAGGGTTTGCAGACGGCAAAGAAGACGGAGAAGGAGCAGTTAGACTGGTAGGAGAAGAACCAGGAAAGAGCAGTGTCATGAAAACCTAGAGAGAAGAGAGTATCAGTGAGAAGTGTCAGTCAGCAGCGTTAAAGGCTGTAGAGTGGTCAAAAAGGACAAAGATTAAGAAAAGGCCATTTACAAGAACTAAAAATTCATAGAAGGACATACCTTTTCAGACATGGCTAATTTGGACATGTTTTCCTGGACTATGCATGTTTATGATGAGGGTTTTATTTTTAATTTTGTTTTGTTTTGGTTTTATCAACTAGGAGAATCAGTGAAAGGGACATTATAAGTACATGTAAAAATTTATTTTAGAAAACGTTAAAAGAAAGATCTACTGACAATCTACCTTATTAACTCTATCCTCTATATTGCTAGTATAGACTGGACTTCTCTTTGTCACAAGCCTTGAGCTTTTTGCTTCCTTTACTTTTGCTCATACCCTTCCTTTTTCTTGACTCTCCCTGCTGAAAGGCTACCATTCTTCAAGGTCAATTTTCAAAAATTACCTCCTGCAAGAAATCTCCAGCTTCTCATATCTCTAACATAACTTACCTTATAATGTAACTATTTGAGGATATGTCATATCTCCCCTCCCAAATTTTAAGTTCTTTATGTATAATAGGCACCCAATTAGTATTCCTTTAGTGAATTCTGAGGTAAATATGAATTGGATTTTTAGAGGCAATAGAAAAGCTCAGTTTAAAAGAATCCTATTATTCTTTAAAGTAACACCTAATATGTTTTGTAAATCTGAGTTTTCATATATTACATTCATTTAAAGTATGACACACTTGAGTAGGAGAATGGGTGAGTGTACTGTCTACAATAACATGACAGAGAATGAACTTTTTATAAAAAAGAATTGCAGAACAATAGTTTCTTTTCCTAGCAGACCTTTTAAGGAAAACCTTGCTGCATTCAATGGCTGGCTTATTCACTAGATTTATACAGTAATTTTACAGAATAGAGCTGTAGTAACAGTAATTATCTATTAACATATGACTTTCCTTCAATGAATTCAAAAGACTAGAAGGCAAAAAACAAGGAGGAAAAATTCAAGCACCTGAAGGAGCTAGCTAAGGAGATGAGAGCAGTATGAGTATTTCTAAATCTTAGCTAGAATTAGATGAAAATCAACAGGACATACCAATAATATGATGTCATTTCCTTGCCTTCCATATTCATAAAGCATTTGTCCAATTATTCTTAACAATGGAGTGAAATTCCAAAAGCTGATAAATATTTTTCTCCATAAACAACTACATTAACTTAGGAAGAAGACATTAAAATTCAGAAATATTTAATAGCATAGTGTGTGGGTATGTGGGGGTGTGTGTGTGTACATATCAGAATGTCTTAGAAGCCTTGATGTACACTGGAAGGCATAGTAAAGAACCTAATGAAGTGTGCTATCATCACTTCAGGATTTCCTTCCTGTCCAACATAACAATGGAGAACACTGTTTTTCAGATTAAACCCAGCATACATTGATATCTAGCAGGATTCTATTGCAGTCTTGAGTATGGTGGCACCTGTATATTCTTGGATTTCTTCAGCCTTGTCATCCCACCACCTGTCACACAAGCCTTTAGCTTGATATGCACATCACAAAGCAAGCTTATATATCTTCATTTTTTCAGTTGAATCGATACTGCAGGAGGTAGACATAAATGCCTATCCATAGGTCTTGTTTCCTACCTGCTAATATTATCCCTGCTGAAATTTAGAAAAATATTTGATTTTTCAAATTCTTTAATATTATTAACTCTAGCTTAAGATGAATAGAATAAACATATTTCTTCCCAAGCAGAAAATTAGTTCTGTGGGTTTTAACCGCCTTTGAAAGTTCACCAGCTATGCCCAAAGGGCTATAAAACTGTGCATACCCTTTGACCCAGCAATAGCACTTCTAGGGCTGTATCCCAAAGAGATCACACTAATGGGAAAAGGACCCACATGTACAAAAATATTTATAGCACCTCTTTTTGTGATGGCAAAGAATTGGAAATCGAGACGATGCCCATCATTCGGGGAATGACTGAACAAGTTGTGGTATATGAATGACATGGAATACTCTTGTGCTATAAGAAATGATGAACAGGCTGACTTCAGAAAAACCTGCAAAGACTTGTATGGTCTGATGCTGAGCAGAGCCAGGAGAACTTTGTACACAGTAACAGCCATGTTGTGAGATAACTAATATTGATAGACTTAACCCTTCTCAGTACTACAAGGATCTAAAACATCTCCTAAGGCCTCATGATGGAAAATGTTGTCCACAAAGAAGAAAGAACTATAGAGTTTGAATGCAGATCGAAGCGTACTATTTGGTATTTTTTTTCTTCTGTTGTGTTTTGTTTCCTCTTTCTGGTGGTTCCTCCTATTGGCTCTAATTATTACTTACAACATCATTAATGTGAAAATATGTTTAATAGGAATGTATATGTATAGCCAGTATCAGATTGTGTGCCGTCTTGGGGAGGGAAGTGGGGAGGGAGGAGAAAAATTTGAAGCTCAGAAGCTTATGGAAGTGATTGTTGATAATTCAAAATAAATTAATTTTTAAAAAGTTCACCAGGAAAAATGTTCCAAGCTTGAATATCTGGAACTTGCATTTTTGAATTTTTCTTCCAGTGATTTAAAAGAATCCCCTTTGTTACAGGTTTGTTTTTTCCCACCTTTCACAAGTTTGTGGTGAGGGAATTAAAGATATGGTAGTTGCTGCTGCTAGTGAGGTTGAGGCTGGTGTATTATTACTTAAATTTAGAGGATAGAACTAATTCACACAGTCACAGTGCCATGATAAATAAAATTTGAGAAAAATAATTGTAAGAGGGGCTGTTGATATTCTTTTAAGGTTCTGTTATAGATATCTAGAAATTATCTTTTCCTGAAAACCTTTCTCCCTTATGAACTTCCTTATAATAGCTGACACCATTATATCCTTCTAGTCAACACCTCAAATCTTCACTCACCCTGAATATCTAATCTATTGTCAAATCTCGCTTCTACTTTCTCAACAATTTTCATTTATGCCCCCTTTTATCCACTCAGCCACTTCCCTAGTTCATGCCCTCCTTGCTTGGACTGCCAAAATAACAGCCTTCTAACTGGTGTCAAGTCTCACTCACTTAAATCCACCCTTTGATTAGCTGCCAAGGTGATTTTTGTAAAGTGTAGATCTGACCTTGTCACTCTCCTCCTCATTGAGCTCCAGCCAAGATCAAATATAAAAGCCCCTATTTGGCATTTAAAATTCTTCATAATCTGCCCTCTTATGATTTTTATACTTTTCTTAAAATATACTCCCCTCCACAAACCTGGCAATTCAGCTACACTGACCCATTTGCAGGTGCCCAAAGCAAATCTTCCAGTATCTATGCCTTTATACTGACTGTCCTCCATGACTTGAATACTCTCCCCTCTCTGCCTCTTAGTTTCTCTGAATCCCTTCAAAATAGTTCAAATCCCACCTGCTTTAAGGAACCCCTTCTTATTCACCTAGCTGCTAAGCTGAGTGCCTTAATCTATTTTGTATGTATCTTCTATGTACCTAGTTCTTTGTAAGTTGTTTCTTTCATTAGAACACAGGCTCTTTGAGAGCAAAGGTCCTTTTTTTAGTGTTGGGGGTGGGGGGGATGCTTTCTTTTTATTCCCAGTGCTCAGTATAATACCTAGCACACAGTGAGTGCTTAATATTCTAACTAAAAATCCTTAACCTTTTAAGCAAAAAAGATCTTCATGAAGAAAATTGGAGCATTGAATGGTAAATAATTTTGCTGCTTTCCCAAAACTGGTAGTAGTACTGAATTCCTGCTCACTTTTAAATACTCACCTCAAATCCCACTTTCTCCAAGAAGCTTTCCCCATCCCATCTTATTAACTAACTCCCCTCCCCAACTCCATACCTCAGATAGCATTTTGTTTTATAATGCTCTAATGAACTTATCATGTAATATTACTTATTTAACTATCTCTGTTATCTTTTTCCCGGCTAGACTGTGAACCCCTAGATGGCAGGAATTGTGTTTTATCCAAACTTTGTATTTCTGCTAGTACCTACTAGAGTGCTTTACAATGGTTCTCAAAAGTAGTCTGGCAAACCTTGGGGGTCCCTGAGATCCTTTCAAAGGGTCTCTGAGGTCAAAACTATTTTCATAATCATATTAAGACATCTTAATTTCAAACATAATAAATAATTAATATAACCCACAAAACCAAAAGCTTTTTAGGGTTTTCAATAATTTTTAAGAGTATAAAGGGATCCTGAGACCAAAAAATTTGAAAACTGCTACAGTAGGAGCTTTTAAAATATTCATTGTCTTAGTTGTTAATGTGAAAAGCTTTCGATATAAAATTTATAAAAGATATTTAAAATACTCAGAATTTTAAGTGTTATAAGACTGTTAGCATTAGAGGTTATGTGCCTGCCCAACTTCTAAACACAGGCCAAAACCACATTATTATCCATATGTCACATATATATATATAATTTACTTATATTTCAATTGATGATCCCTAATGGTAGTATAATATTCTACTCATAGTATAATATAGTAGTATATAGTACAATATTCTATTTATCAAAGGATTCACTATCACCTTTATTCTCTTATTTTCTCCCTTATTTCACAAACTTTACCCATAAAGTGGGATAGGGATTAGAGAGTGACTCTGCTCTGATATCTGTAACTCCCAGGACCACTGCCTTGGAGTTTCAGAGCCACCGTCCCTTTCAGAATGTAGAAGCTACAGGATTCTTAAAAGCAGTTGCGGGGAAAAAAACTGTTAACGGTAGTTTAACACATTCTTTTCAAGAGATTTTTTTTCTCTAATTATTTTGTATCTCTCTACTAGTGCTCAAATATGCAAAAAAAAAAGCATGATTTTATTAGAGGATGAAATTAGTCCATTAGAAACTTTCCAAATGTACCCTTTCCTCATTAACCAGGAAATGTGGGAATGAGACCATGGCAATCTCTCCAAGGAAAAAAATAAGACATCTGATGACTTTTAAACTGAGTAAAATTACAGACTGCTAAGGTGTTAAAGTAAATATGCAAAAGTTAAATCACTAAATGGAAATGATACTAAAAAAAATGATGCATTACCATCTGCTTTGTGGCAGTCCTCCAGACTACTAGGCCCTTCCATATGACTTTCAGCTGAAACCCCCAATTTGTGTTGTCTCTTACATTTAAATATGAGCTCATTGAAAGCAGGGACTTAGTAATTTTTTTTTTTGATACTCACTCTCCCCATCAAGTTCAGTGGCCATTCAACAGGACCAATGCCATTATTGATGTGCATGGAAGCTTTGACCTGGCTCTGTTTTTCCAGCCTGGGCCAATCCACCCCTCTTTAGCCAGCCTGATTGCCCTCCAAGTCAAGAGGCTAACCATATTGGGGCTGGACATACTGTGCGCATCTATAGTCGTACTGCAGCATAAAAGTATTATAAGCATTTCACTATTAGCCCTTCAAATAGTCAAATAAGTATTTATTGTGCACTTATTATGTGCCAAGCATTGTGCTGATAAGCTATGGGATATACCAAAAATTCTAAGATACATACATGGTCACTGCCATTAGGAAGAGAAAAATCAACACACATTAATCATTTTATCAAACCGAGATTAAAGAAAAATCTTTAAACAATTTAAATAATACCAGCTGACATAATAGGTTTAATTTTTAACCATAGTAAAATATTCACTGAGTAAAATGAAAAATGAAAAACAGGAGAAAGAAGAGTGAATGAGAGAAATTTAATTTTAATTACACCATAAAATACTTTGCAAATGGGGAGAGATTTCTTTTTTCTTTTATAGGTACTGTTCACTTTATAAATGTTCACTTTAATAAATTGGGGCAGAAATATATTTAGCATCCAAACACATTAAAATGTGATTTTTTTGAGACTTCTACACTATAGTTAATGTGGTCCTCTCACTGGCTTAGTTATAGAGTTGGGACATTTTTAGTAATTTTCTCAACTCATGTTTTACAAATCTCTTCTGTGAGAAAGCATGACAGTGAATTAATACTTTGGCCTACATTCTCTTCGCTATAGGATTGTCTTTGAACTTTGTGGGTGCTTGCTAGCCCTCTACTGGTTTTCTGATGTCATTTCAAGTTATTGTCTTCTATTTTTTTTCTGATGTCGTTAGAAGTTAGTCTTTTTTTTTCTTTTTTAATTAAAAAAAAAGCCTTCCATTTCTATCTTTTGTTTTGTATCACTTAAATTTCTCCCTGTATCCCTTCGAATCTCTCTCCCAGAGAGCCATTTCTCTTCACTAAGAATTTTTTTAAAGAAAAAAGTAGAATAAAAAAGAAATCAGCAAAAACAAACAATACATTTAACAAATCTGACAATATATGCAATGTTCCACGCCTCTGGACATTTTATTTCCCTTTTCCTCTCACCCCAGAAAGGTATAAAGGGAAATATTTTCTCATATCTCTTCTTTGGGACCAAGATAGTTCTTTGCAATTTTGGAACTTTTTTTTTTATTGTTTGGGGGTTATTTTTCTTTCCATTTGCATTGTTACAGTACTTGCGTATATTGTTTTCTTGGTTCTGCTTACTTCATTTTGCATCAGTTCATGTAAGTCTTTTCATGCTACTCTATATTCATCATATTTGTCATTCTCATAGCACAGTGACATATCATCACATTCATGTACCACAATTTGTTTAGCCATTCCCCAGCCAATGGACATTAACTTAGTTTCCAGTTCTTCACTACCACAAAACATTCTGCTATCAATATTTTGATACCTTTCTTTTTATCATTGACTTCCTTGAGTCCCAGGGAATCCCTGGGTTTTCATAACACCGACCTTTTTGTTTATTTTTATTTTCCACCTATTTGGCAGCTTGCTGCTCCCTCTTACCCTCCTTTGCAGGATCATCATTGTTGTTCCACCTCTTCTCTGTGGGTGTATTCCATGGTTCTGTCCTCTTCTCTCTTCTTTTTCTCTCTATACTTTCAGTGATTTCATATGTTGTATATCCGAACCCAGTCTCTCTCCTTAATTTCAGTGCCACATGACCAAACTAACTATAAGAAGTGAATGAGAGTTAAGGAAATTAATGCAAACAGCTTTTTCCTAGTAATTTGACGGTAAAAGGAAGTAGAACTATAAGACGGTAGACAGTAGCTTGAGAGAATGGTGAAGATCTTTTTAAGGATGGTGGAAGTCTGAGCATGTTAGTAACAGTAAGGAAAGAGCCAGCGGATGAGAAGAGATTGAAAATTAGGGAGAAAGGATGATCGTCAGTCTGGGAAAGTCTGCTGGAGGAGAATGGAGGGCTTGAGATCAAGACAATGAGTAAAAGTGTTGGTGTCTGAACCTCTAAATCCTAAATTCATGGCATGTGTATCATTCAGTGGACAATTAATTACATTTGGCCTCATGATATAGCTTATATCACTGTTTTCTATCTTATTTATCTTTTTTACCAGGTTATAATTCCCATTAGAATATAAGTTGCTGGAGGGAAGACACCGGGTACAATGGGGATAGTCCTAATTACAAAGAAAGTGTATTTTCCGGACCATATAATCATAGATCTAGACTTGGAAATGACATCAGAGGCTATCTAGCCCAATTTTATCCCCATTTTATCAGTGGGGAAACTGAGCCCAGAGAAGGTAAGTGATTTGACCAAGTTCACACAGGAAGTAAGTACCAGAGGTAAAATTTGTTCCCAGATCCTCTGAATTCAGAATCAATACTCTTTCCACTATACTTTTAAGGAAGCTCTGCAAAGGGAAGGTCTTTTGACTTCTCTAGCAGATTATATATCCTCAATCATCCTCCCCCACCCTTTCTCTGACTCTAGCCTCTCTTTATGTACTGGTTCCTCCCTACTGCCTGCAAATATTGTCACCTCAATCTTTAAAGAACCTTTACTAAACCCTATCATCCCCTCAAGCTTCTTTCCTATATATCTCTTCTCCGTTTCTCAGACAAACTCTTGGAAAAAGCTATCAACACAGGCCACCTCTACTTCTTTTCCTTTCACTTATTTCTCAATCCATTGCATTTGGCTGCCAATTTCATCGCTCAGCTTAAACTGTTCTCTCCAAAATTACCAATTACCTCTTGCCACATCTCATTTTTTTTCCTCACTCCTCATTCTTTTCAGCCTATCTATTGCATTTTATCCTGCTGTGACCATCGTCCTCTTCTCTCTGGGTTTTTATTAAATTACTCTTTCCTAATTCTCCCCCTATCTATCAGTCTGATTCTTCTCAGTCTTCATTGCCGGTTCATTTTCTATATCATACTACCTAACTTTAGGAGTTTTCCAAGGATCTGATCTAGGTCCTCTTTTCTTCTCCTTCTTCATTCACCTTTGGTAGACTTATGAGCTCCCATGGGTTTAATGAGCATCTACATGAGGATGACTCTCATATTTAGATATTAAGAACCAGTCTTTCCAGGCTTCAGCATCACCAACTTCCATCTGGGCATTTCCAATTGGATGTCCCAGAGAAATCTCAACACAATGTCCTAAACAGAACTCATTATCCTTCTCTACAAACCATCCCCCAAAATCTTGTCTTTTCTATCTTCATAACATCCCTTGCATCTGACCTCTTCTCTCCACTTGCACACCTTAGTTCAGGCTCTCATTACTTCCCACCAAGATTATTGAACAGCTTCCCCAATTGATTTTCCTGCCTCAAGTCTGTCTTTTACACATTGCTGCCAAAGTGTTTTTCCCTCAAGTGCAGATCTAACCCCTACTCAAATCGACTCCAATAGCTTCCTATTGCCTCTGGAATACTGTTTATCTTTCAAAGCCCTACACAACCAGACCCCAGCCTGTCTTTCCAACCTCATTGGAGTTTACTTTGCCTCTTACCATCTGCAATGCAGGTTAGCTGGCCTTCTCTTTCTCACATTATAACATTCCATCTCCCTTTTCGAGGCCTTTACTCTGACCTTCTCCCATACTTGGAATGCACTCCCTCCTAATCTCTATCTCAAAAAGACTCACTCTTCCTTTGTGAAACAACTCCAGCACCATCTTTTTCTGCATAAAATCTTTTCTGAGCCCCCAACTCCTAGATAGCGCCCTCCCTCCCCAACTACCTTGTATTTAAATACTTTGTATATGTTTGTATTTATTTAGTTTATAGTTACTGCTTCAGATATTTATATATGTTCCTCTTATCTCCCCCAATCGAATGTAAGCTCTCTGTAAGGATTATTTCACCCTTTGTAGTTGCAACTAGCATAATGACTAATACACTTTTTTCTTAATTAAAATTTTTTTTTCCAATCCACAAGCATTTTTATGGGGGAGGGTGGGGTTGGATCAGATGCTCTTTGTCTAAGGTTCATTCCAGCTGTAAATTCCAGGAGTGTAAATCAATGGGATTTTTTTCTGAGAAGAGGCTGCAGGCATGACTGCTTGCTGGCCTTGCATTGCCGCCTCCTCGACACCGGAACTCCGGTGCTCCGCTCGTAGTTTCCGTTGTGCGTGGGGACCGCTGAGCCGGAGGCACCGGATGCAGGGTGGCCTGAACTACAGAGTCTAGTTTTTGGAGTTGGGGGAGGGGGTCTCGCTGCACTGAGCGTGCGGCCTAAGGAAGGTGGAGGTGCTGCTGCGCCCGAAGGAGGCGTCAGAGGCGCATGCGCGGGCGCAGGCGCACAGATGCCGCCGCCGCCGTGGAGACTCAGGGTTTTGAGCTGGGAGCGGGGGTCTTCGGGCACATAATTATAAAATATTTTCTCCGGTGTAAATAGATACACCCCGCCCTTCTCTCCCCGCTCCCCAAATTATAACCCACGTAACGAGAAGAAAACATGAAACGGAAGGAACTGGAAAGTTTGTTGCAACAAGTTGATGGCTTTGAGAAGCCCAAATTACTTCTGGAACAGTATCCGACCAGGCCCCACATTGCAGGTAAGGTTGTCCCGGCTGGTTCCTAGTGCAGGTCAGAAAATACAGCACCTTTGGCATAGGGATGCATTAGCGGTAGGAGGACCGCTGAGAATCGCGAACGCAAAGCCACCCATTGAACTGATGAGGAAACTGAGGCCCAAAGAGGCGAAGTGAATTAGAATCATTGATAGTAGGTAATTACCTCCACCATACAAGAATGTCATCCGCCTTTTATAGATGTGGAAATTCAAGCTTAAAAAAAGATAAATACCTTGCCCAATATGTTGCAGAGTTAAGCTAGTTTCTCGAGACTTAATGTTCTGCTCTCCCACCTCCCATTACTGGAACTCTCCCTTTTCATCTCCCTGACTTCCCTGACATTTTACAAAACTCAGCTTAAATTCCATCTTCTAACTAGAAGCCTTTCCCACCCCCACCCCATTAATATATAATGCTTTCTCTCAGTTGATAATCTCCCAATTATCCTGTAAATATCTGAAGTTTGTACGTAGCTGTTTGCTTGTTGCCTCTCGAATTAGACTATAAACTCCTTGAGCGCAGGAAATGACTTTTAGCTTTCTTTGTATACCCAGATTTTAGCACTGTGCCCTAGGCACTAAAATAAATGTTTGTGGACTTCTTGATTGACTAGATGTGAGGAACTACTCTTTTTTTTTTTAGTTAATAACTTAGGACAAAAGCTTAATCCTAAAATTTTTTTTCTAGGAAATATTCAAGAAGCTTTTTATAGCTGTCATAGAAATTTTTTTTTCAGGTAGCAAAATCCAGCAAGAGTTTTTATGTGTGTTTTCTTTGAACCTGTTTGAAAATGTTATATACCAAACATTGCACCAAAAACAACTGTTAAGACTTGACTAGAACTTCTATGAACATTTATTGAGCTTCCTTTGTAAGGTAGCATTGATGATTAACAGTGATTTGACAGTGACTTGAACAGCCGTAGAAACAGTGCTGTTACTCTGAATACCATCCCTGAGGTCAGTTGACTAATATGAGCCTGTATCAATGTAGGTCTTGGCTAGTCTTGGTTCTGGCACTAAGAAAATTTGATTATTTTAAGGTGTTCCTTTCAAAAGGTTTACTTAGAATGAGTATCCCTTTTTAGAGGACAATTTGGGATATATTATTTGGGGATGCATCATCTCTGTGGCCTTTTCATGTAGACACTTGTTCTGTCATTTAATTTTGGTGGTTTTTGTGACATAGCAAGTTCCTACATTTTGTGAGCCCTTTTCATAATGTACATCACTTAGAAGGATTCATGTAAGACAAATGAAAATGTTTCAAGAAGAATAATTTTTGGTGATTAGATTTCCATCAAGAGCCTTGCCTGTCCCTTGTCTCTAATTTGTTCCCCCCCCTTTTTTTTTAAAGCATGTATGCTATATACAATTCACAACACGTATGATGATATTGAAAACAAAGTGGTTGGAGATCTAGGATGTGGCTGTGGAATGCTTAGTATTGGAACAGCAATGTTAGGAGCAGGGTAAGTAATTCAGTACACAATTTCTGGGACCAACTGAATAGTGTTTATGGAAGTATGCCAGTCTACATTAAAATATGTGGGAAACAAGATGTTGTAGTACATTTTATAAGAATAGCAAAGAATAAACCTGATTACCAGATCACACTGGTAATCAGCCTTCCTTTTACACCAACTTATAAGCTTCCCCTGTTCTTTCTGGTTGAGTATACCCTTCTTGTTGAAATATATCACTGAGCAAATATATTGACATTTTTTAAAAGATGTAATAAATCCTTATTTTTGAAACATATTTAAATAGCCCTTTTTTGTTTTGCATTTACAGGTTGTGTGTTGGATTTGATATAGATGAAGAAGCATTAGAAATATTTAGTAGAAATGTTGCAGAGTTTGAGCTGACAAATATTGACATGATTCAGTGCAATGTGTGTTCTTTATCTGATACAATGTCCAAGTCCTTTGACACTATAATCATGAATCCTCCCTTTGGGACCAAGCATAATAAAGGTTAGTTAAAAGAAACAGATGTTCTGGTGCAATATTTATAGAGAAGTAAGGTTTAAAAAAGAAATCAGTGAATATTTACGGAAAGTGATTAGTTACTATCATTAGACAAGTTAGTCTTTTATGTAGGCATTACTGTTCTAGTTTGTTTATATATTGGTAGGGAATTGAGTTGTTCATTTTCTACTCTTAGTTTTCACCAGATTATATTATATAAAAAATTCTCTTAAGGGAATAAAACTGAACAGCCTAAGACTTTATGATTTTAAGAGACCTCAGTGGCCAGCAGGCCAAATTCACCTGCAGACTCTTTTTTTTGTACCACCTACAGCTAAAAAACATTTTAAATAAAGTTTTGTATTTAAAATTGTAAAAACCATAGCTAGGGTCAGATATGACCCTTGGCAGTAGTTTCCTGTCCTGTAGTCTGATCTAAACTGTACCTTTGAAGAATAATCCTCTCTTCATCATACCTGACAAGTAGTCATCTAGTCTGAAGATTTCTAATGGGCAGGGACCCATTATATCCTTAAGCAGACCATTCACTTGTTCCTAATTAGATATTTTTACATCTACATTATTAAAGGCTTTGAATATTTAAGATACTTTTTATAACTTACTTTGGGCTTATTTAACTTAGATAAAGTAAGTTTTGAATCCTGACAAAGCTTTTCATATAAGAAAATTCTTATTACCTCTTTACATTATCACTCTTACATAACTAAGGTGAGTTGAATCCTATGTTGTTATCCAGGTTTTCACTAAAGAGATCAGCCTTTTATGATATCAGTCGCTTATAATGGTTTAGTTATCCTCAGTTATTTTAACAGCAGATAGCTTTTTTTAAAAAAAGTCTCTGACTGGGGACTAATACCCTCATCTGCTAGTTTAGAAGTGAGCACACCAGTCTATTTCCCCTGATCACAACTAGTAGGAATTAGCATTGTTCATGATTTTCTCTGGATGTTATTTACAGAGCTTAAATAAGGGATAAAGAAAAATGGAGAGGAGGGAAAGGAGGTACTTAGTTTGTCATGGCAGGTTGATGGCACAATGGATAGAACACTGGGCCTGGAGTCAGGAAAACCTGACTTCAGATCTGGCCATAGACTAGTTGTGTTACCCTGGGCAAGTCACTTAACCTCAGTTTGCCTCAGTTTCCTCATCTGTAAAATGAAGATAATAATATCACCTACTTCTCAGAGTTGTTGTGAAGATCAAATGACAATAACAATGTAAAGTACCTGGCACATAGTAAATGATATATTTACTGTTACTGTTGTCACTGCATCTTTATATTATTTATCCTTTAAATATACTATCAGTTTACCTAACCATAAAGACCTTTTCCTCTATGAGCCAAAAAAAGCATATTTTGTTTACAAAACGTATTTCTAGTACTTCAGTGAATAATTTTAATCTACCATTTTAGCAGAAGATTAAATATAAATATTTTTTACTCCCTTCATAGGTATGGATATGTCATTTCTGAAGATTGCTTTACAAATGGCAAGAGTAGCAGTATATTCCTTACATAAAACTTCAACCCGAGAAGTAAGTCCAAACCATTAGCTTTTCCTTTGTTACAGTTTCTAAACTAGTGACAGTGTTGGGAATCCTGAATAACAGAGATGTCTATCGTACTTTTGTTTTTTGTACAGGTCACTCAGTTTCTGTAGTATTCCCCTTAACTAATAGCTAGCACCTCTGACATAGGGATTTCCACTGGACCACAGAGGCTAATTTGTTTTCTCTAAGACTTGGATGGATAGGAACTATTGGAAGAAAAGGAAACAGATAATGAAGCAACTTTAATCAGACCCTAATTAGGAGATAACAGCATGGAGTAGTAGAAAGCACATTGCACCAGGAACCTGGTTCTAATCTTGGCTCTCTCACTGTTTATATGAGCTTTAGCAGCTCCCTTAATTTCTCTGGTCCTTTGTTTCTTCATTTGTAAACACTGAGCTGATGTGGGATCATAGATTTAGAGCTGGAAAAGACCTTGACGGTCATCTAGCCTGTCCCCCACATTTTACCAAACAGGAATTGAGACCTGAAGAGGTAATTTGATTGATTGTGGTTACATGGTAAGTGGCAGAGCCAGAATGTGAATATAGGTCCGCTGACTCCAAATCCAGCACTTGTCTCACTTTCTCTCTCTGGATAATGCTAGTCAAATCAACATCGAATACTTTGTAAGTGCTGGGTGTTAGAAGAGCCCTTCCAGGTTTAAGACTGTGATAGTCTGAAAGAGTAGAAGGTGTCCAGGAAATACTTGTTGAGTAGGTGATTATAAATTAAGAGTTGTTGAACACTGATTAGTTTATTCAAACATTACATGTAAGCCAATGAGTTCTAAGGCCGTGTATTTTTTTTTTCAGCAGTATATCCCTTAGTAGAAGTCCTTTGGTTTTTCTAATACTCTCCTTGTTCTTTTCTTGTCTCCTTTGATATTCCTGGGTTCTTACAATGCCATCTGGTATACTCAATTCTATAATTAACTTCTAACCTTTGTTATTAGGAAACAGAAGCTCTTTAGGTGTAATTACTATCAGTGGATTTAAACAATGACCTTGGTTGCTACTTGAGCTGTAAAGACTAGGAAGAGAAAAAAGGAACAAAAATAGTAAAAGGAAAAATAGAATCTGAAAAGGAAAAAAAAATTCATGTACAGGAACTAATGGCCCTTATATTGCTTAGTGTCATTGATTACCTACTTTTGTCCTAATATAACCTTTTCACTTAATTTTCTCAGTAGAGTTGACAACTTATGCTTATTCCTTCTATATCTTATCCCTACTATCATCTTACTGATATATTCCATTTCTTATTAGAATGACCAGCCACTTAACCCTTCCTTTACCATTCTTATGGATGTAAGTATTAAATGGTTAAAAGTAAAGTTTTGATTCCCACAAACTTCTCATGCTTCCTAAAATTAAACCATACTCTCATACTAAATGTTTTCTAGCTAATGTAAAATATATGGAACTACTTTAGTTATATATAATTCACATATATTTGAATATTAGAGAAAAAATTAATCGATTACCTACTTTGTTTTTAATCTAGATCTGATTTTATCAATGTATTTCTGATGAGGAATAATTTAGGGGAATTTAATTTTTGCTAATAAATTACATGAATTAAGTATTCACCTCCCTGGTGCATATAGACAACTTATATAGATTGAGAGAGTTGCCTTGGGCTCTGAGAAGTTTAGGTGACTTGTTCAAGCACAAATAGTCACTTTTTGACCAGACATAAACACAGTACACCTCTGTTGCTAGTTACTTTGAAGACAGAAATTGAGTCTTAAGTAAACCTGTGGTATTTCTTTACACAGTAAATGAATCAGTAAGCCAATATTCCAAACACAGACTTTTGAATAACTAGTAAAATTTGACAGGATTGCTTATCCTTCTGTTAGATCAGCTCCAACAGGAAGTCTTCAGTGACAACTATTAGTCCCAATCTTTGCTGAATGTCCTGAGTTTTTTTTAAGTTCATAAATTGAAATAATGCTACTGATTTCTCCCTCACTGCTGTTAACTGATGTAGCAGTCAAGCTATTTAGGAAAGCCCCATATGCATTTTAACAGATTGTTAGCCATATTGAAGTTCTTTATTCTTATATTTTTAAAACTGTCATGCAGTCAATCCAGTCTTTAAAAAGATGAGTCTTGATAAGAGTATAGTATCAGTAGAAAGCTCCAATATATTTAATATAAGCATGATAAACTAAATTTTGTTTCAGATGGAATAAACCAACTCAAGGTAACTTTTTTTATGTTTAGCATATTCAAAAGAAAGCAGATGAATGGAAAATTAAGATGGATGTTATAGCAGGTAAGAATTCTGAATTTTCTTTAAAATAATCCTGAATCTGGAAGCCTGATGCTATTTGGGGTGGAGGTAGTGGTAGTATTGATAATATGTAAGAATTGGGAAAAGAGGGTATACATCATGTATTTTGCAATGTAATAAATTGGGCATGGCTCAAATGTTGGGTGAGGTTTTCGCTTGAAAGAATTCTTATATGGCATTCTGATTCCCTAAGTCCAACTATGTACAGGGCTTGTCTTTCACATAAGCTTGGGGAAAAGAAAAAATTTTGGGAGATAAAAGAATGGCTTTTCTTCCTTGTGCTCCCTAATGTAAAGAAACAGTTTAAGCTCTGTAAAAAGCAAATTTATCTCTCCACTGCCTTTTCAGATTATGCCTTGTTTTATAATTATTTGTGTCCATCATATTCCTTCACAGTCCTCGAATTCTAAAAATTCAGGGGCCATGTTTCCTTGTATCCACACTGGCTAACCCATAGTATCTGGCATTGAATAGATACTCAATATTAAAGTTTTGTTGTTTAATTTCTAATAGAGGAAAACCTTATGTTGATTATTATTACTTTCTTGCTTAAACAATCCAGTAAACAGTGTTATATTTCCTTATCCCTGTATTTTGTTTCTGCCCCTCAGTTAGCTCAACTATCAACTATGCCCTTGAAATAGCTGAAGTAAAATAAAGATTATACTCTAGGGTTCTCCCTTGTAAAATACCATGCAAACCACATGGACTGTTGCAGTAGCTTGCTAGTGGGTGTCCTGTAACAAGTCTCTCCCCACTCCAATCTGTCTTTCATTCAGCCACCAAAGTAATTTTCCTAAAGCACAGGCCCAATCGAAACGCCCCTGGTTGTTCCTTTTGCCTTTGGGATCAACCACAAAATATTCTGGTGGGATCTGAAGCCTTTCTTAACTTAGTTCCCCCCTCTACTTTTCCAGTCTTTTTCTGACTTAAAGTCCCCTCATCCTACCCTTGTACTCTTTGACATCTCTCAGCTCTGGACATTTTCTCTGGCTGTCCCCCATACCAGGAGTACTATCCCTTCTCATCTGGCTTCCCTCAAGACCTAGCTAAAATCTCATCTTCCATAAGAAGCTTTTCCCGACCACTCTTAATTCTAGTGCTCCATCTCTGTAAATTATTTCCTTCTTACCCTATATGCTTGTTGTCTCCCCCATTACAATGTAAGCTCCTCTTTTTAATCCTAGCACTTGGAACAGTACCTGGCAAAAGAGTGTGTGATTAATAAATGCTTATTGACTGAGTCAGTGTGGGTCATACAGTAGGGCTGGGTGGAGGATACAGCAACTTGCTTGAAAAGAAATGTGGAGGTTGGAGATTACAGAATGTTTGCAGAACATCGATTAGAAAACATTTACTGTAACATAGATTATACAAAGGATGAGTGAAGGGGACAGAGGAAGGTTGGCATCGTTTTTATTGTTAGCCTTGTATGCCAGTCTAAGGAGTTTGGAGTTATTATTCAGAAGAAATTAGGTAGTCATTGAAAGGTTTCGAGCAGTGAAGTGGTTTGGTTTGATTTATGCAAAAGAAGATCAGCCCTGCACTTGTATGGAGAATGGATAGAATTAATATTGGAGGTATAAAGAAACTTTTTGGTCCAGGGGTCTGGACTCGAGAGATGGTGAGAATAGAAGAGGATAGATGCAAGGTTCTATGTAGGCAGAATTAAGTCCTTCCATTGTGATGTTTGATATGAACCCATTAGATCAAGTGGCTTACTGTTGCAGGAGCCTGGAAAAAATGGGAAGGAAAGGAATGAAGGCAGAGAAAAGGACATCAATTTCCTTAGATTCAGAAAGGGAAGGAGCAAGAATGTTGAGAGAAGTTTTAAAAGATAAAGAATGGAAAAGTAGAGGAAGACCTCCGTTTTCTTAATGGAGGTAAAATAACTGAACATAGGAACTGAACACAGGCTAGAGAATGTAAAAGGTAATTAATGGGAATTTAATTAAAAACAATTCTCAGCTACATAGTAATCAGAATAATTTAACATGCCTTAATTAAAGTTTTGGCCTTGTCATTATGTCTTTTACATAAAACCACAGCTTTAAAAACTAGGGCTTATCCTTCTAAGCCTCTTAGAGGGAGGGACATTTCCAACAATCTAGTACCTTACTGCTAACATTAATATGGAGTTCAAAAGGCAAAGTTAGAAAGCCTCCTGATTTTTCCTTGAAAGTCACAGGAATAGTACCCTGGATTTATTTCATATCTTTCTTCAAGTTATTAATGTAGTGACTAGCAGAGATTCAAACTTTGGCCTTTTTCTAATTGTTTCCCAATTATGCAAAGTGGCTTTCATGCTTTTTCACTTAATATATTTTATATTTTAAAAAAGCCACAGAGGTGTGATATCATTGGGCCACTTGCTTATTGGCCTTGTATAGAGCAGGTGTTCTTAACCTAGGGCCTTTGGACTTATTTTGATAATTTTATGCATTTAAAAATGTCTATCAGAGGCTTCACCAGACTGCCAAATAGGTCCATGACACAGAATAGGTTAAAAACCCCTGCTATAGAGCTGGAGTTTTAAAATTGACAGACCTTTGAAACTGTCTAGTCCAGGGGTGGAGAACCTGCCTCAAGGCTACATGTAGCCCTCTAGGTCCTCAAGTGCGGCCCTTTGAGTGAATCCAAATTTCACAAAACAAATTCCCTTAATAAAAGGATTTGTTCTGTAAAACTCACCCACGGACCTAAAAGGCCACCAGTTGTCTCGAGGCTGCCGGTGCTCCACCCCTACTCTAGTCCATTCCCTTAAAATTATACTTTTAGAATTGAAAAACTTCGTCAAATTCAATTTAAGTGTGTTGAGAAACTTCCAATTTATTCATTTTGTAGCATTCACAACCAAGTTCTCTTTGAACAACCTATATGTTGTCTTTTCTAGGCAAGAATTTTCATCTTATTGCTTTGCTTTATATAGCATAGAGAAATGAAAAACAAATTTTTTTAAACTTGCAAAATCCTAATACCCTTAGCACCTTTTTTTTTTTTTTCTTTTGGTGAGGCAGTTGGGGTTAAGTGACTTGCCCAGAGTCACACAGCTAGTGAGTGTTATATGTCTGAGGCCGTATTTGAACTCGGGTCCTCCTGACTGGAGGGCCAATGCTTTATCCACTTTGACACCTAGCTGCCCCCAGCACTCACTTTTTAAAGAACCAGTTTGAATGCTATCTTTGAATTAAATTATTGTTTTTGTCTTCCCAGAGCTACGATATGACCTACCAGCATCATACAAATTTCATAAGAAAAAAACAGTAAGTTAAAATTTATGATATAACCACTGAAAAGATGACACTTTTAGAAATAATAGGGACCTTAGAGATTATGATTAAATATTCACAAATGGAAAGTTAAAGGTGGGTGTTTGAACAGTGTACTTAAGACAAACATGTTATAGTAGTTAACTATTCAGTTAGTAGATGACCTTTTCCAAAAAGTTGCCAGAAGAGTAGAAGAAAAACCTGTAAAATTAAATTGTTACATAGATGTTGAACAACCCTATATATTGGGTCATCTCATATACTCACTTAAGCCATACTTTTCTTGGGGGGTAACAACGGTAAAGGAAAACAAAGCCTGATTTCTATTCTGTTAAAAACAAAGGAAACCATATAAAAATAGCAGTATAAAAATAATTAAGACAATTTAGCCTTTTATATGGTATACATTTTATTTGTTGGTATTTCCAACATTACAGAGCCAGGCTTCACTGAGAGAACCTTTCTTTTGATGTTCAGATCAATGTCTGAAATGCCAACATATATCATGAACAAAACTCTACATATAAAAAAACCATCCAGATTAAGTAAGGATACCTGGACAACAAAAACAAGTTAAACAAAAATAGTCTTTCCTTCTATTATAGGTGGACATTGAAGTGGATTTAATTCGGTTTTCTTTGTAAAGACCCCCAAATCTGAAACAGCTTAAAACTTATTTAAAATGAATAAAAATTTTTGTATCAAGCTACTGGTCTCCAGCTCCATTTTCTGTTTTCAACTGTTTTGGTGCAGGTTCTTCTTTTTCAGGTTCTTCTCGTGTCCTTTTAAGGGATCCTATAAAAAACAATTAATTGCATTCAGACCAAACATTAAAATTACAAGTTTAGATTGCAACATTAAGATTAAAGACCACAAAATTAGAATGTCCTTGGTACTCTTTTTAATGTATTTCTGGTGATATTTAGCTATTTTTTCCAAATGAAGCTGTGTCAAGTTTCAAAAAAAGAGTTTCTTCTGTTCACAGACGGTAGCTTAAGATTCAAAACCAATTTTCCAACTTATGGCACAACATAAAATAAGACAACTTCTAAATAATCCAAGAGATTTAATTTTATCCAAGTATTTAAAGTCTTGATTTTCTCTTCCTCTTCTATGAAAACTCAAAAGATGAAGGGGAGAGCAATTATCCATTCCTATAATTCTACTATAAAGTCTTTATCTTCCAAAAAACTAAATTTCTTCATTTACAAAGATATATAGTTTGCATTTACAAAGATATATAGTTTGCAACCCTGAACAGGGGTGAAGGGTGGAACAGAAAAATATAAAAATAAAATGTAAAACTTCTTAGTTTGGATTGCATTTGTTAAGAGTTAGCAACATACAGAACTTGCTTTCTTTGTATGAGCTTGTTTTCACTGACAATTCAGGTCAGTTGTGAATGCTCCTTTCTGAATGTCACCACACTTCAAAGAGTTAGGATATTCTGTCACCAGTTTGGTACTTTGCATTTTAAAAGGGCCATCCTAAGCCAACTTAATCACAAAAGTTGTAATGAAGTTCTCTCACAAATAAAGCTTACCTCCAGCATCACCATTTTCCTGTTCTTCATCACTATCAAATTTTGTTTTTTTGCCCTGGAATTGTATTTTTCCTTTATTGGGTGTACCCTGAACAGCTTTACCACCTCCTCTTCCTTTTCCTTTAAATTTGCGACCTGTAGATATATATAGTTTTTAAGATTTTAAAAGCTTTACCTAATACTTATTCCTTCATTTTCTTATTTTGGCTTATGCAGTAGTTAGCATTTCCAGAACAGTGGTAACAATATTTTATTCCTGGATCTTATTGGAAAAGCCTACCATTTCTCCATTATAGATTTATTCCACATCCTGTTTTTTTATTATTATTATTTTTTGGGGGGGGTGAGGTAGTTGGGGTTAAGTACTTGTACAAAGTCACACAGCTTGTGAGTATTATGTGTCTGAGGGTGGATTCGAATTCAGGGCCTCCTGACTTCAGGGCCAGTGCTCTATCCACTGTCCCACCTTGCTGCCTGTACATCTTAGTTTTAAATGTCATTAAAATGGTCAGTCTGTCCCAATATTTTTAATATAGATGGGTGCTTGGGGCTTTTTAAAAACTTATTTTGGCTAAGATTTTTTCAGATGAGAGAGTAAGCATAGGCAAATTAGAAATAAATTTACTGCTTTAGTAAACTATAAAGTAAATCCATAAAAACATCAATCTTTTTGTATATTACCAACAAAGTTTTAAAATTCCCAGGTCACTTTAAGTTACCTGGCTGTAATTCTCTCATCTGTAAAGGGGAGACTGAAACTAAGTAATCTTCCAGTATTTTACAATTCAATGTAACTTCTATTACCTTTTGACTTCAACTTATTTAGGGATTCCTGTTGGTCTTCAATGATTTTTTTCAAAGCTTCTTTCTCTGTCTCTCCTTCTAATACTTCCCATGTTACATCTTTGTTTCTTAATTTTAAGTTTCCATTATTTGCTTCATTGGCTTTGTCCAGTGCTTCTTTTGCCTTTTCTTTAAATAGGATTATTCCCTGTATCAAACAATAACCATACATATTACATTCTAAGCTGACTCTCCAAGTATACATTAAAACAGCAAAGTAATTTTACTATCTTTATAGCTCTGGAAAGAACATGATAAATTCAAAACTGAGAAAACATTTTTAAATCTTAGTGCTTTGAGTACTATGACCTATGATAAGTCTCTCCCCATAAAGGCCTCCTTAAACGGTCTTATCAGTTAACATTTTTACTGATAAACTAGCCTAGATTGAAATCTACCATTCTAAAAATCTTAATAAGGAATACTATGGAAAACACCCACCTGATGCTTCTAGTACTATAAATTTATTTGGCTATCACAATGGCAGATTCAGAGAGACAATAATAACAAAAGAAGAAATACCTGTCCAAATACCACTGTAGAAACCTCAAGGTATTGGACAGCAAAAATGCTATCAACAGAGTACTCACAAATAAGTTGCCAATACCCACACCTTGAGAGAAGTGAACTTCTAAGAGAAGGGTCCCCAGAAAACCTTAACCTACCCCATTAAAACAATGCAAAAGTGACCTCTGTTGAATTTTTCTATCCCAATCACAATTCCTAAGTTTATGCTGAAAACTCTTAATCATTATATAGCACTTAGTCTACAAAAGACAACGTCTAATCAAGTGAAAATCCTTCATGACTGCAGTAAGTTGTTCCCCCTACCACCAAAAAAAAAATAAAATAAAAATGGGGAGAGAGCATTTCATTCTTAATTAAGAAAAAAGCAACCATGGTTCTCCTGAATGCAGCTTTTTAAGTAAAACACATCTCTAACCTCTTTTGCTCCTCTGATGAAGTCTATCCACTTTATTTCTCCATGATTAGAGAAAAGTGTGTGAAGATCTTCTCTACAGGTTTGATCATCTAAGTCACCAGAAAATTTCAGCAAGCATCCAATCTTTTCATCCAGGGATTTCTAAAGAACCATAAATAAGACTAATTATTAGAAGGAATCAAAATCTAAGTTTCTTTTTAAAAACCATAAGAGAAATTATTTTGTCATTCCACCTATGTAGAAAATAAGTAAAAGTCTGTTATAAGATAATACAATACTCAAGATCTCTGCAGATTCCCTCAAAAGATATCAGAGTTCAAAATTCTAAAGAATCTGTCAAGTTTTGACCTACAGAAGTTCAAAACAGCTGTTGACCAAGTTGGCAATTATACCCTTTATCCTAAAAATTTTCTCTGTAAAATCTCCTTCATATCATGGTCTTACTTTCTTCTACAAATCATGTTTACCAAAGAACTAAATAACATAGCTGATTAAATCAAACCATGTTCTTTAGAGAATAAAACTTTGGCTAAGTACTACTTTGGGCCTTACAAATATTGAATTAAAAGTTGTTGAAATATTTCACTTTCATATATGTACTACTATGGTACAATCAAAATGATTACTTTTAACCATAGAAGATATACTAACCCAGCTTCATTATTTACATGTTTGAATGATAAAGACTATTACACTTAAACACAAGAACTCAGTACTTGCCAATTCAGCATCTTCTGCTTGCCTCTGTTTTTCTTCTTGCTCTCTACAAAATAATAGCATCAATGAATTTTAAAGTTGGAAGGAATCTTAAAGATAATTTAGTCTCAAACAACTTAGTCTAACAAATAGCAAAGCAAAGGCCTACAAAAGTAATCTTCATTAAGTCACAAAGTTAATGATCCAAGTTAACTAGAACTCATTCTCCATTATGAAGACCTCAGTTAAGTTAAGTCTGGCAATTTTGTGTTCCCTAAATCATCCTGTGAGCTTCCATGCTCCTTGCAAGCATTTTAAGCTGTCTAAACTCAAAACTCATTACCTTAAAATAGCTCACTCTGAGAGCCTGATGTAGTTTTCACAAAAGAGCCCACCAAAACTAACTCTCTCTCCAAACATCTAATGGCCACCTCAAGTTCCCAGGTAATCTGCCACATACTGTATGTTTATGGTTAGTAGTACACGATTTGAAATGTAGGTGGAAATAGTTTTAAATTTCACTTCCACAATACTTACTGTTTAGCTTTTGCTTTAGCTTCTACTTTATTTTGTTTCCTTTCTTCATTCTTTTTTGCAAAGTAATCTTCCCTAAAGGGCAGATAATTGAGCTATTAAATGTGTAGGAAGAAACCTTAAACAGTATGACTAAAAAATAAGAAATAACTTTCCCCACTTGGTATGGGAGAGAACAAAAGAACCACTCTGGAATCTCCTAGGCCACACAACTATTAGCACGGGGTTCCTGGCTCTTGGACCGCTAACAAATTGATTAAATTCCTCTTACATGTTCATAGTTACCATACTGTCCTCTGGTTGTTTTAATTGTTTTGCATTATACTCAACAATCTTAATTACATTTATACCATCCTATTAATCTAGCAAGACTTACTGAGCCAATTATCAATAAGTTAAGACCCCATGAAGATCTTTAGAGAGCTCTTTGGTTTGTTTTTTTTAACCATACTTCATATAACATACTCCCAATTTTATCCAATTCTATTCTCAACACTATTTGTTGAAAATTTTCTTTTCCAGTGAACATGATTTGATTTCTGCAATTTATTGGCTCAAAGGAGAGAATTTATCTCTGTATTTTTTTATTGATAAGTGCCAGATTTTTCTCAGAGAAAGGTCAAAGTTTGGGGGCAGCTAGGTAGTGCAGTAGATAGAGCACCGGCATTGGAGTCAGGAGGACCCGAGTTCAAATCCAACCTCAGATACCTAACACTCACAAGCTGTGTGATTCTGGGCAAGTCACTTAACCCCAATTGCCTCATAAGGAAAAAAAAAGGATCAGAGTTTTTATATTTCCAACAGTAACAAATGTGTACCTGGTTTTGCAAAATCCAGCCAACTCGAGTTCTTTAGCTTTTAATTCTTTTTGCCAATTTCAAGGGTGTGAGGTAGTGTTTAGTTTATACCCCAAAAGGAAGGTTAGGCATTTTTTCAAGTGATAAAACAAAATTTGTTTCCTTTTTTGTAAAATGTTCATTTATAGCCTTTGACCATTTATTCATTGTGAACTAGTAAACTTTATTGGTTCCTTAACATTTTTTATTCCAAGATTCTGTCCATCATAATTCCCATAATATTCCCTTCAGTTATACTTCTATGCAGAAATTTATTCTAATAAATATCTTGTCCCTAATAATTCCCTCTGTTTGTTCATCTCTCTTCCAGAATAGAATTAATAAATCCTTTTTCTCCTAGTTTTGATTTTCTACAGGTTTATCAAACACTAATACTTTACACATATACTTACGGTTTTAAAGAAACCATTTGGTATCTTGATTAGTACTGGAATAAATATAATGAGGACTATCATCATTTCTACTATATTAACCCAATCAATCCATGTACAACCAAAGTCCTTATGATTATTTAATTCTTCCTTGATTGTCATCATTCTAATGGTCCTTATACAAGTCTGACCTTTCTACTACACTATGGCTGCCAAAATGATCATAGCAAAGATTTGCTGCAATATGTTCAACCTGTTACAGCAATATTTTTCAAGGTTAGATAGTCAGGCTTATGTTAGCAATGTCAAATAAAATGTGTTTCAACGTTGGCAGGAAAATACCCACAAGAGCCTAGAATATAAAATTTGAGTTAAATCTTCATTAAAGACACTTAAGCATGTTAAAAGCAATTTAACAGAATATCGCAATCACAGTCTTCTAGGTAGAAGGACCATTAGACCATGAAGGAATCCCACTTGATACTGGACTACTCTCTACAATACCTCGGACAGTCCATCCTCTGGACTCTCTTTTATTTAACAATATAAAGGACCTCACAGATCAACTAGTTACTCATCTTATTTTAAAGATTAAGAAACTGATGCCCACAGCTTGAACTAAACATTTAGAGTAACTAACAAAAAATTCAAACTCACAAGAAAACCCATTTCCTCTCTGGATGATCCTTTAATATAGAAAATTCCCCCATATACCTACCTCCTGATAACTTCTACCCACTGTTACCTCATCATGCCTTACAGAAGCTCCAAAACAGCAATTGACTCTTCTCTCCCTCCTAGTTGACAGCCCTTCCAAAATATTCCCCCTCAAGTTTCTTTTCAAGATGAACAAATCTACCTAGTTCCTTCAACTAAGTCTAATCTAATATGGTCTGATGACTCCTTTACCATTGGTTTATCAATATAGCCCTTGAAATGCAATGCCCAGAACTAAACACAGTCTAGCTGCACTCTGGGACAGAGATTGACTTTAATATATCCCTTTCCTAGATAATACAGTTCTATTAACAGAATGTAAAATAGCTTTCTTGGCAAGCATGTTACACCACCGACTCACTTGATTTGCTTTCAGCTACCCTCAGAGCTTTCCCCAAGAAATGTCTTCATCTTGTACTTATACATTTTTTTAAAAACCAAAAATGCAGGATTTAACTCTGTAGTATCTCAAAGTCTAACAGGACTTTTGTTATTTTCTATACATTCAAAATGTTGATTACAAAGCCCTGTGGGCATGCCACTAAAAACTTCCCTATTTGTTGACATCATCCATTATCAACATTTGGGTCCACTTGTTAAGTGGGCTACATACAAACAAACCAATTTTACTTTTATGGCATGATTTTTTTCCTTTGTGAAACTGGCTCCATATTTAGAGTTATGAAAATTAGACATTAAAAATTCATTAAAGTGTGTACTATCAGGCAGTCCTTTTTTTCCCCATTTTAATCAGAAGGTAATCATGAGACTCAAAATGTCTTTTTTAAGTCTAGATACACTACTATCTATACATTCTAATGTACTGATCAAATAATCTTACCCCCCAAAAATGCTGATAAAACTTTTTATCTGAGAATTGAACTGGCTCATAGCAGTCAATGCTTCAACAGTAAGCTTTTAAATGGCACAAAAAGCTTACAGAAGCTCAGAATGAAGGTTTACATAGGAAGCCCTTATCCACAGAAAACAATGAAAATGATGGAAAAAAGGCAAGACTTGGTCTTTTAAATAAAGAATTCATACTGAGAATGATGTTTACAGTTAAATTTAGATGAAGAAAAACTCATCATGAAAGAGTTTCAACAGTGGTAACTTTTCTGACAACGTGGCACCTATTATAATCTTTCCAGGGAAACTGAATAAAAACATGGCATTCTCAGGAAACTGCTAGTGAAATACTGTTTTCAGTATAAAGCCAGAAACAAAATGCCAAGTAGTGCAATCGATCATCTCTGTATTTTGAAACTTTCCCAAAATGCGCATGTTAAATCAAAATAAGATAATAACAGATTTTTCACTGATAGCACTCACTGTTCATGCAGCAATCATCTCAATGAAATAGTCTGTTAGACTTAACAAATCATATTTTCGTAAGGACTCCTAAAAGCTCCCAACATGCTGCCTTTGAAGCCTCCCCTACCTTACTACTAATTCACCTTCCCAATATAATATTAGTTGAAGTATTATCAAACTAACTTACTTAAAGAGTATCAGCAGCTCTGTATCTTTGTATTTCTGTCCAGGGGTTTCTATAAACTTCTTGGCAGATTCAACACTATCAAACACAGCAAATATTGATCCCTATTGAGTAATAAGAAATTATTTTAAAAGAAGATTAGTGATATTTTATGCAATTCCAGAATTTTACTTTTACAAAGACACATGTAAATTCTCATACCTTAAATGCTTTATGTAATGTTCTCCTCATTTGAATATTCTGTACTTGACCTTTGCCTTCTAACCATTCTTTTATGTCATCAAGGGTTGCATCTGTTGGAAAACCTTTCTGGTGAGAGCAGAGAAGGAAGGGATGATTAATTAGAAATTGCAATATCCAGAAAATGACATTTCAGCTAACTTTATGGCAAAATAGCACATTTAAGTTGTTTATATTTTACAACAGAAATAAATCTACATGGGGCAATTGGAATTGCCCTCAAATACAGTTAAAGAATAAATGTAAAGTAAGCTCCAATAGAAGTCATACTTACAACATAGATGGATCTGTTTTTGACTTCATTTTTATATTCATCTGTTACTTCAGGGAGGGGTTTGTTTGGTGATCTTCTGATTTTAGTTTTATCCTCACTAACTTCCATGAGTTCTGCCTTTGATTTCTTTAGAGCACTTCTTATCACATCAAAGTCTTTTGTTAGTTTGCTCAATCTTAAAAAAAAAAAAAAGAGAGAGAAAGGGAGAGTCATAGTGGGAACTCAGCATTGTGTTGAGAAGCCTAAGACTTTTTACAAAGATTTTTACCTGTTGAATTTGATCATTATCTCCAAAGGTACCCAGCCATCATCTATTTTGATCTGTTCCTTTAAAAATTTGTCTCGTGGAAGGTTAAAGTCACCAAAATAGTACTGTAAAATGAGTACAACATATTGTCATTGTAAATATTCATAAAGAAAAGCAAGTTTGACTTAAGTTCCAACTAGTGGTAGGAGAATGGCACTTCATTTATATGAACCAGTATAAGGATGACAGTGACCTAGAAACACAATAAAGGCGACTCCTCTTAAATATTATATTAAGATGGTATTAAGGAATATAAATATTTGGTGAGCATAAACCCAAGGTAACCAATCAGAAAGATTTAAATAATTGAAGATCCTGGGAGACACATAAGTAAATGGATCATGCAGATCATTAGAATTGCAAACTTGTACATACATAAGACTGTCCTTTTCTGAGTACCTGAAAGCATTTATCAAAGCATCAGTTTCAAGAATAAGCTGTAAAATGTGCCTCTTTTATAAAAGGCAGCATAAGTATGCTTCTGGGTGACTTTTTTTAGAACTCCATCAAAAATGAGACATCTACCTCGACTTTATCTGGAGGCTGGCAAACTCTCAATGATGACAATTTATAATTGGATGTTACATGCATTTTAGAATTAAGATAAATGAAAATCTGTGATTAATAAATCTTTGAAAATAATTAATCTGTTGGTGATTATCTAATTCATCCATCCTCTGGTCTTGAATGGCATAGTTAACAGCATGTCAGCTATAATAAAAACTCCCAGTCCACTGCTCTTCCTCAATGATCAATAATTAGTTATGAGAATTACAAATTAGAAAAATTCATTTCCCCCAGACATTAAGACCAAATTATGATTTTAGACGGCCAAATTTTCAGTTTAACTAAATGAAAAAATTATAATAATTCATACCTTTTAACAAAGAGTAGTATCTAGCAAGAAAAAGACTAATGTCATATTCAATAGATAAAAGAGATTGAACCAGATAATTAGGTATATAAAATAGAGCCATCTAGCATCACTACATTTTCCCTATTACCAAATTTCACACCTACTTTTCTTTAAAGTTTATTCACTCCTGAAGGCATGGTATGCAGTTCAGATAGACAAGAATTCTTAGCTCTTTGCTTAGAACTAAGTACATAGAAAATGTATTTCTAAGGCTGTTACATTTTTAAAGGACAAACATTCTGATGTTATTATGATGGTAAAGTTATCAGAAACATTAAGTTTATTGGAAACAATTATGCTGTCAGGAAGATTTATACAAACAAGTTGAAGAAAGACTATGCACTTGGCAATAGAAAGGTCTATGACGGGTCAGGAAGCTGCAACGTCGAGGCCATATATGGCCTTCTAGGTCCTCAAGTGTGGCCCTCTGACTTAATCCAAACTTCACAGAACAAATCCCCTTAATAAAAGGATTTGTTCTGTAAAATTTGGAAAAGCCACACCCAAGGACCTAAAAGGCCACATGTGGCCCTGAGGCCAAAGGTTCCCCACCCCTGGCTAGACCCTTCATATTATAGTTGTTAGAGATATTATAGATGACGATTTAAAAACCAGAGTTGAAGTGACTTACCCAACATTATATATCAAGCTAGTGAAAGAACCTGCTGTAGTCCAATGTTCTTTTCTATAGCCCTACCATGAGCACCCACCAACATATTAGTTTATCAGATTGTTGTTCCATTGTCTGACTGTTTCTGAATGCTTTTGGGGTTTTCTTGGCAAAGATACTGAAGTGGTTTGCCATTTCCTTCTCCAGCTCATTTTACAGATGACGAAACTGAGGTAAAGAGGATTAAGTGACTTGCCCAGAGTCACATAGCTACTAAGTGTCTGAGGCTGGATTCAAACTGATGAAAATGAGTCTTCCTGATTCCAAGCCCAGTGCTCTATCCACTGTGCCACCTAGCTGCCCATAGCTTACCAGATTAACCAGCTATTATTTATTAGACAGCAGGACTCCACTGAATGGAACATAAGATAAATGAATTTTAATAGGGGAGACAACTAAAACATGAAGCAGTTTAGGTGGGGGTGGGTGCCAAGTATAGCTGGAGATGGTGCCAAAGGGAAATGATAGAAGTCCGGGGAAACCAATGAGTAATATATGAAAATACTAGTCACCTGGGGATATGGGAATTGAATGCTGATAAAGAGAGAAGGGATACTACAGGCAAACATCACCTGCTCAATAGTTCTGAAGAACCAACCTGAGGAAAACTTATGAAAATAGAGGAAACCTAAGAAAGGATAGCAAAGAAACCTCACGTTTTCATTTTTTTCATTCCCTGAAATGAAAGAGAACAGACCTTTGTATTGCCAAATGCATAGTCGTTCTGGCCCTCCTGGAGGGCCACATGTGGGGCCCCCCCCCCCCCCCCCCCCCGGTCTATGATCTGCAAAGATCGTAAGTTACCATGATTAAACATAATATCTAGATTCCTCAGAAGAACCATGAAACAATAGCCAGTATAAATCCTAATTGGAGTTCCATAAGTTAAAAATGCCAAAAGAGTTTAGATGACAATTTCAATTATGAAAATAATTAGAAAATAGATATGTGAATAAGGCAGAGCAATTGGTATTACTTTGCATGAAAGAAGTTTGGAAACACTTCAATGATATGAAGGATTATTAAACAGAAAGCGATAATTAACTGTTCTCTATGTCCAGTGAAAACAGAAACAGAAAAACCGCTTCAAAACAAGAAAAATTTAGGTTGAGAGGAAAAATTTCTCAATTCAAAGGTTCATTCAGCACTACAAAGGATTACTGACATGATATAAGATAGAAGAGGGGTGGATAAGAATGTCTTTAAAAACAGGAGAATGGTACCAGTCCAAAATGATTTGAGACAATCTTATCTAAAGGCAGGGAGACTAAAATACAAGATGACCTTTGTAAGGCCTCTTCTATTTTTATAATTTCACAAACCAAACTGCAGTTTTATTAATAGCATATATTAATATATTTGCCAGCATCAACAGAATGGCATAGCTTCATTTGAATCAGTTATAATACTAAAACAAAAGTACTACTGGTGTCTATTTTACAAACTCAAACACTCTTCTAAGTGGCTGGTTTTATAGGTCATCAGCACAAGAATCATACCTCAATTTGTTGGCAAATTTTGGACTCCAGATCAGTCATTTTTTCACTATCACCATTCTCAGCCATTGTGGGAGCCTGTAATTTTTCAAAAGAAATCACCATGAAGTTATCTTATTTTTGCAGGTAAACTCATCTATGAAAACAAAAAAACTTTAGTACCTAATGCCTCCTTCCACCAGTGCCTGGTGATTGTTTACAATTTAGGAATCCTGCCAGCATCACATCTCTGTTAAATATGGTCAGTCAACTAAAAGACCAAAAATGTATTAACTGCAAAGATTAGGTACCAACTTCCTATGAAATTTCCTTCAAATATAGATGATTTCATACTGAATCACAATAGAACTTCTCCAATATAAAGTTAGCTAATATGTATGAAGAAAAAATGATAAAAAAAGATTGTTGACATTTAAAAATAACACTTTTAAGGGCCATGGTTACTATCATCTAGCTAATAATTTTATCTATTTCTTATGTTCTTTAGCCCAAACAGAGGGGGGAAAAAATGCATTGGTTTACAGAGCTCTTTCCTTACACTAACCCTATGAGTAGGTAAAGTAAATGTTATTATTTTGTAAATGAGGAAACAGGCAAAGAGAAGTTAAACAATTTTTATACAAACACAAGATTCAAAGTTCTGAGGTGAGTTTGGAGCCTAGGTGTACTGACTGCAAATTTAAAGATAATTACACTTTTTGTTCATCTGTAAAAATGCAGTAAACTTATCTGCTGATATCTTTTTTTTTTCCCAGGCAAAGACAAGGTTTATTAGAACATCCATCATATTGGGCAGACTCTTAAGGAGTCTGAACATTAGTGAGCTATTGGCTAGATTATAAGAATCTGAGCCATCTGCTGATTTCTTAATGGCCTACTTTCTGATACAATTTCAATTTGTAATTATTTTTTTAAAAAACTTTTACAGTATTAATGTTAGATGTACTCATATCAAAGTGCTCTTTAAAATGTTTCCAAATAAATGGTTTCATTTATATCCATTTCCTGACTCATGAACATTAGTGATGATATTACAAGTAGGTACTATAAAGTTTCTTTTCATTAACACTCAAATAAAAGCAATATTTCTCTTTCTGATCTCAAAGCACTTATGGAAAAATAAGCTAATTAAAAATATATACAGATAATAGAATTGAGGGCGCTGAAAAAAACCTCAAGAGCAATGTTCAAAAGATTTGCCTTAATCCGAGTGGTCAGTAAAAAAAAAGATCTTGATATATCAATGCACTGGGTGGGAGGAACAGCATTTATTCTGTGCTAAGGGATAGACTGAAAACTAAATTATTGCCTAAACTATGGTTCTCAAGAAATCTTTAAGGAAGGTACTACCAGAGTAGACTAAGGGGTTTCCTCACCCAGGGTTTCCAACAAGCACTTCACTTAAGATTATATTCTAAATATTAGATCCTGCAATACATTGGGCTGGGGTGGAAAGTTAAGAGTTGGTGAGTGTCTAGCTAAGACAAAGAGATCAACGAGTCCAACTTACTTGTTTTACAGATGGGGAAATTAAGGGCCAAAGAAGTTAAGTAATTTGTCCCAAGTCAATTTGCTAACTAGAGAAAGGGAAGCCTCAAACTCAGGCCTCCTCCACCCTAATGCCTATCTTCGATTATAACTTTATGCCTGATTTCTCTTCTTTCGTATTTGCTTTAAAATGTCATACAAAATCTGCCAAATACATATGACAAATACCACCATAACTTTTCCAAGAACATTCCTTAACTTGTTTAACAAAGTTAACAAAACAAAATTCCAGGGCAGATCTGCCCCGTCGGTTACAATTTTTTGTCGTGGGAATTTAACCCGCATCAGAACTAGCTTACTCAAGCACCTGGCCAACTTGGTCCTTCTGATGATGACTGTCTTGACCTGCGGACTTGGGCTATTCTGGCACCTCTGGTTTTCTCCTACCTCGGCCCCTTTAGGTCCTTGCCTTATTTGGATCAGACACCTCCAAACACAACCAGGGCTTTCGGTCTCGCAGTTTAAACAAGTCTGATCGGCACGAAGGCCCTCTTAGAACATCGTAGCCGCGGTTGGGAGTACAAGGCCCGGGCCGCCCGGCCTCTCTCTCCCACCCGGAGGCTTCAATGCGCACAGGCTCGGAGCTCCCATGCCAGCCCAGGCGGGGCCCTGAAGACCCGCCTTCCGGCAGCGGCCTCTTCCCGGGCCCAGACGTGGAGAGGAGACGGGACCGAAGGACCCAGGAAGAAGGGAGAGATCCACGGCGGAAGAGCGAGGGGGCGCCGAGCAGGTGCTGCCCGCACGACCCCCATCCGAGAGAGTTTCTTTCTCGGCGAGGAGCCAGAAGCGGCGGCCCCGGGCCCAGCACGTGTGCGGAGCCGCGCGGTTCCGGTCTGGTCGGCTCCATCCCAGGGCAGCACGCGCCGCCCGCGAGAAGAGGCAGCACGCGCCAGCCCTCCTCCACCCTCCCCAGCCCGCACGCACAGCCGGCTCTCCGGCCGCCGAGCTCCGCAGCCCGGCCTCCCGCCGCGAGGGCCCAGCAGCCTGCAACAGGAGGGCAGAAGCGGAGGCCAGGCCGCCCAGGACCCCTATTCCAGCAGGGCGGAAGGGTGGAAGGAAAAGGAAAGCGAGTCAATACAGCCTCTCTCCAGGGTCTTCAAGCGCCTCACCTATTCCGTGAGGTTCCGACAGGGTCTGCGACGCCCCGCCACGATCCCCACAACCCACGAACTCACTCCTCGACTCCCTGTGGCAGTGAAACGGCCGGAGCTCGTCCGCTATTTAAAGGCCGGAGCTGGGCCCCGGCCCGGCAGCCCCCGCGGCCGGAGGCGGGGCCTAGCCTCATCTGGAGGAGGAGCTGAGGTGGGAGCATGCGTGGTGTCAGGCGCCCGCGAGAGGGGCCGGCCTAGGGTGCCTATGGACCCGAAACCGGGAGCTGTGGCGGGTAGTTGAAATTCCGGTGTCATCATAAGGCTTTGGGTTGTGCTTTTGGGTGTCTCTTTCTACCACCGTTCTTGGCTCCGGCTCCCGGGCGGGGTTTTTCTCTCTAGTTAAAAGGAAGGCGACTCCTTTTGAAGTTGTCACCACAACACGAGTCTTCCCTGAGATTAGAGCCGTTTGTAGCTTAACCCCCAGCTCGTTTAGAAGCGATAAGCAGCTTCAGAAATTATTTATCCCTTTCATCACTGGAATATTCCTGTTAACATGAAGGAAATATTACTGAACATTTTGCAGTTTTTGATTTTCGGATTTTTGGAATCTCCTGCACAGGTCATCAGGCATCTGTCTTTTCCAGCAAGCCTACAATAGGGTCATAGCAAAAACGGGGAGCATCCCAGGCGGAGGTGTGTTCAGCGCGTTTCGTTAGGGTGTACACTCAGGGAATCCTTTTTAAGGCCAATTACCGAATACTCGGTTACAAAAGGCGTAATGTTTACTCACCAAGCTAGGAAAACTGAAGCAACTAAACTTTTCTTAAAAATACAAACTTAAAAAATGAGAAGCACATTGCCAAATTCTTTTTGAGATGTTAGAATGTGCCTGGGCACACCTTGTACCCACACCTATGATTCTATAAATTATTTCTTGGAGGGGTGGAGGAACTCTACAAATTAAGCCAAAGAGCCAAAGAACAGAGTGAATGTGGTTATTGTTCAACTGTAAAATGGCGATAATAATAGCATCTACCTTCCAGGGTTGTTGTGAAAATTACAAGTTAATATTTGTAAAGGCCTAACAATGGCTGGCAAATAGTGGGCACTTAATAAATGCTGTTTCCTTCTTTTCTTCCATTTTCAACTATTATGCTTGTTTGATGTTCACTTTTTAGCCAAGACTAAGAGGGGGAAATAATGATTAGTTTACAACTCTTTTTCAAAAGATCATAGTTTTTGAACTGGTAGAATCCAAGCACATTATTTTATGACAAAACAAAAAAAACAAACTGAAGCCCACAGAAGTTAACCGAATTGTTCAGAGTAACACAACTACTTAGTATCTGAGATAGAATCTGAATCCAGGTCTTCCAGACCCCAAGTCCAGTACTTTTTTTTTTTAACTCTAAGGACAAAATCAACAGTTTAGGTTTTTTTTATCCTTTCCTCCCTTAAAATATCCTTAAGACTTGCTTACATTCATTAAGGTCACACAAACAACATATATCAACAGCAGACATGTAGAATAAAATGTTAAAGCTTATGTGTCTTTCCCTTTTATCAAAATGTGAATAATTTGCACTTCATGCTTTTAAGTACGGTTTTATTCCTGTATTCTGGTTAAGTCAGTTGTTCTGTTGAGACCATTAAGTTTATAATTAAGATTAGTTTGAAAATAACTAACATACATTCATTAACTACCTACCAGTGTCAAACACTGTGCTTAAGTGCCAAGGCCACAAATGCAGAAGTGAAACCCACTTGACCTCAGGATCTGTCATTTTACCTCTAGTTTCTGATACAGCTAATAATATAAAGGAAACAGCTAACTAGGAAAAAAAATATTTGCAGTATGTTTATCTGATAAAGATCTAACTTCCAAGATATATAAGTAACTAATTCAAATGTATAAAAACCATTCTCCAATTGATAAATGGTCAGAGGATATGAACAGACAGTTTCAAGGGAAGAAATCAAATTTCCCAAAAGCCATATGAAAAAGTGCTCCAAATCACTAAAAGAAATGCAAATTGAAGCAACTCTTTAGATTAGAATGGCAAAGCGGACAAGAACTTTAACAAGGGAAAACAGACATATCGATGAACAGTTGGCAAAACTGTGAATTGGTATAGCCATTCCAGAAAAAAATTTTGAAGTATGTCCCAAAAATTACTAGATTGTTTATGCCCTTTCACCTGGTAGTACTACCATGGTCTTCTAGGTCCATACTCCAAAGTTATCATAAAAAAGAGGAAAAACTCTTCTATGTTCAAAACTATAGCAGCTTTTTTTTTTTTTTTGTAACGGCAAAGAATTAGGAACTAAGGGAATGCCATCAATTAGGGAATGGTTGAACAAATTATGTTAAATGAATGTGATGGAATACTGCCATTGTAATGTAAGAAATGAAGAAAAATGCTTTCAGAGAAACCCAGGAAAACTTGTATGAACTGATAGAATGAAGTAAGCAGAACCATGAGAAGAGTTTATACTCTAACATCAGTACTGTGCCAGGTGGCACAGTGGATAAAGTGCTGGGACTAGAATCATGAAGATTCATTTTCCTCGGTTCAAATCTGGTCTCAGATAGTTACTAGTTGTATGACCCTGAGCAAATCACTTAACCTTGTTTGCCTCGGTTTTCTCATCTGTAAAATGAGCTAGAAAAGGAAAAAATGGCAAATCACTGTAGTATCTTTGACCCAAATGGGGTCATGGAGAGTTGGACAAGGCTGACATGACCAAACAGCAAAAATCAATACTGTAAAAATGAACCATTTTGACAAACTTAAGAACTCTGATCAAGGTAATGGTCAGCCATGATTTCAGATGCTTGATGACCAAAGAATGCTATCCACCTCATGACAGAGAAGTGATGAATTAATATCTAGAGTGTTCTCATTTTTGGATGTATGTGATCAATGTAGGAATTTGTTTTGTTTGACTATGCTTATAGACAGAAGGGTTTTGTATTTTTTTTTCAAGGTAAAGGATATGGGAGGGGGAAAATGCTAGATAATTGAAAGACAAAAATTTATGTTAAAAAGTGCCCCTTCATCATGATCTGAAGATGAAGAAAAATTGGAATTCTTGTAGTTAGAAACTGGAATAGGCTCATTTATTTAAAAAAAAAGAAGGCAACACGAGTTAATCACCCACTTTAGAATTTTTAGAACAAGTAATTTCCATTATCATCAAAGTAGAGCCTATAGGAGTTACCCTGAACAAGCTACAAAAAGGTAGTTTTCAGACTTATTTTATTTGAAACAAAAATTAAAGTGAATATGTTTCCTTTTGTATCTTTGGTGAATTTTATTACCTTGTATTTCTTAATGTAATAGTTAAGATTGCTTACTTTGTTCCTTCTCTTTGTAGAAATGAATACTCCGAAAACAGTTTGTTGTTCAGTTGTTCCAGTCACGTCCAACTCTTTGTGACCCTATTTGGAATTTTTTTGACAAAGTTTTCTTGGAGTAGTTTGACATTTCTTTCTTCAGCTCATTTTAAGATAAAGAAACTGAGGCAAACAGGATTAAGTGACTTGCCCAAGTCATACAGCTAATTTCTGAGGCCAGATCAATCTTCCTGACTCCACCTTTGTGCCTTCTAGCTCCAAAAGCAGTAAATGGCCTCAATTTTCTCAGCTAAGACTAAAGGAGTTGGTAGAGTTAGGGTCTTAAGAAGAACATTTAGAACCTCTCTTATGGACAATGTGATAATCAGTCGGAGATGAATAGAAGCATTCCCACCGTAATGAAGATAATCAAAAGGCTCTCCTGATTTGTTGGTCTGGGGCTCACTTCCCATGAAACTGGGCATGTTCTAATAGATTCTATGGGTGTGGATACATTCTTTGACACAACCCGTAATTACTTGAACTTTGAGTCAACTAAGCAATCCCTCACTGGTCCTCATGCTGGGGGAGAGGGGGGAACTGTAACTAAAATGATTGGCAACTGAGTCTTGAAGAGCTGTCCACTCAGTAAGATAAAAAAAAGAAAGGAGAAAGACCTCATTTATTCCCTCCCCTCTTTTGAACATATTGACTGAGATTCTGCTAACTCTCCCTTGAATTTTCAAAAAGGGAAAAAGGAATTTTCCACCCCCAGCCATTGCAGCTATGAGCACATGGCAACAAGAACATGTGCTTACCTAGAGTGCTAATTGCCCAAAGGAAGGTGTTTCCTGCAACTTCATGGAAAAGGAGCACTACCAGGAGAAACTGCCAGAAGAATATTGGAGATGAAAGGAATAAGAAAACTCAAGCCATGCCCTGGCTTGCCAAGAAAGTGAGTTCCACAGACAGTGTAGGTCAGAGGAGAAAATGAAATACCTATTCATTGGTACCAAAATATGCCTTTACCTGATAGGTAATGGAGCTTTGTCTCAGTTTTCAAACATTTGTTAACACACATTCAAGACTCTTTTGTGTTTTAAACATTTCTTTTTGTAGTGGAAAAAAATAAATAGCTATCAGATAGCTCCTTTGAAAAAGGAGTCTTATCTGTAAGGGACCTTATTAACCTACTTTTGGGGAGACACTAGTTAAGAGCCATTGCTAAGTTTGATTTAAGAGCTCTTCCCCAAAAATTTGGGGTGAGGGAAATTCCCAGGGAATCCAAGAAAAACCTGGTAACTCCCTTCTCTTTGGGGTCTGGCTCCCCCAGGCCAATCCTCTAAGTATAGAGCTGACTTGTGGGAAGGGTGTCCCCCAGCCAACTGTCTCCAAACAGCAGTGAGGGACCAGTTAAAGTTAGTTAGCATACATGTATAATGGAATTCAGCAAAGTTAGAGAGAACACTGCAAGAACAGTGCTAAAAATTACTGAAGGGGAGAGTGGGTGAGTACATGGGCCTTACATGTTTGCAGTTAACACAAACAGGAATTAGAAGTTAATATATGATTGAGTGAAGAGTAAGGGTCTGAATAGCATCAGGGAGTAAGGAACAAGCCTTCTGGTTCCCCAAGTCCGTAAGTATGAGAGATGTGTCTTCAGGAAAAGCCAAGTTTCAGTTTCTGAGTTGACATAGTTTTTTTAAGAAGCAATAAAGTTTCAATGAAAATTTGTTTATAATGGGAGATGGGGCAGAGCTAGAGGCTCTATAGAGGATACCAGAAGAGGATAAGGAATGATGTTAGTGGTAAGGATTAAGATTGATCAGGATAACTATTGTGCTATAAGAAATGATGAACAGGCTGATTTCAGAAAAACCTGGAAAGACTTGTATGGTCTGATGCTGAGTGAAGTGAGCAGAACTAAGAGAATGTTGTACACAATAACAGTCACATTGTGCAATGACTAATATTGATAAACTTAACCCTTCCCAGCAATACAAGGATCTAAGACCTCTCCAGAGGCCTCATGATGGAAAATGCTGTCCACATCCAAAGAAAGAACTATGGAAGTTGAATTGCTATATTTTTTTTCTCTTCTGTTGAGTTTTGTTTCCTGTTTCTGATGATTCCTCCTATAGGTTTTAATTTTTACTTACATCACTGATGTGAAAATACATTTAATAGAAATGTGAATGTATAGCCTATATCAGATTGTGCGCTGTCTTGGGGAGGGTGATGGGGAGGAAGGGGGAGAAAAATTTTCAACTCAGAAGCATATGGAAGTGATTATTGATAAATCAAAATAAATTAATAAAAAATATTAAAAAAAGATTGATCAAGATAAGAGGATTAGCAAGAAAATGAGCTTGTGCCTAGAAAAGGGGTAGTTTGGGATGTTATATTTGAGAGGAATAAGAGATTAGCAGACTTAAAACCTGAGGAACTAGTCATGAACCTAACAGCAGACAGAAAAAAAATTTATACTTAAGAACTTAGGTGTTTTGGAGATGCTAAATACTAGTTATGTCTTTAAGTGCCATAGAAATTGGAAAGGAGTTTTGATAGCACCATGCTATTCTCAATGTCTGGTTTGATTTTACTTTCATTTTAAAAACTAAAGGACAAATTTAAAAATTTTGATGTGTAAGGGTTAGCCTGATATCTTAACTAGGTAAGAAAAGGTCTCAATAAATCATAGGCCTTAAGGAGAACTTTCCAGCTTTTAAGGGTCTGGAGAATGGTTGGACTTCACACTTTCCCACTGCCGTACTAAATATTATTCCCAGACTATCAGTAGTATTTACATTGGGAGCCAAGAACAGACTGGACTTGTTCTCTGTAAGAACCCCCAAAACAAACCATGCCATGCCTAAGGGGGGAACATCTTGGATACCTCACTAATAGGAAAAAAAGGGCTTCTACTAATCAGGAACTGTTGTTACCCTTTTGCCATATGTGCACTCTAAGCTTGAGCTCACTTTTCCCTGGACCCTGCGTGTACTTGAAGAAAACTATTTCACAGAATTTGGGGGTTTTTTGTGCCAACTATTGTCATATCACCTTAGTAAATGCCCCTTTCTAAAATTTACTTTAGGTGATTTTTCAAGTGTTAATCTTAGGGGAAACTCACCAGTGGGGGCTCAAGACAACAGCATTAGTCAATCACCTCTCCTCATCCCACAGGTGGTATCCCTCAACCTTGAAGGAAGATAGTAGTTAACCAAGCTCTAAGACAAACTTATGGAATGAGAGTTAATATAAGGATCCTCAGAGCTTACAAGGATTACAGATGCTTAAAAGATAATAGTAATTTAAGAATATTAAATTAGTTTCACCATTTTACTATTTTTTTAAAATAGAATGATTATTATGAGAAAGATGTCTCACCTATTTTAGTAAAACCTAATTCAAATTACTAATTTGGAATTAGTGATAAATCAAACACAGCTGAAATTTACCTTTATTCAATCCTTTCTTCAGAGTGCAAATTAAAAACATAAATAAGATTTTTAAAGAAAAGACAAACTGTTTAAAAAAGTACTTAGTAGCACAAACTTCAAGCATCTTCAAGCACTTCAACCATTTTTTTAAAAATGTACAATTGATATTATTGACAAACATTAATTTATTTAACACCTACTATTGCTGGGAACAGTTGATAGGCACTGGGAAAATAGAGGTATAAGACAACGTCACTGCCGTCAACATGCTAATAATCTGTCAGGGAGACAGGATGAATACATTAAAAGACTACAGAATCACTGATTTGGACCTGGAAGGGGCCTGAGGCGATCATCCAGTCTCGTCCTCTCAATAACAGTACAAACTAGCACCGGATTTATTACTACAAACTAGTACTAGATGAGTGGTGTGGACTAGTGGATCCAAAGTTGTGGACTGTATGGGAATTACTCCATAAAAAAGCAAATATGCCTAAATAAATAAATGTCTCATATATGTACACAATACTATTTTAAATGTATGTAAATGCTGTTGTGATTAATAAAATAAAAATAAATTTTCAAATATTAGTGAATTTATAGAAAGCTTTTGTGATTATATACTTTCTCAATCAATGGATACTAATCAAACTACAATAATGTGGGAGTCTGAAATATTTTAACATTAAACAAAAATAACCTTAATACTCTAGAAGGATTGTTAACCTCAAGTACCAACAATAAACACTGCAGGAATGTAAAGAAATGATCACTGAGAGTTAGGATAATCAAGAAAGGCATACAGAGAAGGCAGGATGACTTAAGGTTCTGAAGAACTCTAGATCAGAATTTAAATTGTAATAGCATGCAGAAGGCAATTACAAATTCACATCTATTTTAAAAAATTTATTCCTAGACAAGGTCAACTTGGTAAGTCTAGAGTCTCTCAATGTTTCTGTATTTCTTTTACATTTTCTGCTTTGTTGGACTAGATGATCTCTAAGATCCTTTCCAGTTCTAATATTACATTCTATTCTGTAACTAATACTTTTTATTAAATTCAGACCAAGCTTAAAATAATTCCTCTTATTTCACGGGTGTTTTTTTTTAACTGTGAATATGGTCATTTATTTCCATAACAAAAGAATTCAAGCATTTTAAGACTTTATTACTTTAGTGTTTAAAATTTAAACATATAACCTAATGCAGCCTTTCTTATTATCTGTTTGAAAGAAAATTAATTGGTTGGGTAAAGAACATTAAGGTTCCTTCCAGCTCTAAAATACATTCCATATAAAGGTAAATATTTCTAATCAGGGATGATACTGAGTATCTTTTTTCACATGCATAAACTATAGAAACCTTAACCTTGTTTGCATAAAGGTTCACATTTGTTAAAAAAAAAAAAAACTTTTGATACTAAATACAAAGTCTACTAAGCAATTTTATTCTACTCTCATTTTTCAGTTTTGCCATCCTTTCAGAATTAGGTTGTAAACTCTTAGGCAATAACTGTTTTATAAAACATTGTTAATACTCAGTAAATATAAAATAACTATCAAGTCACTTGAAAAGATTATACAAACTGCATCAGAAAAAGAAAACTAGACAAGATGATTGTGTCTAGTTTCATGTTACATTCCACAGTACTTTGAGCAGAAAAAAGTTTCAAAAAATATTGAAAAATTGTATAGAGGTAGAAAAGATTTCCTCTATCCACTTCAATCACCTGTTAGATTGTACTTTAATGTGCACTGCCCATGACCCTAAGGGCAAGAACTGAACATCAATTTCACAGTATGGTTCTGATATCTTACCAATGTCAATACTGTGATAAGGAGATGGAATGCATTACTACAAATGTCTTTAACCTCCTACCATTTACTACGTAGCTGTCCAAGTAAATATTAAAGATAATGTTACTTTTGAAAAGTATAGGGTGCATTGTAGATAAACTCCAGTGTCGAAACAATATTTTGATACCAAATAAGATTATCTATTGGTACACTGCTAAGTGTGAACTGTTTGTTTGTTTGTTTGTTTTTGTTTTTGGTTCTACTTAGTGATTTTCATACATTGCATCATACATTATACACAGAAACACATCCATGTGAACGCATGGCACTAGGAAGATTACCCACTATTTCCCATTTATTAAGTTCAGGATCATATTTTTCAATGCTTTGAAGATATGTTCCTTTTGAGTAGGAATATCCACCAGTTACATAGATACATCCATTCATGATGACGGCACCACACTCCATTCTCCTTTCCATCATAGGCGCTATCTCTGTCCATTCATTTTGTTCAGGGTCATAGCATTCTGCAATTGTGGTTTGTCCACCAACAAGATATAGCTTATTTTCTAATGGAATTGAACACAATCCATATTCTTTGAAAAGGGAAAAAAAGAAAAAATTTTAAAATTGTAGACAAAATACAAAATGCTACAGCAAATTAATGAATGGTTATCATACACATTTTAAAATTAGCATACATATGAGACTACTATATTTTTGTTGTTGAATTGTTTCAATCATTCTGACTCTTCCTGACCCCATCTGGGGTTTTCCTGGCAAAGATACTGAAGTGGTTTGCCATTTTCTTCTCCAGCTCATTTTACAGTTAGATGAGGAACTGAGGCAAACAGGGATAAGTGACTTGCCCCAGGTCACAGAGCTAATAAATGTCAGAGGCCACGTTTGAGCTCAGGAAGATGAGTCTTCCTGACTAAAGGCCCAGCACTATGGCGCCACCTAGGCTAGTATATATCACTTCAAAATATGGTTGAAACTTGTTCCAAATTATAGCACCTGATAGTGCTATGGGCTTCACCTCCATTCTACCTCTCCAAGAGTTGCTTCCATAGTCCACAAATATTATACTTAAACTGAATCTTCAGAGTAACAAAGAGAACCTGTATATGCAGAACCCCCTTCACTGAATTTCCCCATAGTCATATTTTGAGTTGGCATTCATTTTTAGGATATGTTATAACCACTGCCTCTTCATAAAGCAAATATGGGGGCTAGATGACCTCTGTAGATAATTTCCAGCTTTAACTTATAATAAACTTGGAAGCTGGCATAGCAATAGCCTAGCTGTGTGGTAATAAGGATCATAGACTCTTCTGGGTGGCAATAAGGATCACAGATTCATAGATCAGGGCTGGAAGGAGTTTTAGAGGGCCATTTAGTCTAACCCTCTCATTTTACTAATGAGGAGACTAAGGATCATCAAAATTAACAGTGATTTGCCCAAGATCATAAAGAAAATTTGAGTGGAAAAGACAGGATTAGAGTCCAGATTTCTGATCTGGTATCTAATGCTCTTTCTACTGTATCATGCTATCTCCCCCACAAGCAATGAATGCACTTTAAAGGTCTTATTCTCTTATTCAGACAAATATTAACATATCTATAACATACTTTCATTTCAATCATTGACTCTGGCTAGATATGAAGGCTCTAACCCCACAAAGATTTGGAGGCAGGAGAGTTATGTTATAAGCACAGGAAACCTAGGAGCAAATAAATGGAGACTTGGCACCCCACTTAAGAAAGGATTCTTGTTCCCTATCCTCCACCACCACCACCACTACCACCACCACCACCACCAACCACAATAAAGTCAATAACAGAGAGGTCAGAGAGTCCACTCTTTCTATAGAGTTTACCTTTTAAAATAAATTAAAATTAAATAAATTTAAATTTTCTTTGAGTTTTAAAAACTAAAGGCAACATGAAGTAATAACAGAAGAAAAGGAAACACAAAATCCATTTTCACTGGTTTATATTTATTTCTTATAAACTGGTAATTTTCATGGGAAATTAAATATTTTAAATTAGAATATTTACATTTTCATAGAGAGAGCATGGCATTGTATATTAAGAGCTAACCTGGGAATCAGAAAGACCTGGCTGAAGATCCTACCTCAGATACCTAGTAGCTGAGTGAATATGAGCAAGTTATTTAGCTTCTAAACATTCCTAACAACCGTCTAAGACTCTAAATTACAGATCCCTGTTGGGGAAGAAATTTCCACACTTGTAGGTGTAGACCAGGTGTAGACCAAAAAAGAACTTCTCTTTTACACATTCAACAAATACTTATCTAGGTGCCTATTATTTAAATGCAGTGTAGTAGGCACAGTATATAAAGATGAATTAGCAGCTCTCCCATCCTTCAATAGTTTCTAATTAGAGATATACAAAAACAACCACAAACTAAGGTAATGTATGATGATTGCTATACAAGTTGGAAAAATGGTACAGAAATTCATGAAACAAAGAAAGGTGAGATCACAAAAATGTTTGCCAGTGCTAAACATACACTGAACTAGTATATCTGAACTGAAAGTTAACATGTAGCCCAATATCCTAATTTTACAGATGAGAAGTCTCAGGCCCAGAGAGATTGTGACTTACCTAAAATAAAGCTTATCCAATGGTTGTGAAAAAGCAGAAAGATTATGATATATCAGTGTAATATTATTGTGTCTTTAAAACTACAACTATGAGAGATATAAAGAACACAAAAAGACATGAAATAATTCTAAATGAAGAAACCAAGACAAAACAGTATATGAAACAACCACCATATGAAAATAACAAATGGAAAAGGGATCCTAAGGGGACATAGAATAAATGAGTTGTGCATATTTCTTCTTTTAAAAAATGTGAATATAGTTTATATTTCATTGTTATACTGAGTTTTATTCTTTTAACTGGTCTTTTTTGTTTATATTATGAAGCTGAGTTTCTAAGATGTAAGTGAGCTGACTAGAGGTAATACCTAATCTATCAACATGTGGGGTACAAGGAGCCAACTGTGTCACACTGGCCATGGAGGAATGGTGGCTAAAAGCAACAGAGATGACAGTGCTATTCCTCTCCTAAGAAGGTTAAGGGATTAGGCTAAGCTTAACTGTTGACTGCTGACACATTTTTTGCTTCCACTTTATCACTGGTTCTTGAAATTGTATGCTGCCAATGCTGCCTGGCAAATGGGTAGCTGGGGTACCCAAGACACATTTTCAATCATTTGATATAGAAAAGCAAGGATTAGAATCCCATTCTCTTTACTTACTAGCTGTGTGACTCTGTACAAGTCATTTAATCCCTCTGAACCTCAGTTTCCTCATTTATAAAATAGGGATAGTAATACTTAGAACTGTATACCTCACAAGGTTGTTGTAAGGTTCGGATTAGATGATGATGATAATAGTTAAAATTTATGTAGCACTTTAAGGTTTACAAAACACTTTATAAACACCATTTTATCCAGTTACAACCCTGAGAGCTAGGTGCTATTGTCATCCCATTTTATAGATGAGGAAACTGAGGCAGACAGTAGCTAAGTTACTTGCCCAGGGTCACAAAGCTATAAGTGTCTGAGGCTGGATTGGAGTGCAGATCTTCCTGACTCCAAGTACAGCACTCTATCTAACGTACCACCTGGCTTCCAAGACAACGTATGCAGAAGCCTTGGACATGGTGAAAAACAATATCTACCTAGGTTATTATTATTCCTTCAAAGGCAAAATGTGTCTACTAGTAATATTTTCTTAATAATTTTCTTTTTCTATATCAACATTTATGACCATTATTAGCATTTGTATAGTTGGGGATAATACTGGTTATTATATTTTTCTGATTTGAAATAAAGGGCGGAAAAGTAACATTGTGTGAATTCACTATACACAAAAAAGACGAAAAGTAGAGTTAACTCTGTCCAGTATGTATTTTCTACAATATGAGATGAGGGGCAGGGGGACCCAAATAAAAACCTTTTTTCAGAAAATAAAATCTCAAGTAACGGTACTTAAAACACAATTTGTAAGCAGATCAGCAGAAAGGTATTAATCTATAATAACCGTAGCTGGTATAAGTTTGTGAATTTCAAATATCTTTTCTAGATAGAATATAGAATATAGAAACCTGTTGCCAAATAACAAATGGCTAAAAGCAACGCCAAGTAATATTGCTTTTCTATAACAGAAAAATTAAACACATGGTACAATTGTCATCATGCTATAGTTTGTAATTTCCCCTGAGATGCTGACAAAGGCATCAGTTAAAGTACAAAAGTGAGCATGGAAGGCAGCCTACTCCTCACAAGCAGAGAATATGTTCTTTATGTCTATGAAGTACCTTACAGCAATCTATGAAACACTGCAATAATGCTTACTAAATATCTGCTGAACCACTAAATGTGATTAACAAATCAGGTATACAGTTTTTATCAGAAAGCGTACATTTTAAAAATGAAGTAATGACCTCAAGCTGCACTTAAACAAAAGAGTTGACAAATAAACTGCTTCTTTTGAATGTGCCAATAAAAATCAAGGTTTTAGAAGCACAGATTTAATATATAAACTAAAATATAGGTAGCAGAAAAAGAACCTAAGAATGAAGGAAAAACAAAACCATTACATGTGTTTTAGTCACAGTGAAATGGAATGTGTATTTTTGTGGTAGTATAAACCATTAATAGGGGACAGTTAGATGACTCAGTGGATAAAGCACTAAGCCTGGAGCCAGGAAGACCTGAGTTCAAATCTGGCCTAAGGTACTTACTAGCTATGTAACCCTCGACAAGTCACTTAACCTCTGTTTGCCTTAATCTACCGGAGAAGGAAATGGCAAACCACTCCAGTATCTTTGCCAAGAAAATCTCACAGACAGTATGGCCCAAAAGTCGGTCACGAGTGAACAACAAGAACCTATTTAAAAATATAACTGGGAGTATTTGTCAAGTAATTTAGATTCTAGTTTGAAGGATATTTTGATCCCCTGAATTCCGCTCAAGTCAATTCAATATTTATTAAAAACCTAAAACGTGTAAGGCAAGGTATCTGAGGCAACACTGGGTAGTAATTAGAGAGCCCACCTCGGAGTTAAGAAGACCTGGTTCAAATCTCACCTCTGATATCTAATAGCCATATGACCGCAGGCCAGTCACCTTAACTCTAGGTGCCCCAGGCAACTCTCTAAGACTGTGAGTTGTAGAGCAGATGCCAATCCATCTGGGTGGAAGAAGGTTCTATACCAATGAAATCACAGGTCCAATTAAAAAAAATGGGCATGGCACCATGTACGTTAAATCCACCATACAAAGAAACATTTTTTTTCTTTTTTTAAGAAACTTTTTTTTAATCTTACATGAGTCTTAATTTATTATTAAACTAATCTATTGTTACACAGACATATTTTATGAGGGAGAGCACAAATTAGGCAAGGGTTTCTATTTACCTGGATGCGGACTAGAGGTGATCAGACTCCATTCATTGATGTCTGAGTTGTAACTCTGGACTTTATCATAAGTACAGCTTCCCCTGTAACCACAGTGGCCTCCAATGACATAGATGATTTCCCGTAAGACACAGGCAGTAGCATTTCCCACACCTGTATGTTAAAAATCATATCTTTTTATCTCACCATTCATCAAATTGATCTAATACCTACTATATATAAGACACAAGACTAAGTGTTGGGGAGGCTATAGTGGTAAATAAGATATGGTCTCTGGCTTCACGAAACTAACAACCTAATGGTAACAAAAGACAGATAGCATAAGGCAACTGTAATAAATGCCATAAAGTAGGTTAAAAAAGTGAAGGTTCCTATAAGTTCAAAGGAAGGAGAAATCTCTTTCAGAGTAGTTCTTAATCTGGAGTCCCTGAACTTTAAAAAAAATATCTTGCTGGTTTCCTTTTTAATTTTATTTGTTTTATGCATTTAAAAACAGAATTCTGAGAAGGGGTCTGTCAGAAGTTTCACTATACTGCCAAAAAGAGAATCTGGTAAGAGATTCTAGAAAATCAGGTAAGACTTCACGTACGAAGCAGTATTTGAGTTAGGGCTTAAAAAATGGACAGGATTTTTACAATTACAGATATAGGTGAGGGTATTTCAGTAAAAAAAAAAAAGACTGAATAAAGGTGAAGTAGGAAAGCAAGACGCATTTGGGAAATGTTGATACTGTTTAGATGGAGCATAGGGAAAAATGAGAAAAATGGCTGAAAAGGTAGGTTGGGGCCAGATTTGAAGGAAGTTTCTGGGCAGTGAGGTGACATGTTCAGTGCCCTGTTTTAGAAAAGTTAATCAGAGGGTGGGCTGCAACATGGTACAGTGGAGAGCACCACGCCTGTTTCGCTTCAGACACTTACTTGCTCTGTGACTTTTGGCAAGTCCCTTAACCTGTTTGCCTCAGTTTCCTTATCTGTAAAATGGAGATAATAACCACACCTACCTCGCAGGGTTGTTGTGAGGACAAAATGAGATAATAATTGTAAAGTACTTAGCAAAGTACATGGCACTATATGTTAACTATCATTATTATTCTATATTATTGTTAATATATATTATGTGGTATATTATTAATTATTATTAATGTGCAAGATGGATTGAAGTGGAGAGAGACTGGAGACAAATATCAATTATTTACCTTCTGGACTACTGCAGTAGGCTAAAGAAGACTCCAACTGGGGAGAGAACAATGGAAAGGAAAGGGCAAGTGACTTAACTTCTTGGAACCTTAGTTTTTGTATTTGTAAAACAGGGATGATACTTTAATCCCTACTTCCCAGGCTTATTGTAAGAAAAGCTATCTGTAAACCGTAAAAGAATGGGTTAATGTGAATTACTATTTTTATTAAAAAGACACTTTGGAATTAGATTCGGGAGGATGATGAGGAAGGTAACTTCCAGGTTTCCTAACAAAAATAGGGAAATTAAGAGGAGGAAAAGATGGCTTGGGGGAATAAAATGAGTTTAGTTTAGGTGAGAATATTGGTTTAACCTATTAATTAATTTCTATTGTGAAATAAAGGACCTACAAATAAGACCTTCATGAAGGATCAAAAATGTTTTAGGGAGTCATTCGTTTTCATAACAGTTAAGGATACATTGCTTAGTCCTGGCTTCTTGACACATATACTACCTAGAAAAAACTTTTAATAGAACACATGAGACTTAGCAAATAAAACAAATTACAGAAAATATTTCACCTTCCTGAGAGCAAAGTAAGAAGCAGAAAATACAGCATGTGAACCCCTCAGGGCTGAGACCAGGCAAAGGTATGAATAACAAATAACAGATTAAAGTCTAACTATTCATGAAGTATTTCAATTTTAGCCAGGATAAAAGGAATGAAAGTTATCAGTCAACTGTTGGGGAAGCTTTGGAAAGGCTCGGAGTCCTTACACAACATCAACACATTATTTCAGCATTTTCTTTTATGGTGAATAAAGAATCAAGTGAATTTTTAAAATAAGCTAGAACTGTGTTTTCTCCCTTTTGTTCTGATTCTTCTTTCCCAATATGATTAATGTGGAAACATGTTTAATATGATTGTATGTTGTACAGCCTTATCAAATTACATGCCATCTTGGGGAGGAGTGTGGGGAGGGAGGGAGAAAAAATTTGGAACTCAAAATCTTATAAAAGTGTATGTTGAAAATTATCTTTACATGTAATTGGAAAAAATAAAATACTACTAAGTGGGGAAAAAATAAGCTAGAAAGCTGACAATAAAACATACTACCTAATCAGAAATACATGCCAAGTTACAAAATCACATTCTGAAATCACAAAAAAACACAAATAAGCAGAAAAATGCTCCAGATTTCTAATATCTCCCAAAAATGACATTTCAGATTCCCTTGCATCTTCTACAGGTGATAGGAGATGGAAATAGCTAACTTAAGCCTGTAAGGCACCCAAAAAGGACGTGGATTTTTTTAGCCTGCTCCCTCTCCTTGCTGTAACCAACTTAGCCTCTGCCATATTATAAAACATTACTGTACTCCTAAGCCATGTTAGAGAGTAACAAATATTTTGAGAAGGAATTTACTCGTATATTTGAGTATGAGTGTCGGTCTCTGAATGTGGGGGGGGGCATTTCTGTCCTATAAACCACTTTATCAAAAGATTTGTGTCAACCTGATCTTTCATAAAGAAATTTCCAGACATAAATCAAGCCTCTTGGCTGATTGTAATGGGCCACAACTGGACAGATTTCCACACTCTCTTTAGCTCCTTAGAAAGAACAATAACGTGCAAGAGGGGAAATACCTGAGATGAAATAATGCAAATTTGGAAATATTTGCACTGTGTCCATACAACTTGAAAGTTGTTCTGGTGAAGTACCATAGCACCAATTTTAAAATTAAATGTTATATTTTTATGAATAAAAGGAAAGAAAAATCAAGCATTTTATTATACATCCGTTGATATAGCAAGAATGTATTTGCCCATCCCTCCCCTATTCCTAAAATTGAATACTAAATTTGCTTCCAAGACTTTACAGTGATTATCATAAATGAGACATCACCAAAACAAAAATAAGAAAAGTTCTACTGACAAAATGTTTGTTATACTTGTAGGACTCCAAATAACTAGACCATATCATGGTAAAACAAAAAAGACATAATTTTGAGGAAGGATGGAGAAAAAACCCATAATGCATTTAGAAATAAAAAAGACCACCAGTTTTCAATTTAAAGGAAACTGATCTGGTATAGTAGTAAAGAAGGGAAAAATTTAAAGAGAAAGTCATTTAAGAACAAGAAAAAGTTAAAATAAATATTAAACAGTATTTATATTAAATAATATACAATTAAATAAAACCATTTACATTTCTAATTTTGTCCACCAACTTTAAAAATCATTAGGAAGCAAAGCCTGGCTAAAAAATGTCAGTGATGGCTTTCCTATTCAAAAAAGACGTAAGATAGCACTTGTTTTCTCTATTTAGCATTGGAATCATAAAAATATTATTTGGGGCATTCTATGATACATTATTTGTGTATTCTACTTTACTTCTTAGATAAAAGAGTGATGCCAACCTCAGTAACAGGATACTTGAGATAGTTATCTTGGTCCTTGCACTTTCACTGAAAGAACAGGAAGGCTGGTTCAAGTTCAAAAGGCCACAAAATACATAACATCCAAAATCTGTACATACCTTTAATCATATTTGCAATAGGGATCCATTTCTTTTTTAAAGGATCATAGAACTCTGCTTCTTCTGCTGGAGCTCCTTTTCTGTAACCCCCCAACGCATAGACACAACCACTTAAGGTAACTGCACAGTGATAATATCTTGCATTGAGCATGGGAGGGCCTTCAGTCCATTCATCAGTTTCACTATTATAGATCCAGACAGTGTCAAGGGCTTCTATGTTATCTGTCCTATAACCACCTGTAACATAAATGTTGGGTCCCAAACTTGTAACACCATAGCTTTCTCTGGTATAATCTGGTATTTCTGCTCCCTGAATCCAAACATTTATTAAAGGATCCCATATGTGAACTTCTGACAAAGGATGCCAATAATACCCTCCAATTACATACATAGTAGCTGTAGACCTCTGGGAAACTTCCTTATGTATAGGACTTAGAGCATTATATATTAAGGCTCTCAACTTGTTTTCAGTTAGTAGGTGTCTTCTCTGAAGACTCAAAGCAGTCTTCAAGTACATCTGATCTATATCTATTTCTACATAGCTTAGGAGATCATAAATGCCTTCGATTCGATTTTCTACATCATGTGCTGTCCATTTAATAACTGGTTCTATGACAGTTTCTTCTTTCCAAACACTTAGATTCTTTCTGGACAAAATAAAGAATAATTTTTCACTGCTGATTTCAAGAAATTCTTCTTGTTGCCATACTTCCTTGAACCTTGATAAAAGCATCCTTCTGGATTCCTTCTCTAATTCTGGACACACATGAAATTCTGCAAAGGAATGCATTCCTATGCAATTATCAACATCAAGGTGCCTTACCAAAAACTGCTCACAAGCTTTCTTTACAGGAAAAAATTGTAGTAAGTCTGCTGCTTCAAGGAGGCTTTGAACATTTCTTTGGGTTATTCTGATTTGTGAAGTGTATGCATAATTTATAAGACCTTCTAGAACTTCATGGTGGATCCCAGGAAGTTTTATTTTGTTTTTAAACTTTTCTTTCATGTCAGCTGTGAACATTGCTTTAAAATAATTGCTGCAGGCAGCTAAAACAGCTTTATGACAATGGAAGATACCACCTGAAGGACACTGAAGTGTTATATCAGTAAATAATCCATCAAGATAGAATGTTCTGAATGCTTCTAAGAAATCCAAAGGATGAGAAGGATCTTTGAAAAGATAGACATAGTCTTCTTGCCCTTTAAGTGCCATTGCTGCAAAAAAAAAATTAAACATATTCATTTAAAATTCTACAGATAACCTTAAATTATAAATGCTGTATATTCTAATCATTATAATGATTAAGGCTGACTGTAGTCCAGAGGCCTCATCTCAACAAATTACAGTAATTATGCTAAAACAACTAAAGGCACCCAGAACAAATTCAGAATGTATATTGTTCTGTAAAGGTAACGGAATATGGTGGCCAATTTGTAAACAGGCACAACATTCAGCAGTACTACGCGAACCTGGATGCAAGGATGTGAAATTTGCCACTTTCCCCTCCAAAAAGGCAAACACACCTACACACATATCCATACAAACTGCCTTCTAGACAGCTGTCTCAACAAAGAAGGCGCTGCCCGAACACCTCGCATTAGTGGGGGGGGGGGGGCGGGGGCCCTTAGGGGGGGCGCCCCCGGAGAAACCTGGGGGAGGGGGAGCCGCCTCGGTCGCTGCTCTCCAAGCGCGAGCTCAGTTGTTCCTCCAGCCATTTCCACCAGCTCCGGGATTCCTTTTAAAATTCGATCACCCGGGGAAGGCGCCGGTCAAAGGGCAGCCTCACAAAGGGGGTGGGGGGTGGGGGTAGAAGGAGGGTTTGCAGCCTTTAAAAAAAAAAAGGAAGAAAGAAAACGTGCGTACAAACCCCCCACAGACCTCTGCAAGCCGGGCTCGTCTACGTCACCGGCCCCCCGCTGTGCAGTTACAATTCCCCTTCTGGGTAGTGGAAACTGAGGCAGCCCAGCCCCGATCCGGGTCACACTCCCTCCACCCCCGCCGCGAAATTACAGCTCCCTTTCTGGATGTGGAAGGAGGCAGCTCAGCCCGGCCTCGGGCCCTACCCCCCTTACCCGCCCCCCCCAGCTGTGGACTTACAGCCCCCCTTCCGGGACGCGGAAACTGAGGCAGCCCAGCTGTGCTCCCCCCTCACCCCCCTCTGCGCTCGCGCCCCCGCTTCGGGGCGTCCCGGGGCGCCGGGTCCTCGAGCGCCTAGAGTGGCCCCCCTCGCCTCCCGGCTCCCAAGCAGGTGCAGAAGCAGGCGCGGGTTCAGCCCGGCGGGCGGCCCGCGAGGCCCGGGCCATTGTCCGCCTCTCTTCCTCCCGCGGGGCGGCGGGCTAGCCTAAGGCTCGTTCTCCCCTCCGAGGGGGCGTCGCGGGCTGCCCCCGAGCAGCCCCCCCACTTACCGCGAGCGCCCCCCCGGAGGCCGGGGGCTAGGGGCCCTAAGGACTAAGGAGACGCGGACGCTGAGGCGAATGCGGCGGCTCCTCCCGCCCCTCTGACCATCTTTGGACCCGCGCGGCGGCGGCGGCGGCGGCGGCCGGGGCCAGCCAGAGAGCGCGCCCCGGGGCCGCTCCTACTTTGGTGCCTCGGCTGCTCCCCCCCCCCCCCCCCCCAACACACCCAGGCTGACAGAGGCGGCGGCAGCCGGGGACGCCGGGAAGGTGCTTTGCACCCCCCGCCCCCAGGCGGTCGAGGGATGGCGTCCCCGAGGGCTCAGTCACGCACGCACCCTGCCTCGTGCCGCCAAAAAGTCCTCCTGCAGAGACCCCGGAAAAGGCAACCTCTCTCCGCGCCAACGAGCCCTGATTGGCTCCCCACGACCAAGGCGAAGCGGGGGAGGGTCGAAGCAAGGATCCAGGGAGAGGGTCTTTGCCCACCCCGCCCCTCTGTGCAAGCGACAACCCGCCCGGCCCCGACTCCTCGCTGCCAAACGCCCCCAAGTTATGGCGCAGGGCTGAGCAGCCGGCACCCTCGGCAGCAGCCTCGGTGTCCGAGCGGCACAGCAGGGGTTAAGCTGGAAGCCTGGAGGAAAAACCTGGGGCTGCCGGGACCAGGGCCAAGCTGCTCTGTTGCCTCGATTCCACGGTCCTTCTGTAGCGCTAATAAGCCTAACGGGAGCACCCCCGAGTTCTCCCGTGATTTTCTACCGATTGTCCACTAGCCTACCCCCAACTCCTGTGCATATTACAGACTGCATCCCGCCGGGATGCCCGTGAGCTCCCGTGGTCACGGAATGATTAATTCCCTTCTTCGCACGGAAGCCAATACTTAGCCTAGAGATAGAGGGTCTCCCTCCACAAAAGATGAGAACAGAAGGAAGGCCAGAAGCACTCACAGGCAAGCTGGACCCCCTTGAAAGTTACATGTTGAACTGATTACAGGCTTTAAAAGACAAGCAAGCTTTACATTCTCAGTTTCTTATACTGTGCCCTCGTGTCCCGCAATATATGGAAATGCGCATTTTATTTGGTATTTGTTAAGAGTTTTAAAAAAATTAAATGAAAATAAAAAAACAAACTGGTGGCGAATCAGCGGTGATTTGTTTATATGAAGCGTCCTTTGGTGTGTGACTGGAGTTGCTGTTTGCAGAGCCTGTTGATTTTCTGGGTTTTCTGATTCTTCACATTGTTTCACACATAGGAGGCACTCAATAAATGTTTGTAGAATGAATGAATGAATGAGCTAGGGCTGTTCCTCCAGCAGTTTCCTTTTCAGGTTGCTGTATGCACCAGGTTGAACTCTTTGCTTCTATGGTTTCCCAAAACATCAGAGCTATGACTTATTGTCTGAAGTGCTTGTGTATATGTTTAGTGTTTGTCCTGTACACTTGTACCTGCAGTCACCCAGCTTCAGCTTGCCAAGAGCAGTTGCTTAGGTATCCTGGCATGAATCTTGTTACTTCTTTACACCTGCTATCCAAGCACAGCTGGGCTTCAGGAAAAGTAGCTTCAGAGTTTAGAAATTTTACACATTCTGTGACATCATTACTAACAATACTGTTTTACCATTTTATGATAATCAACCACTCATAAGTAAAACATCCCATCATTTACCAAGTCCTGTTGAGTTTATCTCCACAATATATCTCTTTCATTTTTCTCCTCCTTTGCACTCCCACAGCCACCACCTTAGCTCAAGACATATTATTTCTTGCCAAAGCTTCTGAATTGGTATTCCTGCCTCTAGATTAACCACTTCAAAACCATTCTTAATGGGTGTCATATTGCTTGTTTTCTCAATGGGTTGGGAAGAGGTGGAAGTGAGGAAATAAATTTGGAACCGAAAATTTTTAAAAATGAATGTTAATTTAAAAAAAAGTTTCGATGGTTCCTCACACAACAGTGTTAAAAAAAAAAAAAAACCCATATCAAATTTGGTGTCCTGGAATTCAAGCCCTCCACAACCTAGCTCCCATCTAAATGTCCAGCCTTATCTCACGGTATTGCTTCATATGACATACTCTAAGTTCTAGCCCACCTGTGTTCCTCAAAATCTCCTGCTCAGGGGCAGCTAGGTGGTACAATGGATAGAGCACCAGCCCTGGAGTGAGGAGGACCTGAGTTCAAATTTGATCTCAAACACATAACACTCACTAGTTGTGTTACTCTGGACAAGTCACTTAACCCCAATTGCCTCACCGAAAAAAAAAATCTCCTCCTACTTGTCTGAAGGTTCATATCATGTTGACACCACACTGTTGGTCATTTGATAAATGTTTATTGAATTTAAATTCCATATAAGTACTACTGGCTTTTGTTTTTCTAAAAAAAACTTCATCAGTACATCACTAAAATGTATTTGTCTGAATCACACACATTTGAAGATACTACTGAGAAAGAAAACATGATTACTGTCTGACCATCTGGACTAGTAGAGCAATGTATGATGACCATCTTTCTCCCATTTCACCTATACCAGTCCTGTTCTTTAGTTTGTGGCTGCTGATAGTGTGTGCAGGGAGGGACCTGTTAGTATTCAGAGATCACACCACCAATCAACCAATTTCTAAGTTCTTTATGACAAGTTAGTTAATCCTTTTGGGCTTCCCCAACATTCCCTAACTAGACTGCATTATTTGAAGCTGGCAGAGGAACAGTCAAGAATGTTGAGTTGCTTGTCTAGTGACTAGAATAACCGCCATGTTGTCATGGCATAGAAATTGTAAGGTGGGATTTAGTTATGGTATATGATGTTGCAAAATGACATGCTATTTGTTGGGGGAAAGTGTATATGCAAAGCACTGGGGAAACAAAGATGACTTGGTCCCTTATCTGAAGGAGCTAATTATGTAGTATAGGAGATGAAAGGTACATATGCACACACATACATATATATGTATATAACTAAATATAATTAAGTACATAGGAAAGCTCAAAGTAGAATGAGAGATTTGAAGGGAAGGGTGACTCAGCTGAGAGAATCAGGAAAGACTTCATGGGGGAGGTGGTATCTGAGGTGGACCTTGAAGAAAAAGTAGAATTTCAGCAGGAAGAGAAGCAGGGGGAGTCTGTTCCATGCAAGTAGGATGGCATATGTAAATGCATGGAGAAAGAAAAGGACAGAATGAGATGAAAGAATGGCAAATTGTCCAGTAAGATTGAAATGTAAGAGTGTGTAAAGGGGAATAGGACAAAATAAGATTAGATAGAGGAGACTGAAGTTTGATTATGGAGGTCTTTGAATGCCAGGGTGAGGAATTAGTACTTGTTTAGGAAGTGAAGATTCTCTACAAAGTCTTGCCCTTATACTTCCAAGTAAAATGTGGATGATCCTGGGCTCTTAAAGGCTCTGGTAGGTGCCATCAGTAGACTAGACAAGCTTTGAATATAATTTAGGTAACAGTCTGAGTCTCTTTTCTGAGGACCAGCCTAGTTAAGCATGGTCGTTAGGCTAGCTACTTGTTGATGAATTTTTTGACCATGGCAACCCATGATATTAAACAAAGTCATAAAGTGTCCCTCAGTCCTGTCTGGCTCCCTTCTACTTTTTCGATGACAGGGCAGGCTTAGGGGAAAAGGGGCAGAGGTTCTAAAAGGCACATCCTATTTAAACCATGTATAAACTTTGACTTAGCTATTTATTCTCTAAATTGTGAGAGCCTTATCCAGTGACCATTCAGTGGCTGTGCTACTAAATCATATCAGTGTTGGTATTCTCACTATAAACAAACAGAAAGAAACTGCAGCTAAATGTCTTCGGGTGAAAAAATCGCTGGGCTCTGATTGCATTGAGCACCAAGAAACATCACAAAATAATAAAACTGATTATATCTTAAAAGATGGGAAATGACTCATCACTTGTGTGATATCTTTCCTGAATCATCTTTGTGTGCACAGTAGGACTACCAACTTGTTAGAGAAAAGATCAAAGTTAGAACAAAGCTACATGAAAGAATAAAAATGAGAAAAGGATATGGCATGCAATTAAAACAATGCAACCTTGACCTATTCAAACTAGTTGTTGAAAAATGAAAAAATGGTTGCTGGGCTCAAGAAGCACAGAGTCACAGATCATTTCATATAGAAATTTAAGCAATGTACTTACCATATTAGGGAGAAGGGAAAGGAGGGAGGGAGAAGATTTGCAACTCAAAGTTTTATTAAAAAATGAATGTCAAAAATTGTCTTTACATGTAATTGGAAAAAATAAAATACTATTTAAAAGAAAAAAATTAGTTTAAGCAATGTAAATCAATTGCCAAAACAAGGACACAAAATGAACCTAAAAATACATTAGTCAGCAAACACTTGATAATTACCAAGCAAAAGAGAGAGCCAGTTTCTGTTAATATTGGTTTAGAATATGAACACATTTGTAAAAATCTTACAAAGATTAACAATGGAAGATTATGAAATTACCTTAAAAAAAACCAGACCTGGAATAAAGATGTCTTAAGGGAAATGTCTGGTTAATGGTCTGGTGATGTGGTGATATAAATCTGATGGCATCAGCTCCTCAGTGATCTCTATGAAATGTCAGGAGCAATGGAGGAAGGTCCCCAGCATGTTTGATGGATCCCTGGGGCAAATTTGTGGGAAGACAAGGAGAAGAGTCGAACAGGATGATAATGATATAGGCAATCAGCATGATTGAAGGGAACTTCTACATCAGTAAGATCATAGATCTATTTGGATATTTGAGGCAATGAGCACAAGAGGAGATGTGATCAGGTTTGAGCATTAGGAATATTACTTTGTCAGTGGTGTGAAGGATCAATAGGAAAACATAGAGATTTAGAGGCAGGCAAACTACCTATTTACTGCCTATTTATAGACTATTACATAAGACTAGACAAAAGATGAGGAAGGTCCATGTAAGGATGGTGCCAGATGCAAGAAATAATATAACAGAGGCAAAATCAACAGGATTTGACAATTGATCTCATTTGAGGGGAGAGAAAGAGGTAATAGTCACTAATGACTTTCTTGGTAACTTGAAGAAAGGGAGAATTGAAGCATCAGTAAAAATTGGGAAGTTAGGAAAAGGGCCTTTTTTTGAGGTGGAGAGAATGAGTATAATTTTGTGTATGTTGAATTTCAGGCATAAATGGAACATCCAATGCCCATTGGTATGTGGCGTGTGGTATGCCCATTCCACAGAAATGGGGCCTGGTTTCTAAGGAGAGTTTACAACTGGACATATAAACTTGGGAGTTCTCTGTATAGAGTGATAATTGAAATCATGATAGTGGATAGATTGCTAAGAGGGAATGTATGAAGGGAAGAGAAAAAGCAAAGGACCAGGACCAGATTCAGGTCACTCTAAGTCCTGAGCACCTGTACTTTGTAAGTCCTTCGTTGCTGTGTGGAGTTAGGATGACTGGGGTTCCCGTCTTGCTTCTAAAACACACTAGCTATATGACCAGGGGCAAGTCATTTAAAACTCTCAGTTTTCCAGGATCTGGAGTCAGGAAGACCTGAGTTCAAATTTTACCTTACTAGCTGTGTGACTCTGAACAAGTCATTTAACCTCTGTTTGCCTCAGTTTCCTCACTTATAAAATGGAGATAATAACACCTACCTCACAAGGTTGTTGTGAGAATCAAATGAAATATTTCTAAAGTGCTGGGCACATAGTGGGTGCTTAATAAATGCTTATTCCCTCCCCTCCCCTAGTGGACATAGAACATCAGAATATATGAATGGATCCATTAAACAGGGCATATTTTGAACATGATTTAATCATTTCTTGATGATTCATGGCCTTAACTATGAGTATCAGTTACTGTACAGTGCTACCCCAGGCAGAATAGGGTGATAGCATGACAATTATCAAAGAATATACAATTGTTTGAATCTCTACTAAACTGCTTTGCTTTCACAGTTTCTCTGTTTCTTCCCTGGGCATCTGTGTTTATATGGTGCCTCTAGGCAGCTGCCCTATTTAATTTTTTAAAAACTTTCATTGATTTTTTTTAACAGTTAATTTCTTTTTTTTTTCAAACAACAGTTAATTCCTGGTTTAGCACTTAATACATGATGAACCAAACATACCTTGTAACGAAGAACAATTAATTAAAGCCAACCAACTATGTATGCACAGCATTCTGAAGCTACACACAAAAGAAGGAAGGGTTTTTCTGTAATCTGTCCTCTTCTATTACTTTTATTTTTACAAGCAATTTTAAGTCAATTTGCCCAAAAGGTGGCTCCCCTCTGAGGCACAACTGTTCTTTTCAGAGTTGAAAGGGTTGTTGGTTGGTATTGTTTTTCAGCAGGTGTTTTCTTTGCTGGCCTCAGCACAATTTTTTTGATGACTGAAATTTGACTTCTGGGATAAATAGAAAATTATTGTATTTTAAAGTGGTGTAAGACCTTTCCCAGTTTAGTGGGAGCCAGATTCTAAAAAAAAATCATATTAAGTTATTTTACATACTTTTGGGGGTAAGTTAGATTTTTAAGTTTTCAAGAGAAAATAATTTTAGAAATAAAGGAACAGTCAACAAGCACTTATCGAGTGCCTACTATGTGCTAAATGCTGGGAATACAGCCAATCTCCTACTCAGCTGCCAAAATTACGAATTATAATACATGTAAGTAATTTGAGGGATTTAACAATTACCAAAAAATCCACATTTGAATGTCAAGAGGTTGGGAATAATGATTCAAAATTAAAAGGTTTAGAATGAAGACATGTTATGTAGTGTTAGTGCAAATAACGGAAGGGCTTTTTAGCCATCTTGAGCTATTAGTGGTTAACAAATACAGTCTTTAACTACATATTCCTAACTTATCAGGTCCCTTCTATAAACAGGAGTCTCACTCCTGTTGCCACTGTTTTTCTTTCCTTCCTTTCTCCTCCCTCCTTCTCCCCCCTAAACCCCCTCCCTAACTCTCCTGCCTATCCTACCCAGGCTCTGCTTTACCTCAACCCAGGGCAGGTCTAGAGCAGAGGTCTGCCACAACAGGACAGGCAAGTGTAAGGGGATGGAGACGGAGAAGGGCGTGGGAAATCCCTCTAATGTTCGTCCTTGATGCATCCCAGCACTAGTACCCTGCTTAAATCCTATCTCCTCATTCCCACTGAGTGGGAAACTGTTGTTGGTTTTTTTCAATCTCAGAGCTCTTGCTTATTCTCAGCTCTTGTAAAGATCCAAATTTCAGTTTTTATCTGAAATCTAGATTAATCTCACTTGGATATTTACGTACAAAACCCCACTGTTTGTCACTATGATCCAGCAACACTGATCTTTTTGCTGTTCCTTACAAAACTCTATGTCCCGACTCCATGTCTTCTCACTGGCTCTCTCCCATGCCTGGAATGTTATCCCTACTTACCTCCGCTTCCTGTCTTCCTGAACTTTGAACACCTTCCTGATTTTCTATAAGACAATTCATATCCCACCTACTGCAAGAGGCCTTTCCCAATCCCTCATCTTGTCGGGTCTTTCCTCTGAGATTACTTCCATATAAGCCTCCCATACACATCTCGTATGGACCTGATTGTATATAGTTTCTCCTGTTAGAATGCCAGCTCCTTGAGAGCAGGGACAATGTTTTTGCCTTTCTTTGTGTCTTTGATGCTTAGCAGTATCTGACATATATTTTCTGGTGTCTACAGAAACAAATTCACCGGTGGGGGCGTGGGGATGGGAGGTGGGGAGTGGTGTCGAGGAGAGGGGGAGTGGAGGAGGCATGGCATGTAAGGGGTAAGAACATTCTCCAGTGAAACTTCAGCAAAAGCTGAATTCCTGGTTTAGCACTTAATACATGATGAACCAAACATACCTCGTAACAAAGAACAATTAATTAAAGCCAACCAACTATGTACGCACAGCATTCTGAAGCTGTAGTCTGTCACCTCTGCACACAAAAGAAGGAAAGGTTTTTCTGTAATCTGTCCTCTTCTACAGCATTATTTTTACAAGCAATTTTAAGTCAATTTGCCCAAAGGGTGGCTCCCCTCTGAGGCACAACTGTTTTTCTCAGAGGTGAAAGGGTTGTTTGTTGGTATTGTTTTTTGACTAGGACTAAAAGACAAAGATGTTTAAAAAAGGTGAAGGGGACAGCCTTGACATTCCCCAACCTAGAAAGGGTAGGTGATGTGCATACCTGAATTGCATAAGAAGAGGCCAGTAAGACAATGAATGGAATTCATTGAATCAATTCACCTTTTGTCTCTAGTTATACACACACGTGGGTGGTACATGTCATATAGACACATGTGGACATACATGCATATGTATATCTATGTGTACATATATTATACATGTGGTGAGGGCTGTCCTCACATACAACATAGAGGTGCTAGAAGCAGAATAGATATCTCTAGCCTCTTCCTCCCCAACTCTTTTCCAGAAGAGACTTTAATTCCTTCCAAAAGCGGAAGTAGGAAATTGAGGCCAGAAGGTTTGACTGCTCTGCTCTCCTCAGAGAGAGAGAGAGAGAGGAAGTACTGGGCTAGAATTATATCTGTCTCTTCCCCTAAATATTATTTAGCTAGGAGATATGATTTTCAGGTTCAATTTAACTTATGATTGCTATTTATTATTAGGGTGAAGCAGGTCCCCAAACTTTATATGGAATTTTTTTTTTTTTTGCTTTTTAGGGAAGCAATCAGGGTTAAGTGACTTGCCCAGGGTCACACAGCTAGTAAGTGTTAAGTATCTGAGGCTGCATTTGAACTCAGGTCCTCCTGACTCCAAGGCCAGAGCTCTATTCACTGCGCCACCTTGCTGCTCCTATATGGAAAATTTGTTGCTGTTCAGTCATATCTAACTCTTCATGACCCCATGGACCATCCTGTCCATGAGTTTTCTTGGCAAACATACTGGAGTAGTTTGTCATTTCCTTTTCCAATGGATTAAGACAAATAGGAGTTAAATGACTTGCCCAGGGTGACACAGTTAGCAAGTATCTGAAGCCTGATTCTAACTCAGATCTTCCTGACTTCAGAATCCTCACTCTATGTACTGAGTCACCTAGCAGCCTCATATGAAAAATCCCTTCAGAGTTACAAACAACTGAACTTTGTGGACATAACCCAACTTGCTGATAAGTTTGGTAGTGTCTGTTATTATAGTAAGGGAGAACAGGAAAATATCTCATATCAATTTATTCCCCTTCTCCCCACCCAAGCTGATGTAATCACAGAAGATAAGAAGAGAGCAAAGTATTAAAGTATTTTTTAAAAAATATTTTGTTTCAATTAAAAAATATTTGTTATTAAATATTTTCAATCAGCAAAAATCTACTTTGTCAACCTCACATCCCTCAATTGAAAAGAAAAACAAAACATATTACAAACACATAGTCAATTAAAACAAATTTCCACATTAGCTATATCTAATAAAAGCACTTCTCATTGTGCACTTTGGTTTTTCATATCACTATGAGGAGTTGGGTAGCAAGTTCCATATCATTAGTCCTCTGGTATCATGGTTGGTCATTATGCTGATAAAAGTTCCTAAGTTTTGGGGCAGCTAGATGGTGCAGTGGATACAGCACTCACCCTGGAGTCAGGAGGACCCGAGTCCAAATCCGGCCTCAGACACATGACACTTACTAGCTGTTGTAACCCTGGGCAAGTCACTTAACCCCAATTGCCTCACCAAAAAAAAAAAAAGTTCCCAAGTTTTTTAAAGTTGTTTGCCTTTTTCATATTGTTTTCATTGTATAAATTGTTCTTCTGATTCTGTTCACTTCATTCTGCATTAGTTCATATGTGTTTTGCCGGGTACACACATACACACACACACACACACTGGTATTCCATCACATTTATATACCATACCAATCTATGGTATATGTATACACATACATACATACATACATACATACATACATATACATTGTTCATCCATTCCCTAATTTATTGGCACCCTTCTCATATTCCCATTCTTTGCCACTTCAAAAAGAGCTATAAATATTTTTGTACATCCTTAGAGTTTGTTTGTTTGTTTTTGCTAGGACTAATCCTTCCCTTAATCTGCCCTTCTAACTACACCTCCCCTTCTCCCTTTTCTTCTCTTTCCCTCTATTTCCTTGCTGAGTGAAATTTATTTCTGTACCCAACTCGGATGTGTCTTTATTCTTTCTTTTTCTGACAAGTTCAAATGAGAATGAAGTTCAAATGTCTGCTACTCTCCCCTTCCTCTTCCTTTTATAAACTTCTACTTGAGCACACTGATTATGTGAGATAATTTCCCCTAATTTTCTTTTCCCTTTCCAACTCTAATGTATTCCTCTTACCTCTTTTCCATTCTTCTCTTAAGTTTATCAAGATATAACAAAACCACTGCCAAGCCTGGCTTAAACTCCCTTTATGACTCCTGATGACAATAGGGTTCAGAAGTGACACAGGTATCATCTCCCCATATTTGAATGTAAACAGTTTATCTTTTAGTCCTTTATTATTATTCATTCATGTTTATCTTTTTATGTTTCTCTTCACTCCTGTATTTCAACTTGAAAGTTTTCCTGCAGCTCTGGTGTTTTCATCAGGAATTCTAGGAAGTCTTCTATTTCATTAAAGATCTATTTTCCCCCTGTAGCACTATACTCTGTTTTGCTTGTTAAGTTATTCTTGGCTGTAAGTCTATATATCCTTTGCCTTTTGGAATATCATATTCTAAGTTCTCTGCTCCTTTATAGTGGTAGCTGCTAAATCATGTGTGATCCTGACTGTGGCTTCTTTGTACTTGAATTCTTTCTCTCTGAATGCTAGTAATTTTTTTTTTTAAACCTAGAAGCTCTGAATTTTAGCTATAGTGTTCCTGGGAGTTTTAATTTTGGGGTTTCTTTCAGGAAATGATCAGTGGATTCTTTCTATTTCCACTTTGTCCTCTGGTTCTAAAAGATCTGGGCAGTTTTCTTTTAAGATTTCTTGAAGTAAGATATCTAGGCTTTTGGAGGGTGTTCAGAGAGTCCATTGATTCCCAAATTTTTTCTCCTCTATTTTCCAGCTCAGTTGTTTTGCTATGAAATACTTTACATTTTCTTCTACATTTTCAGTCTTTAGCTTTGTTTTAGTATTTCTTGTTGTCTCATGGAGTCATTGGTTTCTGTTTGGTCCATTTTAATTTTCAGGGAGTTTATTACTTGAATAAGGTTTTGTTCTAGTTGTGCCAAGCTGTTAATTCCCTTTCCAATTTTTTCTTCCAGATTTCTCTTCTTTTTCATTTTTTACCTCAAGAGTTCTCATTTTATTTACAAAAACATTTTAGCTCTTTTTTAAGCTCTTGCTTCATCTCTTCTAAGAATCCCAGTCGCATGTTTGCCCGAGCTGTGTTTTAATCGGAGGTTTGCTTGTAGATGTTTTGGAATCATTCTCTTCTAGGTTTCTGTCTTGAACTTCCCCGCCACCAAAATAGCTCTTCTTTTTTCATTTGCTCACTCTTCCAGTCTACTTGGACTGGATTTCAGACTTGATGTTAGGGTTATGCTGTTAAGAGTGGGCTGTGTCATATTTTTGGAGGGAAGGTCTGGGCTGGTCCTATTGCTTTCTTAGGGTATTGAGTATTGTTATTTCAAGATCTCAGGAACATGCTGGTGCCTCGCAAACTTTCAAAGTTCCCAAAGTAGTTTGATCCAGGGTAAATATGACTGCTGCACCCTTGGTCTGAATTCTACAAGTTTCTGACCTGGGTTTGGGTGTAAGCAACAGAAGAATGCTACTGGACTCAGCTCCTATCAGCTAACTGGAAAGCTCTGTTGATTCAGAGCAGCAGAATTATAGGCTCTCCTCTGGTTTGGGATTCTTGCCCTAGGTTTCCTCTGTAGGCTGGGCTAGACACCTCTCTCTGCTCCTGAGCTCTGAGCCACACAGCTGATTCTTGCTTCGGAACTTTCTTTCTCAGTACCTCACCCAGTGTCTTTCTAGCAGGGAATGTGGGTCCCCTTGCTTCATGTCCATGGATCTTTGATCTGAAACTGGGTGGTGGGCAACAAAACTGCCAGTTCATACATCCCAGAAGGGATCTGGTGGTGCCCTAGTATGGGTCTGGGACTTCCTTTTGCTCTAGTGCATAGCTTGTCCTTGGGCACTGGAGTGCTGGTCCTGACCCAAACCAGTCCCTAGTGTCCATAAACCTCTGGGTCTTCCTCTGTTGAGATAGGCTGGACAAATGGTTCATTGTGCCTTTTTCTGAGAAGGGAAAGGACATTGACTTCTGTAGCGACAATGTGAATTGCCTAAGCTCAGTGTTTCTTAAATGTGTGATTTTTACTCTGACTATGTGACGTTTCTTCTCACTTATGCTGTGTGTAATTGTAGGAGAGTAAACCCTAAGTTTTTTTTGGGGGGGGGGGCAATGTTCCTATTGCTCTTAAAATGCCGTCTTAATAAATGCCTTTGCTTTGAGCTAATTGAGGAGTCTACTGGCTGAATATTAAAGTTAAGCATATCCATTGGGATTTACAAACTATAATTTTAGGAATGTAAACTTATGGAGTATCTTGGATCTGAGGGTAATCACTTCTCTGTGGACCCAACCTGTGAGTTTGAGTTGAGGAAGGAATAGCCCAGAGGGAGCACTACATAATAAAAAAGGGGGGAAAGTAAATAAACAATATGAAATAGACTAATTTTTGAAGTGATATAACATCATGAAGAACAACATGTATGAGAAGAAAAGGAGGGAAAGTAGTGATGTGATGTACAGAGAGTTAGGGATGACAGGTAGGCAGTATGAATTTTACTGGTATGCACAAAGTATTAAAACACCTAGACAGGGGTGGCCCTCTAGGTCCTCAAGTGCAACTCTTTGTGCAACCAAATACAAACTTCACAGAACAAATCCCCTAGATAAAAAGATTTGTTCTGTAAAACTTGGACTCAGTCAAAAGGCCAAATGCAAGGACCTAGAAGGTCACATGTGGTCTCCAGGCCACAGATTCCCCACCTCTAGGTCTAGAGGAAGCCCTCTAGTGCATTAGGTAAATCTTCTATAAAAGATTTATGGAAGAGTTTGGATAAGAATTGTACAGGATAAGAAGGTGTGAATTGGTGAGAATCTGCACCATATCAGTGAGATATCAAAGTATCAGACTCTAAGAATTAGTGTAGCACTTGAACAAACGGTATTGAGAAAAAGGAAATAGTAATCATTAAGATCCAGCATGACTTTATTGGTAACTGGTCATGACAGACCAAATTCATTTCCTTTTTGGGCAGGGCTGCTAGAACTTTTGATCAAAAGAATACCATAAACAATGCTACCTGGATTTCAGCAAAGCAATTGATAAAGGCTCTCATGCTGTTCTTATTGTAAAGATGGAATTATTTGGAAAACAGGGTGATTTGTTGGATTCAAAACCAGTTCAATGACCAGAGCTGAAGAGTAATTCGGTATTAATGGATTCATAATAACTGGGAGGAAAGTCTCTGAAGGAGTATTCCAGGGACCTGTTCTTGATTCTATGTTATTTGACACTTTTTTTAGTGTATTTTTTCCAATTACATATACAATTTTTAACATTTAATTTTAAAAAATTTTGAGCTCCACATTATCTTCCTTCCTCCCTCCCTCCCTCACACCCCTCCCTAAGACAGTTAGCAATTTAATATAGACTATATATGTGCAATCATGTAAAACTAATATTTCCATATTAGTCATGTTGTGAAAGAAGAAATGGAACAAAAGAAAAGAATCATGAAAAAAATAAAGTGAAAATAGTATACTTTGATCTGCATTCAGACTCCAGCAGTTTTTTTTCTGGATGTGGATAACCTTTTCCATCATGAGTTCTTTGGAATTGTCTTGGATCATTGTATTGCTGAGAAGCGCTAAGTTGTTCATAGTTGATCATCACACAATGTTGCTGATACTGTGTACAATGTTCTCCTAGTTCTGCTCACTTCACTTTGCATCAGTTCATGTAAGTCTTTCTAAGTTTTTTTTTTCTGAAGTCATCCTGCTCATCATTTCTTATAGCACAATAGGATCCCATTATATTCATATACCACAATTTGTTCAGCCTTTCCCCAATTGATGGGCATCCCCTCAATTTCTAATTCTTTGCCACTTCAAAAAGAACTGCTATAAATATTTTTGTAAGCCTGGGTCCTTTTCTTTTTTGTGTGTCTCTTTTTTTTGTGATCTAATACTGTGATCCAGTATTACTGGATCAAAGGGAATGCACAATTTGATTGCCCTTTGGGCAAAGTTCCAAATTGCTCTCCAGAATGGTGGGTCACAACTCTATCAATAGTGCATTAGTGTTCCAATTTTCCCACATCCTCGCCAACATTTATCATTTTCCTTTTTTGTCATATTAACCAATTTGATAGGTGTGAGGTGGTACTTCAGAGTTGTTTTAATTTGCATTTCTCTAATTAATAGTTATTTGGAGCATTTCTTCATATGATTATGGATATCTTTGATTTCTTCATCTGAAAACTGCCTGTTCATATCCTTTGATCATTTATCCATTAGGGAATGGCTTGTATTCTTATAACTTGACTTTGTTCTCTATATATTTGAGAAATGAGGCCTTTATCAGAGACACCTACTGTAAAGATTGTTTGCCAGCTTTCTGCTTTTTTTCTAATTGTGTTTGCATTGATTTTGTTTGTGCAAAAACTTTTTAATTTAATGTAATAAAAATTATACATTTTGCATTTTGTAATGCTCTCTATCTCTTGTTTGGTCATCTTCCCTTCCCTATAGATCTGACAGGTAAAATATTCCTTTATCTCCTAATTTGCTTATGGTATCATCCTTTATGTCTAAATCATATACCCATTTTGACTTTCTCTTGATATATGGTGTAAGATGTTGATCTATACCTAGTTTCTGCCATATTGTTTTCCAGTTTGCTCAGCAGGTTTTGTTTTGTTTTTGTTTTATTTTTTTTGGTCAAATAGTGAGTTCTTATCTCAGATGCTGGGTTCCTCAGGTTTATCAAACAATAGATTACTATTATCATTTACTACTATGTCTTGTGTACCTAATCTATTTCATTGATCCACCACTTTATTTCTTAGCCAGTACCAAATAATTTTGATGGTTACTACTGTATAGTATAGTTAGAGATCTGGTATAGCTAGGTCACCTTTCTTTGTATTTTTTTCATTAATTCTCTTGATATTCTTGACCTTTTATTCTTCTAGATGTTTTTTTCTAGCTCTATGGTAGTTTGATTGGTATGGCACTAAGTAAGTAAATTAATTTAGGAAGAATTGTCATTTTTATTATATTAGCTCAGTCTACCCACAAACAATTGATATTTTTCCAGTTGTTTAGATCTGACTTTATTTGTGTGAAAAGCATTTTGTAATTGTGTTCATATAGTTCCTGGGGTTGTCTTGGTAGGTAGACACCCAAGTATTTTATATTATCTACGATTATTTTAAGTGGAATTTCTCTTTCTATCTCTTGCTGTTGGGCTTTATTGGTAATATTTAGAAATGCTGATGATTTATGTGGGTTTATTTTATAGCCTGCAACTTTGCTAAAGTTGTTAATTATTTCAAGTAATTTTTTTTAGTTGAATCTCTAGGATTCTTTAAGTGTACCATCATATTGTCTGCAAAGAGTCACAAGTTTGTTTCCTCATTGCCCATTCTAATTCCTTCAATTTCTTTTTCTTGTCCTATTGCTATAACTAATATTTCTAATATAATATTGAATGACAGTGGTAATAATGGGCATCCTTGTTTCACCCCTGATCTTATTGGTAGTGTTTTCAGCTTATCCCCATTACAGATAATGCTTAGTGATGGTTTTAGATAGGTAACTACTTATCATTTTAAGGACAGCTCCATTTATTCCTATGCTCTAGGGTTTTTAATAGGAATGAGTACAATATTTTGCCAAAAGCTTTTTCTGCATCTATTAAGATAATTATATGATTTCTATTGGTTTTGTTATTGATAAGGTCGATTATGGTGATAGTTTTCCTAATATTGAACCAGTCCCACATTCCTGGTATAAATCTCCCTTGGTCACAGTGTTTGATCTTTGTGACATACTGCTGTAATCTTCTTGCTAGTACTTTATTTAAAACTTTTGCATCAGTATTCATTGGGGAAATTGATCCATAGTTTTCTTTCTCTGTTTTTAGCTTTTTCTGGTTTAGGTATCAGTACCATATTTGTGTCATAAAAGGAATTTGATAGGACTCCTTTGCCTATTTTTTCAAATAGTTTATATATTGGAATTAATTATTCTTCAAATAGAATTTGCTTGTGAACCCATCTGGCCCTGGAGATTTTTTCTTAGGGAGTTCATTGATGACTTGTTCAATTTCTTTTTCTAAGGTGGGGTTATTTAAATATTCTATTTCCTTTTCTGTTAATCTGGGCAATTTATATTTTCATAAATATTCATTGATTTCACTTAGATTGTAAGAGTAATTGGCATATAGTTGGGCTAAAAATTTCCTAATGATTGTTTTAATTCCCTCTTCGTTGATAGGAATTCACCCCTTTTATTTTTATTTTTTAATTTTTTTTAGGCAATTGGGGTTAAGTGACTTGCCTAGGGTCACACAGCTAGTAAGTGTCAAGTGTTTGGTCTGAGGCAGGATTTGAACTCAGGTCCTCCTGACTTCTGGGCTATCCACTACACCACCTAGCTGTCCCTACCCCTTTTATTTTTGATGCTGGAAATTTGGTTTTCTTCTTCTTCTTTTTTTTT
>NW_020954557.1:47305427-47369078 GCF_900497805.2 Vombatus ursinus
TTATTTTTGATGCTGGAAATTTGGTTTTCTTCTTCTTCTTTTTTTTTAATACTTTGTATAATGTCTTTTTTAAAAATATATTTATTTATTTATTCATTTTTAGGCAATTGGGGTTAAGTGACTTGACCAGGGTCACATAGCTAGTAAGTGTTATGTTTCTGAGGCCAGATTTGAACTCAGGTCCTCCTGACTTCAGGGCCAGTGCTCTATCCACTGTGGCATCTAGCTGCCCTGGTTTTCTTCTTCTTTTTTTTTTTTTGAATCAAATTAACCAATGGTTTATCTATCTTGTTGGTTTTCTCATAAAACCAGTTCCTAGTTTTATTTATTAGCTCAATAGCTCTTTTACTTTCAATTTTATTAATCAACTTTAGTTTTCAGGATTTCCAATTTGGTGCTCAATTGAGAATTTTTAATTTGTTTTTTTTCTAGGTTTTTTTTTTTAGTTACATGTCTGATTTATTGATTTACTCTTTCTCTATTTTATTGATATAAGAATTTAGAGAAATAAATTTTCCCCTAAGTACTGCTTTGGTTAAATCCCATAAATTTTGGTATATTGTCTCATTAGTATTCTCTTTAATGAAATTATTGTTTCTATGATTTGTTCTTTCACTCACTTAATCTGTAGGATTAGATTAATTAGTTTCAGATTAATTTTTAGTTTATCTTTCCACTGCCCTTTATTGAATGTAATTTTTATGGCATTATGATTTGAAAAGGATGCATTTAATATTTCTGCCCTTTCACATTTAAATTTGAGGTTTTTATGCCCTAATACATGGTCATTTTTGTGTAGGTGCCATGTATTGCTGAGAAAAAGGCATATTCTTTTATATCGCCATTCAATTTTCTCCAGAGGTCCATTATATCTAACTTTTCTAAAATTCTATTCACCTCCTTAATTGCTTTCTTGGTAATTTTGTAGTTAGATTTATCTAGTTCTGAGAGGAAAAAATTGAGGTCCCCTACTAGTATAGTTTTGCTGTCTATTTCCTCCTGTAACTTAACTTCTCCTTTAAGAATTTGGATGCTATATGCACTTGGTGCATAATTAGATCTATTTTTGTTTGTACTTTGTCTGAGATCATACTTGCTACCACTGCTTTTTTTAGTTAGCTGAAGCATAATAGATTCTGCCCCTTACCTTTACTGTGTGTGTGTGTGTGCTTCAAATGTGTTTCTTGTAAACAACATATTTGTAAGATTCTGGTTTTTAATCCACTTTACTGTCCACTTCTGTTTTATGGGAGAGTTTATCCCATTGACATTTATAGTTATGCTACTGTGTATTTCCCTCCATCCTATTTTTCTCCTGTTTATCCTCCTCTCTCTCCTTTCACCTTTCCCTCCTCACCAGTGTTTTGCTTCTGAGCACCACCTCCCCCAATCTGCCCTCTCTTCCGTTAGTCTCCCCCGCCCCTTTACTTAATCTCCACCCTTCCTACTTCCCTGTAGGGTAAGATAGATTTCTATACCCAAACGATTGTGTATGTTATTCCCTCTTTGAGCTAATTCTTATGAGCATAAGGTTCAAGAGATGTCCATTTCCTACCCTCCTGTCTTCCCTTCTCTGTAATAGGTCTTTCATGCCTCTTCATGTGAGATAATTTACCCCATTCTATCTCTCCCTTCCTTATGCTCCCATTATAATCCTCTTTCTCACCTCTTAATTTTTTTTAAGTTCTCCTCTCAGTCACCTTATACCTACACCCTCTGTCTACGTATACTCCTTCTAACTACACTAATAGTGATACAGTTCTTAAGAATTGTAAGTATCATCTTCCCATGTAGAGATATAAAGTTTAGCCTTATTGAATCACCATGTTTTCTCTTTCCTTTTTACCTTTTCATGATTCTCTTGAGTCTTGAAATTGAAAATAGAATTTTTTGTCCAGCTCTGGTCTTTTCATCAGGAAATCATGAAAGCCTTCTATTTCATTGAATGACCATTTTCCCCCCTGAAGGATTATGCTCAGTTTTGCTGGGTAGGTGATTCTTGGTTGTAGTCGTCACTCTTTTGCCTTCCAGAATATTATATTCTATGCCTTCTGATCCTTTAATGTTGAAGTTGCTAAATTCTGTGTAATTCTGACTATGGCTGCCTAATATTTGAATTGTTTCTTTTTGGTTGTTTGCAATATTTTCTCTTTGACCTGGGAGTTCTGGAATTTGGCTATAATGTTGTCATTTTGGGATCTCTTTCTGGAGGTGATTGGTGGATTCTTTCTGTATTTTTTTTTTTTTTTTGGCTAGGCAATGGGGTTAAGTGACTTGCCCAGGGTCACACAGCTAGTAAGTGTTATGTGTCTGAGGCCGGATTTGAACTCAGGTCCTCCTGACTCCAGGGCCGGTGCTCTATCCACTGCGCCACCTAGCTGCCCCAAGGTGGATTCTTTCAATGTCTATTTTACCCTCTGGTTCTAGGATGTCAGGGCAGTTTTTTTTAAAAATAATTTCTTGAAGTATGAGGTCCTTTTTTTGATCATGGTTTTCAGGTAGTCCAATAATTCTTAAATTATCTCTCCTGGATCTATTTTCCAGGTCAGTCTTTTTTTTTACAATGAGGTATTTTACATTTTCTTCTATTTTTAATCATTTTGATTTTGTTTGATTGATTCTTGATGTCCCCTTAAGTCATTAGCTTCCACTTGTTCATTCTCATTTTTAAGGAGTTATTTTCTTTGGTTAATTTTTTTTAATCTCCTTTTTCTTTTGACCAATTCTACTTTTTAGGGAATTGTTTCCTTCAGTAAAATTTATACATCTTTTGCCATTTTTTGTGCTTCCTTTATTAAGCTGTTGATTTTTTTCATGATTTTGGGGGGGGCTAGGCAATGGGGTTCAGTGACTTGCTTAGGGTCATATAGCTAGTAAGTGTCAAGTGTCTGAGGCTGAATTTGAACTCAGGTCCTCCTGACTCCAGGGCTGGTGCTCTATCCACTGTACCACCTAGCTGGCCCCTGTTTAATTTCTTTTAAAGTTGGGCTCTGCTCCTGATGTGGAAGGGGTCCTATTGGGGACCCTTATGCTATGCTGGGGCTACAGGGTTTGGCAGCTTGCCTAGTGCTTGCTGAGGCAAAGGTAGGGTAGGGGGGTGGGAGTGAGGTGGCTGGTGGTGGTGGCTCACCTGGTGCTGCACTGAGGCACATGAAGGGACCTGGTGCTGGTATCTGCCCATTTGTCTCGTGCTGTGGTGATGTATGTGGGGGGCCTGGTGCTGCCCTGGGCCTCAGGGCCTCCAGCTGACTTGCCAGGAAGCTGTATGCCCTGGACTTCATTTCTCTTTTACAGACCTTTCTTGCTGACCGTCCAAGATGTCTTGGGCTAGAAAATTGTTTCAACCCATGTTTTTGTTGGTTTTGCCATTCCAGAATTCATTTGGGAGCACTCTTTTATAGTTGTTTGAAGGTGAGTAGGGGAGAGTTCAAGCGATTTCCTGCTTGCTCTGCCATCTTGGCTCCCAGAAGTCCTCTGCTGTTTAACACTTAAAAAAATCAAATATGTATTCGGATGAATGAATAGAGGACGTGCTCATCAAATGTGCAGATTTGTTTGAAGGAAAGAGAAATGCCAAATAACAGAATCAGAATTCAAAACACTGTGACAAGCTAGAACAATGGGCTAAATACAAAGTTTCATCAATTTGGAAGTTCCCAGTAATGATGCAAATTGTGACTTATCCATGCCTGCCCAATTTTGTGACTCTTGCCATATCTCCCCATAAGTTCACCATAATGGGTACACTGTACAAGCTGGAAACCTGCTTTGCTTTCACCTGATATCAAGATGGAATCAGTGGAGCATTCTGGCTGTCCACCAATGATCTCTCACCTTCAACACATGATAATACTTGAAGTCAGGAAGATCTAGGCTTAAATCCCATCCTAGACACTGACAAACTAGGCAAATCATTTAACCTCTGCGGGCTTCAGATTCCTCATTTGTAAAATGAAGGCATTGGCCTTGATGGCCTTCAAGGTCTCCTCAAGCTCTAAATCTGATCCTGTGACTAAGTAATTTTTTGTTAACATATTTTTACTGCTATCCTTCTCTATGTCTCTATGTCTCTCATTTATACAATGTTTTTGTGAGAGTTATTGACAGGGTATTATTGATGAGCATATTAGTAGGGAAAAATCAGGCTCGCACAATCAGTATTCAACAATGGACCACACCACATCTTTACCACTTCACAATTGACTAGAAAACAGAGAACGTATGTTCATTGTTTGTTGATTATGAAAAAGAATTTGATAGAGCAAACACTACCTTACCATTTCTTTTTCAAGAAGGTATTCTCCCATTCACACATTAAATCATCCAAGATTCACTGAAAAATATAACAATGTTCAATGGCTCTCTATTCATAAACATCAGGTGAGGCATAAACAGAAATATATACTTGCCATTCACTACTCTAATAGAGATCCAGTGCAGAGTCTAAGTTGAAGAGAGGTTTCTTCTTCTTCTTCTTCTTCTTTTTTTTTTTAGGCAATTGAGGGGTTAAGTGACTTGCCCAGGGTCACATAGCTAGTAAGTGTCAAGGGTCTGGTTGAAGAGACATTTCTTGTGTATGGTGAGGTCCTCTGGATGCACGTGTTTGTAGGTGATGTTGTGTTGATTTCACTAAGTCCCCAGAACACTGCAGAGACTTCTGAAAAAACTCTCTAGTCACTCAAGAGTTTGGTCTGCTAATGCACACAGGAAAGCCCAAGTGTGTGAAAAATATCTAATGCTCAAATTTCAACACGCATTTAAATGTACAATTTGTTGAATTTGTCCATCAGTATGTATATCTGGGACAGACAGTACAATGAACAATGACTTGAACCCAGAGTTGAACAAAAGGAATATAGTAGGGGCAGTATTTATTTAAATAGGCTGGGCTAGATTCTCTTTAAGGGGGCAAGGAAGCTGTCCTGAATCACTAGCCTGACCAGAACTAGGATGAAAATGAAATATTATAGGGATAAATAGTCTTATACTTGAATTCCAAAACTCAGTTGCACAAGTACACAGTGAGGGAAGTGTAGCCAGGTAGTTCATGTTAAAAAAAAAAAGAATTAGTGGTTTTTTAATAGATTGTAAGCTTACTATGACAGTGAGCATTGTAGGAAAGGCCTGACTCAGGCTTGTCTCCTGGTAGTTCAGGATCTGGAACAAAATGACACTCACAGAAGTTTTAGCAGCTAACAAAAGGAGATTTACTTAGCAATAAATAGGGGAACAATATTCCACAAGGACATTTATCAAGGACACTGGGTTGATTCATTTGAGCATTGCTTCTAGTTGGTCATGTTGCTGGGTCAGCTGTCAAAAGCCACCCAGCTTTTTGTGTACAAGACAGCCAAAAAGCCAAAGGCATAGGCCCCTGAGCTGATTAAGGCTCAAGGACAATTTTTGATACAAGTTAAGGAAAAGAACTGGCTCAGCCCAGCCCACAAGGCAGGGGACGTTGGTAGACATCTCCGACCACAATGTGAGACAGTGGCCAAAAAAGCTAATTTGATCTTAGGATTCTTTAAGTGAGGCATAGGGCTCAGAACAAGGGAGGTAATTGTTTTGCTGGTCTCTGCGCTGGTCTGATCACATTTGCAGTTTTGTGTTCAGTTCTGGGCTTTTTAGGAAGAACATTGCCCAAACTGGAGTGGGTCCAAAAGACTGCAAGCAGGATGATAAAGGGACTAAAGACTTGAAAATATGGTAGAGGGAAAGAACTGAGAATATTTATCCTGGATAAGAGAAGACTTGGAGAAGCTGGGAGGACATGGTATAGGTTCAAATATTCAGAGAGTTATCTTGTGTAAGTAGAATTACACTTAGTGGTCAAAGTGTATTTAGTTTTCAAAAGAAGATTTGCAAACTACAAACAATTACATGGAAACATATTTCAACTGCAAATTAAAACAACTTTTCAGTTTCACTGACTTGCAAATTGGTATGAAAAAAAGATGGGAATAATCAATTTTGGATGGGTTGTGGAAACATAAGTACACTAAAGCACTGTGGTAGAGCTGTGAATTAGTACAACTATTCTGGAAAGCAACTTGGAATTAGGCAGACAAAGTCACCAAAATGTCCAGACTGTTCGATTCAGGAATTCTACTACTAGCAGCTCAGTGATAAAAAGAAGGGCCATATATAAATCAAAATTCTTTCCTCTAAGGGATAGCTGTCTGGCAGTGGGAAAAGGAAAGGATACAGTGGGAAATTTAGGCTATGTGAAAAAATAAGACTAGAGGCCATTCTGGAAAGCAATTTAAAATTATGCAAGAAAAATGACTAAACAGTTTATATTCTTAGACCCAGTAATCCCATGATAGGTCATATAACCCAGAAAGTCAAAGACAGAAGCAAGATACCCAAACATTCAAAGCAGCATTTTTTTGGTAGTAGTAAAGAACTAGATACAAAATGTGTGCCCATTAATTGGACATTGGCTGAAAAATATGGTGTATGAATGTAATAAACAATTACTGCATAGTTAGAAAAGAAGAATAGGAGGAATTAAAGAAAAATGGGAAGATTTATATGAACTGATACAGAGTAAAGTGAGGAGAACCAAGAGGATGATCTACACAATGATTACAGTGGTGTAACACTAAAAGTAAGTTGACCTCTGAGTAATAAAAAAAAAATAAAACTGGTGAAGTTTTTTTCTGGTGATGAGATAATGAAACATCCCTCTTCCCTCATGTCAGAAAGTGAGAAGGACTAGTAAGACTCACTATTGCATACATTGTCAGATAAGGTATCTGTATGGGATCAATTCACTTTGTCACAAGGGAGGGCTTAATCTGCTACGAGTGGTTAGAAAATTTGTTGTGATATAAAGATAAAACACATTAATAAAACAAAATTTGGAAGAGATATTAAACTTGTACTTGGACCTATATTGGCAGGATGAGGAGTGGTAGGTAAAAGTTCTAGAGAGGAAAATTTAAGTTAAATGTCAGGAAAAATTTACTAGCAATTAGAGCTAAGAATATCTAAGAGAGCTGTCTTAGGGAGGAAGTGTGTGCTACCTTCTTCACTAGAGGCTTTAAATGGAGGCTATATGATCACTTGTTCAAGAATGTGAGATTCCACCATTGTACTAAAGGAAATGATGAACAGGTGGATTTCAGAAAAACCTGGAAAGACATACATGAACTGATGATAAGTGAAGTGAGCAGAACCAGGAGAATATTGTACACAGTAACAGCAACATTGTGCGATGATCAACTTTGATAAACTTTGGCTTGGCTCGTCCCTCAGCAATACAAATGATCTAAGACAATTCCAAAAGAGTCATGATGGAAAATGGTATCCACATCCAGAGAAGGAAATATGGAGTCTGAATGCAGATCAAAGCATACTATTTTCACGTTTTTTTTTGTTTTTTTCTTTCTTGTGGTTTTTCCCTTTTGTTCTGATTCTTCTTTCACAACATGACTAATGTGAAAATATGTTTAATATGATTGTACATATATAGCCTATATCAGATTGCTTGCTATCTTGGGGAGGAAGTGAGGGAGGGAAGAAAAAATTTGGAACTCAAAATCTTATAAAAGTGAATGTTGAAAACCAAAATAAATGAATGAATAAATAAATAAATTTAGAAAAAAAAAAGAATGTGGGATTCCTATGTCAGATACAGGTCACACCAGGTGATTGCTTAGTTCTCTTCCAACTCTAGGAATTCTGTGATTTGACCACAGCATAGTGGACAAGAGCACTGGAATCCTGAGGAACTAGGGATAAAACTTAAGACAGTAATAGTTAAATTAACTTTTTAATAAGGTCTATATAAATAAAGCCAAAGACTAAGTGTAGAATTTGGTGGAAATATGATTATTCAAACTTTAATTTTACATTGATCATTAATTTCTATGAGTATAGCAACTGCATTTAGCTTAATTCTAAGTATTTTTGTTGGTTGTTTACACAAAAAGAAACAGTTTATTCTCATAAACACTACATAGAAACAATTGCATTCATCTGAAGATTTATTTATTTCATGAATATTTGTACAAATTCTTGAGTTTACTTTGGCTGTCTTTCCATCAGCTATGCTTTGTGATCTCCAATACAATTATAGGCTGACCCTTACTTTCTACCATGAAAATTAAATTTATTCCTGACCTGTATCTCTGTGCATACATTTTATATATTAATTCATTCATATGAACTACAGATTTTATGGTTATTGTGATAATGCTTCGTTATACTTAAAGATATATATGTATATATGATATATAATTATATTAGCTATTAATTCTGCTATCGGTATATCTTATACATCCATATGTACATTAAAGTGTCTGTTAATTATTAAATACACTGTTCAGGAGCCATTGAGTTTTCTTTTTAAATGACCATGCAAAATTAAGAGCTTCCCAAGGGCTTTTGCATATTTCAATTGTTCTTTATTGCCTGGTTAATAATCATTTTAAAAATACTAAAACTATAAATTCTGGCCCACAAAGAATATGAAGCTATATGCAAAATTGTTGCTAATAAAAGAGACTTTACCTACAAAATTATTTCATCCAATTTAATGGTTTTATAATACTTATTTTGGAATTCTCTTACTCTATTCAAATTGATTTTCTATTGGTTCCATTTACTACCATAACTACCGTATTCCAGGTACAGAGACATTTCAATTCCTATAGGTATCCTAGGAAAAGGAGTCTAAAAAGGTTCTAAAAATTATAGCCTTAGAGAAAATGTTTTCACAGTTCAATGAAGTCCTTAGCAAGGATTTATTGTAATATTCAAAATTAACTTAAAGAGTCTTAGTGAAAGAGAAAGCCTAACTCAAAAGATCAAAATGCCTTCACTAATAATCTAGCTACACTTATTAATTTGTTTCTTTTATTTAAACAGAAAAGGCACAATGGACTTTAGCTAAGCAAGATAAGGAAATAAAATCCAAGTTTTCCATAGGAGTTTCTAGGCATTTCATTTTTATTTTGGGAAGTGGTGTTATTATTTTGTTTCCATGGGAACCATCACCACACAGACATCACTATGTAGTAACACAAACAACTAGGATGAATCTAACTTCTAGTCCAGAACATCACTTCATATGTCCCTGAAGATTGTATTGCTATATTAACTACCCAAAAATAGAGACAACAGGATGGTCACACAATTATGGGCTATATTTTCACAAAGGTCTAGGTCAAGATGTTACAGCTGTAGCTGGATAATCCTCTAGAGACTAGCTCCAATTCACTTCCCAAATATGGTTTATATTCCATTCCATTCCCCAATATAAATAAATAATACTTGAAGAGTCTGAAGCTATGCTGAAAAGACACAGAGATCACCCTTAAGTCAGCAAACACTTGACTCTTCTCTTGTCTACCACCACAGGCTCTTTACCAACCACCTAGATACTCACACCAGAGACCATGCCCTGGAGGAACTTCTATCCAGTTCTCAGCAGGGGTGTGTTGAAGCCAGTTCAAACCAACTTATGAGAGCTGATTGTTAAAAGTTCATTGTGAACATCTACACCTCAAATGGAACAAATGTTAACAAATCAGTGTTTGCTTTATTGTTTTATTGATGATCAAGACTTAGGAAGGCAATGTAGAAAATATTAATAATATGGATTAAATATAAAAGTGTGTTCTGATTCCTTCCTTCCTTTCTTTTTTCTTTCTTTCTTTCCTTCTTTCTTTCTTTTTTTTTTTTTTTTTTGGAGAGCTGGTTGTTTTACACTTATCAGCATACAGGCATACCTTGGAGATATTGTAGGTTCTGTTCTAGACTATTGCAATAGAGCAAACATCACAGTAGAACAAGTCACGTGAATTTTTTGGTTTCCCACGGTATATAAAAGTTATGTTTACACTATACTGTAGTCTAGTAAGTGTGCAATAGTATTATGTCTAAAAAACAATGTATACACCTTAATTTAAAAAATATTTTATTGCTAGAAAATGCTAACTATCATCTGAGTCTTCAGCAAGTCGTAAATCTTTTTGCTGGTGGAGGGTCTTGCCTCGATGATGTTGATGGCTGCTGACTGATCAGGGTGGTGGCTGTGACGGTTTCCTAAAATAAGACAACAATAAGCTTTGCCACATTGATTAACTCTTCCTTTCATTTGAATACTTAAGAGTTTATTGTAGGGTTATTAATTGGCCTATTTTTAATATTGTTGTGTCTCAGAGAGCAGGGAGGCCCAAGGAGAGGGAGAGAAGGGTGGGAGGGACTGCTGTTTGGTAAAAACAGTCAGAATATACACAACATTTATCAGTTAAGTTTACTATCTCATATGGGCTCAGTTCCTGGTGTCTCAAAACAATTACAATAGTAACATCAAAGATCACTGATCACAGATCACTACAACAGATATAATAATAATGAAAAAGTTTTAAATATTTCAAGAATTACCAAAATGTGACACAGAGATGATGTGAGCACATGCTGTTAGAGAAATGGTGCCAGTAGACTTGCCTGACACAGGGTTGCCACAAACCTTCAATTTGTAAAAAATGCAATATCTGTGAAATGCAATAAAGCAAAACACAATAAAATGAGGTGTGCCTCTACTACTGATTTTCGTTCTCCTGACAGGTGATTGCCTTTCCTTCAACGCTATTTGACTGATAACCTCAGTCACGCTTCATTTCACTCCTTCCTCTCAAGCCACCTCCTCAATAGTCTCCTTGCCAACTGACTTGCAAGTATATCTTTTCCTTCCTGCTCCTACCTCCCCTACTAAATTAACGCTACCAAAGTTCCTAGAAGGGGTATATCAGTCTAGTCCTCTATGCCTGCCTGTCACAAACTTCGTTCCTGCCCCACCCCCCAGCTTAAAGCCTAGTGCGAAAACCGAGGGAGTGCTCTTTTCTGACTTTAGAAAATTTGCAGATGATTGTCAGAGCCAATGAGGTATAAGGACATGTTCCACTGAGACTGCATTTGCATCTAGTATAGACATGTGAATGGAACATTCTACATTTAGTAAATAGTGCAAGGCTTTGAGTAGTTCATTGGCATATGACAAGGCCAGTTTAAAAAAAAAAAAGCAACTTGCTCCTAGGATACAGGTAAGTTCTGTACCTTTTCCCCAGCCACCACCAATTGCTGACACCAACTGGAGAACTTTAACATTTAAAAGTACTGGAGAAAGATGGTGGGGCCAAGATGGACTGGTAGTAAGATGAGGTACATCAGACTCCCCACACAACTCTTTCACAAAGATCTAGAAAATGTACTATATCTGGTCCTGACTGGGAAATAGAAGAAAAAATCAAGGTGAAGTATATTTCTAACCTGTCAGATTAGGGATGCAGACAGAGAGGTCTGTGGACCCTGGAGATAGGTTCTTGGCAGGGGTGCATTCCTTAGGATCATTTCAGGGCACAGGAACTGAAAGATAACCAAGGTTGTACACCTGGGTAAGATGAGGTGCCAGACTCAACGAAAAGGACTCCAACCTTGTGCTAGATGTAAGGACAGTTGTCAAATGGCAGCTCTATCATTCACTACCCAGTTCTGTGTTAGAAATACAAGTTCCCAAGGAAGGGGACCTGCACCTAAAAGTAATGTTGTAGAATTAGTAGCAGTCCTTAGAAGTAGGCTATGTATTGAGAGAAGAATAAATTCAGAAGCAAACAGTAGCTGTGTGGCTCCGGCCCCAGGAGAAGATCAGATCTCAGTTTCACCTCCTGCCCAGTCTGAAGCTTGAAGCAGAATAACCAGTGTAAAAATCCCAGACCAAAGCAGAATCAGCAGCTCTGTCACTCTGCATCTGCAGAGCTGTCCTACCGGCCAATAGTGTCTGAGTCTAGCAGCAGTCTACTGAAACTTCCAACTAGAGCTGCTAGCAGTTACCAATAAAAGGAGCCTTCAGCTCCCCAGCGAGCCAAAAGAGCCTGGATGAAGGTTGACAGATTATTTTATTGACAAAAGGAGGAACATCCAAAAACTAGAAGGCAGCATCACAGATGGGGGAAACAATATGATTAGTTAAGAATCCTGTAGCATCATACAATAGATGGGCAAAACAATATGATTGGTTACAAAGTGAAAAGCATCAAAGGCATGGGAAGCAATATAATTGATCGAAAATCAGGAATGTGGGGCTAGCAATCCCACTTCCCATTTTGTCACTAGGAAATTCTGATTGATTTAGTCCACCTGCAAGAATAACTAATGGTATATAGATAACAGATTTCCTCTAAATGGTCAGGGATAGCTAGTGGTACAGACATAACAAAACTAAAGTGATTTATAGGGATACAACTTTTAAACTTAACTCAGAGAGGAAGACTGAACTTCTGAACCTATAAACTAAACTTAACTCAGAGACAAAGAAATGTGACTTAGGCAATTATACAAAATGTCAGTGCTGATACAGAATGAATCAATTACAAAAATGGAGACAATATCAATTTTTTTCTCAATGATCTTCATCCCTAAGTCACAATAGAGAAAGAAAGCTCTAGATCAATAATCCCAATGAATATTAATGCAAATTTTAAAAATAAAATATTAGCAACAACACTATAGCAACATATCACAAAGATTAGATGTGTACCAGGAATGCAGAGCTGGTTTGGTATTAGAAAAACCATAAACATAATTGACCATATTAATGACAAGAAGAACAAAAATCATATGCTTATATCCTTAGATGCAGAAAAAACTTTTGATAAGATATCCCAAAGCTCCTCCCTTAATAAGCAGTATCTTCCTAAAACTATTATCTGTAATGGGGAAAAACTAGAGACCTTTCCAATAAGATTAAAGATAAAGCAAAAATGTCTATTATCACCATTACTATTCAGTATAATGCTAGAAATGCTAGCTATAGCAATAAGACAAGAAAAAAAATTGAGGGAATACACTTAAGCAAAATATGAAACAAAATTACTGCTTTTTGAAGATGATATGATGGTTTACTTTGAGAACACTAGATAATTAAAAAACTAACAATTTCAGCAAAGTTATAGTATATAAAATAAACCCACATAAATCATCGACATGTTTGTATATTACCAACAAAATCCAGCAAGAAGAGATATTCCAGTCAAAACTACTATAGAAAATATACAATACTTGGGAGTCAACTTGTTAAGACAGACACAGGAACTATAAGAACATGGCAAGAAAACACTCTTTACACAAATACAAATCTAAATAATTAGAGATATGTTAGACTGAGCCAATATAATAAAAATGACAATATTGCCTAAATTAATTTACTTGGTGCCATATGAACCAAATTACCAAATGACTATTTTATAGACTTGGAAAAATTAATAGCAAAATTCACCTGGAGAATCAAAAAGTCATGAATATTAAGGAAATTAATAGAAAAAAGTGGGAAGGAAGGGGACTTAGCAGGACCAGATCTCAAACTACACTGCAAGGCAGTAATCTTCAAACAATTTGGTACTGATTAAGAAATAGAGAGGTTTATCAGTGGAACAGATTAGGTGCAAAATATATAGAAGCAAATGAGAACAGTATCCTAGTGTTTGTAAACCCCCAAATCCTAGCTACTGGGGCAAAAACTCACTATTTGATCAAAAACTATTAGGAAAACTAGAAAATAGTCTGGGAGAAATTAGGTATAGACTAACATCTCACACCATACACCAATTTAAACTCCAAATGGGCCCATGATTTAGACATAAAGAGTTTTATCATAAACAAATTAGAAGATCAAGGAAAAAATTATCCCTCAGGTTTATGGATAAGGGATGGATAAGGGTTCAGGACCAAGCAAGAGATATAGAGGATCACAGAAGGTAGAATGAACAATTATGTAACATAAAATTAAAGTTTTTGCATAAACAAAACCAATGAAGCTAAAATTAGAAGAAACAGGAAATTGGTGAAAAAAGCTTTGCAGCAAGTTTCTCTGGCAAGTGCCTCATTTCTAAAATATGTAGGGAACAGCTGCAAATTTATAAGAATAAAAGCCAGTCCCCAAGGGAGAAATGGTCAATAGATATGAACAGGTAGTTTTCTGAAGAAGAAATCCAAGCTATCAATAGCTATATGAAAAAAATGCTCTAAAACCACTAACAATTAGAGAAACGCAAATTAAAACAACTTTGAGTTCCTACCTCACACACATCAGGTTGGAAAAGTTGATAAAAAAAGAAAACAATAGATACTGAAGGGGCTATGCCAAGTCAAATACATTACAGTAGAGCTGTTGGTAGAACTATGAACTGGTCCAACCATCCTGGAAAGCAATTTGGACCAACCAGATTTCCAGAGTATTCATGATGAAACAAGCTACTCTCCTCCTGATAGAGAGCTGATAGACTTATAGTGAGACTTTTTTGGCGGGGCATGGTCAATTGAGAATTTGTTTTCACTATACATGTAGAGATTTTTCCTTACTTTCTCAGTGTGGAGGAGGGCAGGGTGGGAGATTGAGAAGGTAGATCTTCATTTGAAAATAAAACTTAAAAACATTTTTAAAAACTGGGGCACCCTGAATCCCAAAGCTGTTTGGTGACTACTGGGCAAATGGCCATTTTCTAGTTATAATGTAGCCCACATAGATGAGGATTTGGAAAATGTGACGGATGGCCACCATAAGTTAGGGTAAGGTTTGTTATCAAGGGGGTTCAGTCTTGAATCATGGAGTTGTCAAAAGGAAATGTCAAACTTCTGCTTCCCCAACTCCTGTCTGGGAAATGGCACACATCACTGCTAAAGCCCCGATGGTGCAGAACTGCAGAGGCTTCTGCCATTCTTAGGCTAAAGGCCTCTGCTCCTTCTGAAAAAGCAGATCAGCACTTCAGTCAAGATTGCAGCTGATCCTGAAGGTGGAGGCTCTGAATACAGAATCCCATCAAAAAGCAAACAAGACTAGGAAGTCCAGCAAGGTTAACCTTTGGGAGGACCAAGTTTAACTGAGCAATCTGTCCAGCAGAGATATCAACTTGCCCAAGCACAGATGCTGTTTCCAGTGTTGAATTTCATTAAAACTCTACAAAGAGGCAGTGCCTCGGCCACAGGGAGGTTGCTTACAACTACTGTACTTTAAGTTGGTGCCCTTTCTACACGTTTCTGGGCTAATGCACTCCAGGGTAATGGATGTTTTGTCCCTAGTTTTTCCCATCCCATTTGAGAAAATGCCTTTGTTAAGAGGTAATTGAGCCTACGGTCTAATTGTTCATGAGAAGCATTCTGGTGACGGCTTGTAAACGGTGGGGTTAGAAATGCAGACCTGCCGATTTACCTCAAGAATACTTGCCATCTGGGGATTCAACGGACAGACCCAAAGGGAGGTGCTCCACTTACAATATGTTTTCACCAATATGTTAGTTTATTGAAGACAGGAATAGTTTTGTTTTTGTCTTTGTGTCCCCAGTGCCTAGTCTAGTGCCTGATCCATAATAGATGCTTAATAAATAAAATTCTCATTCATTGCAGAACTTAGAGTAAGTTATTTGACTGCTAGACCCCAATTTTTTCATCTGTAAAATGGAGATACTCACCCAATTCACTTCAGAAGGCAGCTGTTACAGACGAAGCCAACGTATTGATGTGTTTTGCGTTACTTTACTTATCTGTTTCAGTGGAGTTGTGTGTGAGAAAGCAAGAGAGCAAAAGAGTATGAGCAAGAGAAAGAGAGACAGAGAGAGAAAGAGAGATATTAGCGTGATATAAAAAATAAGAAAAAATTTAAATCATGAAAGATACACAGAAGAGAACAGAAGGAAATTCAGAAGGGGACAGAGACAAGCAAGGCAGTTTTGTTAATATTGTGCTAAACTTAATACACACTTAAAAACAGATCAATAGAAATTCACAATTTCATATAAAAAGTGAGTAGTTGTGAGGATATGATGGGGTTTTATTATGTAGTATAAAAAAAGGTTAAAAATGCCATACAAACATAAGGTATTATAACTGAAATAGCTTATAGATTAGCATTACAGTATAAATTCTATTAGTCAAATATACTACAAGAACACATTGTTGGGACTGAAATTATCTTTTGAGATTCCTTTATTTTGTAAAATGCCTATTTTGTGTCCATGAGCTAACTACTGTTCTTGCCAAGGTAATAACTTGGCATTGCCACTTGGAAAAGTGGCATAGTGTAATTCATTGAATTAGGGGAATGACCTGGTCAGAATTAACCTTCAGGAAAATCACTTTGGGAGCTACATGGAGGATGGATTGGATCAGGGAGAGACTTGAGACTGATTAGGATTAATTTTTTAAAATTTTAAATGTTTTTAATGTGATTTTGAAAATCTTAATTTATAAGGCAACTTGTCTTACTGTCACCAACTTTTCAACACAAAAATTTTTATAATTCTTTATTTTCCATAAAATTACAACATGAAAATTGGGGTTAAGTAGTTTTTCTCCCTTGCCAGTCCTGCTAATCACAAGGCTTAATGTCCTTAGTCCATCCAAACAGACCAAAAAATAGTCTTTTTGATCATTGTAGAGATGGCTATTTTCCAATGACTCCATGAGATAGTATGAAATATTGGGATAAAATTAAAATATTGAAAAAACAGAAATATACCTGATATCAAAAACAACTGGCTTAGAAAATAGGTTGAGAGAGAATTTAATAATCATATTCTCTGAAAATCATTAAAAAAAAGTTGGGACACTATATTGCAAGAAATCACTAAGAGAAATAAATCAGAAATGAAAACTACTCAAATACTCTCAGAACCAGAAAAGAGTTGAACATATACACACAGAGAAGTTTAGTGTAGAAATACATTAAGCTAAATAGAGAAACAATCAGTAATAGAGAAGAGGGAAGAGGGGGGATAATACCAAGGAGCAAATATTTACAAGCAAAACAAATTTCTTAATCCCAAAGTGGGGATGAAAAGGAGGAGAAAAAGAAAAGAAATAGAATCTAAAAGGTTGGCCACCAGTTGGGGAATAGCTGAACAAATTGTGGTATATGAATATAATAGAATAATAATTAGAAAAGAGATGATTTCAGAGAACCCTAGGTATTATGAACTGCTTCAGAGTGAAGCAGAACAAGAACAATTTCTACAACAGCAACATTGTAAAGAAAAACAAAGTTGAAGGACTTATGAACTCTGGTCAATGTAATGATCAGAAGACCCATGCTGAATCATTATTACCCAGTTTCTGATAGAGAGGTATTGGACTCAAGGCGAAGAAAGACACACATTTTTGTACACTGTGAATTTTGATTGATTTTTGCTTATTCATTACAGGGTGGGTTTTTTTCCCCTTTATCTTGGTTTTTAATTGTGGGAGAAGAGGTGATGGGAGGGAAAGAGGATTAGTATTAGTGCTGTCCCCCCAAAGAGCCACTGTAATATTTCTAAGAACGCAAGGAATAGAAAGAAGTTTAGAAGGCAGCACAAGAAGGTAATATATAGGATTTACTACATACTTTTTAAAAAAGTAAAGTAGAATGAAATGGAAATTTATGGTTTCATATGCAATCCTCTTTTTGTCTTCTGTTGTGTATATGTAAATGTTTTTTGGTGCTTAAATTCAGAACAAAAATAAGAAAAAAGTATAAAGAATTGTTTTTAATTTGAAAAATCAATTTAATGGTATTCAAAAGTATTAAGTTTATCATGCAGTTCATGTTATTTGCTTACCTCTCTCTGTGAATAACTTTGGGGAAGCCCCTATAACCCTTAGGATTTGTTTCTTCAATGTTAAAATGAAGGCAGTAGAGTAGACGATCTTTAATATCCCTTCCAATTCAAAATCCTGTGTTTGATTCATTTTGTAAATTGGGAGACTGAATCCCAGAGAAAACATACCTAATTAGTATCAGACTCAGAACTTAGACTTAGGTCTCCGGATTCCTAGATTGAAGCTCTTTTCATTACATCACAATTCTTGAATAATGGTCTGAAGCTAACAAAATTAAATTTAGTAGAGATAAATGTAAAGTCCTGCACTTAGGTTCAAAAAGCCAACTGTACAATCAATCAACCAACAAGCATTTATTAAGGTCTTACTATGTGCCAGGCACCATAATGAGTACTAGAGATAAAAAAAAATAAAAAATAAACTGTGCCCTCAAAAAACTCATGTTCTAATCAGGCTAATTACATATCTAATTAATGTAGATATGTAAGTATATACACGATATATACAAAGAAGATACAAAGCAAATTTTGGAGAAGGAAGAAATAGCTAGGTAAGACTAGGAAAGGAGGACTGAGATGCTTAAACAGAATCTTGAAGAAAACCAGCGATTTCAAGAAGTGAGGTAAAAAGGGAGAGCCTTATGGGCATGGAAAACAGGTAGCACAAAGGCACAGAGATGGAAGACTGCGTTATCATGTTTGAAGAAAAGCAGGTAGGCCAGTACTTTCGGACCACAGAATTCATGAAAAAGAGTAACGTGTAAGAAGCATGAATAGATAGGAAGGGGTTGGGTGATGAAGTTCAACAGAGGAGTTCGTGTTTGTTCCTAGAGATAACAGGGAGCCACTGGAGTTTACTGAGTAGGAAAGGTGATATGGTCAGACTAGCACTTCAGGAAAATTACTTTGGCAACTTATGGAAGTTAAGCTGGAAAGGGGAGACTCTTCAGGCCAGGAGACCAATCAGGAGGCTATTGCAATAGTCAAAAGGTGATGACTGAAAAGATGTACACGATGTGGTAAAGGTGTTAGGGACAAGATTTGGCAAATGACTGTATATGTGAGGTGGAAGGTGAGTGAGAAGTCGAGGATGACACTGAGGCTACATATCTGGGTGACTGTAAGGATAGTTGGGATTTTGATGGTAGTTAAGTGCAGAGGATGGTTGCCTTTAGGAAAAAGGAAATAAGTAGTTTTTATCATATTTTTTGAGATATTTCTAGGATATTCCATTCAAAATGTGTACTAGATAGTTGGTGATGTAGATGTGAGGGTCATGTGCACAGAAATCATTGAAACAAGGGAGTTGATGAGATAAAATAAGACAAGTATAGAGGAAATAGAAGAATCCAGGCTGAATACTGGGGTATACCCACAGCTTGCAGCAACAGCCAGAGCAGTCGGCAAACCAGGAAAGAATATAAGGATAAACAATACTTCATGTAAAAAGTACCTGGGCATTTTCATGGATTGTAAACTCAGTATCAGCCAATAGGATAATTTAAATACTCAAATGTATCTGTAATCTTATTTAGCTCTCCCCTTAATAATAGAGGCTAAAACCTGATGCATACCTATCTTATGTGACTTGTTCATGTCATCCCATAAGTTTGCCATGAGATCCTCCCAATGTGGCAACTCAAGAAACAATAGTATTACATGACATCTAAAAAGCTAACATGATACTAGGCTGCATGAATAAAAGTAGAGGGTCCAAAATGAGGGAGGTGATAGTCTATTTTACTTTGTCTTAACCAGACAATATCTGGCAAACTCTATTTGGTTCTGGACACCACATTTTAAGGACAAACTAGAATTAGTCTAAAGGACAAAGACGAGGATGGTGAGGACTCAAAACAGTGGCTCATTTGGGAAAAAAAAAAAACAGAACTTGAGATCTTTAACATGAAGGAGATTTAGAAGGATCATTAAATACTTAAAGGCCTAAGAGGAACCAGACTTCTTGATCGTAGAAGGCAGGAACAGGCAACAATAAGTGGAAGTAACAGATAATGCAGGTATTTTTCCACAGGCTGCCCCCTAGCCTTCCTATAAGGTGCCCCCTCCTTGCCTTTACCTCCAAGCTTCTTTGACCTCTTTCAAAAAAGCTCAAATCCCACCTTCTGCAAAGAGCCTTTCCTGGACCCCTCCCATTGCTAATGCCTTTCCTCTAAGAGGACCTATCATTTACATTCTATATACAATCTCTATGTACGTTGTTTGCATGCTGTCTCCACCAAATGTGAGCTACCTCAGGATAAGGGCTGTGTTTCTCTTTCCTTTGTATCTCCAGCACTTAGTACAATGCCTGGGTGAACAAATACTTTTTGATCAAACACAAGGAAAATCTTTGTAAGAATTAGAACTGTTCAAAAATGGAACTGGGACATGAGTTTTCTGTCATTAGAGAACATTGTCAAGTAGTTGCGGAATAAACACTTGTCAAGGCAATAAACACTTGTAATGGCATTCATGCTTCAGATGTGGATTGGACTAGACGAGCTCTGACAATCACTAAGATTATAGGATAAATTATTTTTAAATTGTTTACTGGATGCATGTACTGGTAACAGATGATAGAAAGTAAGTGACATCAACTGGGAAGAAAGCATACTAGCAGTCTAATGCTTACATAGAACTTCACAGGCATTGAGGAAGATAAAACTAATTTATCTGTATTAAGTAATTTAACTATATAAATATCAAAATGGCACATGGAGAATCCTAGCGATGAGAGTATCATTCAGTAAGTTACTGATGCAGAAAATTACATTCCAGTCATTTGAAGAAGTTTATATTCTTCTCAAATGTATTAACTCACCTTCAGAAAGCAGTTGTTCAATATCAAGGTACAGGTTTACAGAAAAAAACAAAATTTATTAGGACAAGAATATTTTATCACTTAAGGCCTGTAAAGCTGTATTTTCTCTCTTTGGTGTTCTATCATATTTATATATACACACATTTCTGTACATATTAATGTATCTTGCCTAATGTTACTTCATTTCCCTAATCACATGACATTACGTAAAATACATTATAATTGAGATCATAGTAACAATGTCCTAAAATGAAATATTAGGAGGAAGAATGGAAGAAGATAGATTTGAGGACTAAGGGCTCTATGGAGCCAAGCTAGTCAGTGTGGGAGAGTGTTGTGGGTGTAACTTGAGGCAAGGGATGACAGGGAGTGATTGGGTGGAGATGCAAGAACTGAGATACTCTAACCATGGAATTGGTTGGAGGAGGCAGATGTTAGGATGGACATGAGTTGAATGAGCCTGGGCTAATCTTGACCAAAGAATACTACAGAGGAAATTCAAGGGCTCAATGGAATATTGTAATAACACATTTACTGGTGTTACTGACAAAAGATATTGGTTGGTACAATTTTATGTAGGGAATGTATGTATCGCATAAAGTTCTAAAAAAAATTTTTTAAATTCTTTGCTACTGAAATTCCATAAACAACTACTAGATCTGACATATAGACAGATGGCTATCTGTAAGGCTGGATGTGATCCAACATAATTTAACCTATTAGTTCTCTAAGTCACTTTCTCTACAACACATACAGGTAAATGAGATGTGTTTATTTATGTTTTACATTTACAAAATAACTGAGTAAATGGTACACATTTTTTTCCACATTAAATTATTCTAAGTACATTTTTTAGGGGCTAAGGGCCTCTGTTAATAATTTGGAAAAAATAAAAACCAGAGGAGTAATTCCATGCTGGACACTTAAGCCTAAAAATTAGATCCTTAAAATTAACATGTTTTGGTATAATTGTCTCAGTAAGACTTTATTTCAATGGCACAATCCTTTAAAATAGTTACTGTAACATGCCCTGTATTAATGAATATTTATAAGAATTTTGAGTTTTGTTGTTGAAGATTACATTGACAAGCATCATATGCACAGTGAATAAACCTATTCCCTGTAAAGCAATAAATGAGATTTTATGAAGTGAACTAGAAACATTTTTTAAAAATCATACTTTTTTGCATTTCATTCCAAAAGGAAAGTATGAAAATTTGGAATATATTGATATTGCATGTATTCTTTTAGAATATAACAACTAATTTTTCTGCTACTATATAAAATTTAAGTACGAGCTACTTTTCTTATTCATTTAAGCCATCCCCAATTTTGTTATGAATCATTCTTTATAAGTAATTTCAAATAAGAAAGTATTTCAGAAGCTGATGACCAAACTACAACAGAAGGTTCCAAAGAAACATCCTGAGGCAACCGAGAAATCAATTTATGTAAAAAATACCCTTTTCGAGGCATAGCAACATCATTCTTCTTTAGAGAGGTTATCGGACAGAAATCATTCTCACCATCACCCAGATAAATAATTTTGGCGTATTTCATTCCTTTTTGTAATTGTTTATCTAGAAATTCTACCATAACTTTTCTTTTACAGAGATTCTTTGGGCACTTATCACAATGATGAACATGAACACCTTCCAGAGTAAGATAACCATTGTCATTGAAAGCTGCTGGGTTTGTAAACACTTCATCAAACACATCACGAACAGCGGCAGCTCCTAAAATCCAATCTATGAAGACTGTATTTGAATCTGAAATCATTATGCAGTCAAAAATGTCTTTATTTTTTCCAACAAAGGTTATAAGCTCTATCATTCCTTCAATAAAAGGTATTTCTGTCATAGTTCTTTTCATTTCATATTCCCTTATTCCTTTATCTCCTAAATATTTAAAGACTCTGCCCATATATTCATTCCACTTTCCTTTTTCATAAGAATCTTTTAGTTCATTAGGAAGATTTTTCTCAGGAGCACATTTCATAATCCAGGTGTCACTATTTTCATCTATGACTGTATGGTCAAAGTCAAAAATCAGTAGAAATTTCATGGCTGCAGAATAAGATTTGTCTTACTCTGAAAAAGAAGAAATGTTATTTCTCTAAATATATTCTATTTTAAATATTTTCCTTCTATACTTAGATCAAACAATTTAATCAAAATATTTAATTTGAAAACATGAAAAGTTAAAATGTGTAAGAGGCTAAATTCTTCTCAATTATAGACACAGGAAAACTACTACAGCATTTTTCATTAGGGAGACAGAAATTTCCTCCATAAATGTAATACTCTACTAACTCAACCCGATATGGAAATAATCCTAGATTCTTGAAAGCTATGCCAGTGAAGTATAAGCTATGACAGGTTCTACTAAATGGTAAGTAAGAATCTAGATAAGTACAGAACGGCTCATCAAAAGAAGGTTAGCTAGCTATGAAAAAGACAAAAATGCAAAATAGCCTTTCCATGTTCTCAGTGTCAGTGGCAGAGTGACAGAAAAGGAGAAAAGAAGGGCCCAAGAATCATACAGTTTTTAAGTAAGCATTAAACTTTTGGTACTATGTACAACCTTTGTCCAAAGACCAATGAATAATGTATTAATAGAAGTGAACCACATTTATCTTGTTAAAACCAGAATACATGGGGAAGATGTGGCTAAATGAAAGTATGGCTCAAAGGTTCTTCTTGGAGAGATAAATTAATGATCTGGCAGAGTTGGTTTGAGTCTATGGTTAAAGTACATGAAACTGATATTTTGATAATTTTGATAAGTTACCATGAAAGCACCATCAAGGTGCTTATTCCTTATTACCAATATTTAGTGCAAAGGATATAGAAAAATTATTTTAAAATCTTGACGAGATTGTCTAATGGATCTAGGATCTCACTGATAGGAGGACTCAGTCCTCTAACAGTGGGAATGGCAACCTATCAATCACCTTCCTGCCAAATTAACTGGATTCAACAAATATTTATTAGGGGTATCCGGATGGTGCAGGGTTAGAGGCCTGGGCCTGGAGTCAGGAAGACTTGAGTTAAAATATGACCTCAGTCACTTAATAGCTGTGTGACCCCTAGGCAAGTCACTTAACCTGTCTGCCTCAGTTTTCTCATCTAAAAAATGGGAATAACAATAGTACCTACCTCCCAGGGTTGTTGTGAGGATCAAATCAGATATTTGTAAAGCACTTAGCACAGAGTCTGTCAAATAGCAGGGGTAATATAAATGTTAGCTATTATTATTGTTGTTGTTGTTATAATATGTCTATCATGAGTCTGTGTGAATTCTTAATCATGCCATCCTTAAATCCTTTCACTTTGACTATTTCAATAGCCTCTCTGCCTCATGTCTTCATTCTCCAATCCATGCTTCACACAATTGCCAAACTGATAGTCCCCTGGACAAAGAAGCTCCAGTGGCTTCCTCTTTTCTCTAGGATAAAAATATAAGCTCCTCTGCATAGTATCTAAGATCCTTCCCAGTCTGGCTTTGATCTCTTTTCCACACTAATTTCCCATGCCTCTCCCTCACGCATTCTATGTCCTAGCTAACTGGCCTACTCGCTGTTTCCTACATACTGTATTCCGTCTCCCACCTCTACGTCTTTGCATACGTTGTATGGTATGTCTAGAATGCCCCTCATGCTCATTTTTGCCTCCTGGAACTCCGTGCTCCTTTCAAAATTCAAATCAAAGTACTCTCTCCTCTTACATGAGGCCTTTCTTCATCGTCCCCAATTTGTTTATGATCTCTCCAAAATTACTGCAAATTTGCATTGTACATATATTTTTTTTAATTTATCTGTATAGATGGTGCTAGAGTCTAAGGTCCTTGAAGTGGGGCATTACCCCCCCACTACTTCACTTCTGTTACTGTAGCCTAGGGCCTATCATAGTGCTTCGCACATAGAACATTTTACAAATGCTTGCTGAATCAGATTGAAAATTAAGTCAAAACTAACCAAACTAAGTCAAAATACACTTTGATAATGGGTGAATTCAATGCAAAGTTGGGCAAAGGGAAGGATGGCAAAAACTAAGTTGGAAAATATGGTTCTGGATCAAGAAGTGGAATAAAAAAAAACAAGGGTTTCTAGACTACTTTGGAGCCTAAGCCACAAATAGCATCACAAAAATGAAACTGACCACCGAACAGGAAATAATTGATTATAGATGTAGCAGTCATTTCAGAATGACTGTACAATCAGATAATAAGAGGAAAGTTCAAAGTAAATACAAAATTGGAAGAAAGGATAAAGATGAGGAGATGCCAGATGATTACGACAGTTTTAACCTGACCTGTTTAAACAACTTGTTGACTCTGAAAAGAGAAAAATGAACAAAATGAAGGTACTGTTTCTATTACAATTTCTTAGAAGTTAAACAATGCAAAACAGTTACTATAACAAAGAGGCTGAAAGAGTTCAGAAACTACATGAAGCCAGCAAAGCCAGAAAAAAACTTAACGTTTTTTCTAAGGAGAAAGATATGGCAGCAAAGGATAACAATACTTTAAAGTATAAGCTATTTGCAAAACATTACAGAAGAGAAACAAAGAAAACCATGGGTAATGCCTCACAATATAGCAATAAGCAGTGAAGAAAACAAGTTAGCAAAGAACCTCATGTGATACCTAAGCCAGATTATAACTGGAAGTATTTATAGATGTGGAAGCCAGAAAAAGAGATGCAGAACAAACAGTTCTGCTGACATTTCTACAGCAATCTAGTTTCCTCAGTGGAACTAACACATTCAGACTTTCCCACGGTGGGACCAGATGTCTATGGGAACAAGCAGCAATTCTATGTACGATGAAGTCCAGAAGAAAACTAGGCCTGTCCAGATACATAAAGAAAAAAATCTTTGTCCCTTTGCTCTATCCCCACTGATGCCTTGTCAGACCCAACCCTGGGTTACCCAGACCATGTGCCTTTCATGCTCTCAATCAAGTGTTGTTGAAGGGTGCTGGAGGAATTCACATAATCAGGCTAACTGGATCCACTATGAATTTGTTAATCTAATATTACACTGTCTACACTGTAGTAAGACACATCTTTTCCTTTTCTCCTAATGGACTCCCTATCATACTCCCCACAGCTGCCATTTTAAACCTTTTCTCTTCTCAAACCTCCTAAACCATTCCCTACCCTCTCTCTCTCTCTCTCTCAGCAAAGGACCTCACAACATACTATGCTAAGAAAATAGAGGCCATTTTAAATAGTCACTATTCTCTCTCTGTCTATGTCTCAAAGTCCTATGATCAACACTCCCCATCTTTCCCCAAAAGCTAACCTCTCTACTTTTTATCTTGATCCCATTCCCTCCACTAGCTTGCCCCTACAATCATGCCCTTTAATTTTCTATCTTCCCATACTGAATCCTTCTCTGCTGCCTACGAACATGTTCAAATCTACTTGATCCTAAAAGCCCCTTTCACTTAACCAGACCATCCCCCCAAAGCTATGGTCTTCCATCTTTCCCTTTTTTCACAATAAAATTCCTAGAAAAGGCTGCTTACATTCACTGCCTTTACTTCCTCTTCTCTCACTCACTTTTTCAACCCCTAGCGATCTGGCTCCCAACCTCACATCATCCAAATGAAATTCTCTGATGGGAAATCTCCTTATCCTGCAAGATTAAATCAGATTCGATACTGACATCTCTGTAGCTTGGTGGTACAGTGGATAGTTTTGGGCCTGGAGTCAGGAAGGCTCACCTTCCTGAGTTCAAATCTGGGCTCAGATACTTACTAGCTGTGTGACCCTGGGCAAGTCACTTAACACTGTTTGCCTCAGTTTGTTTATCTTTAAAATGAGCTGGAGAAGGAAATGGCAAACCATTACAGTATCTGTCAAGAAAATCCGAATGAGGTCACAAAGAGTCAGACATGACTGAAACCACTACAACAAACTGACATCTCATCAGAAGCCTTGGCCCCTCTAACTGGAGAGCTGGACCAGAAGCTCTAAAACCTCCATTTAAGAAGGGGACCCACTACGGTCTCCTCTCCATTATGACACCTAACACCAGGTACCTTTTCTGTCTTTCATCCCCACTTTTCAGCTTCCTTTTGGTTGTTATCTTCCCCAATTGGATTGTAAGCTCCTTAAGGCCAGGGATTCTTTATTTGTATTTATATCCCAAGTACTTAGCACAGTGCCCAGCACACAGTAGGTATGTAATAAATGCTTACTGAATGAATCACCAATGATGTAGTAAACAACAATTTACATGGCCACGTATTACTTCACAGTTTTTATCCTCCTTGATCTATTATGTGGTATTAGGCATTGCTGACAGCCCCTTCATCCTAGATATACTCTCCTCCCTGGATTTTCATGACTTTGCTCCTCTTGGTTCTCCTACCTGCTTGGACACTTTCCCTCTGTTTCCTTTGCTGAATCCTTCAAGAATTCTTTATTTTAGCTAAATGGCCTTGTCATTCCCTGCACACACATCCATCTCTTGTCTCTCTAACTTTGTACAAGTATATTCCGGGCCTAGCATGCACTCCCTCCTCACATTTGCTTCTTACAATTCCTTGTTTCTTCCGAGGCTCATCTCAAGAACAATCTTTTATAGGAAGCTTATCCTGTTTTCCTTAATTGCTAGATCTGTCCCCCTGCTCACCCCCAAAATATTTTTACATTTAGCATTTGATTTTCTATATTCATAGTGTGGTCCCAATGAAACCATCCACAGATTGTAAGCTCCTAAAGGGCAAGAATTGTTTTGTTTCTTAATCCCCAATATCCAGTACAGTTCTTGGCACATAAGTTCTTAGTAAATATTTGGTAAATGAATCCGTGGAGGCAACATGATTTTTAAGGCATTCAAGAATCAATTTTGGATATATCTTAAAGAAGGGAAGCTTTCAAAAGAATAGAAAAGATTGTGGCTGGTTCTTTTACTGAAAAAAAAAAAAAGGGTGACTGCAAAGACACTGCCAACTCATAATATGTTTAATTTCTCATCTCTATAAAATCTTTACGGTTTAAGCAAAAGAATATTCTTGATGAAAACAGGAGAAGGGATCAGGCAGGCTTTTGCAGGCAATTTTCTACAGCAGATGGTATCTTCATAGACCCATACTGACAGATGTAGAGAATATAGAGCCTGCTATATCTACTGCTGATTTAAAAAGGCATTTGGCTTACTAGCTGTGTGACTCTGGACAAGTCACTTAACCCCAATTGCCTTTTAAAAAAAATAATAAAAAGGCATTTGACTATGCAAAATCAAATAGAACTTTATAGGCCTGTCTCAAACAAGATTCAGTAGACATTGTGCTAGGCCCTGAGGATACAACAAAAACCTTACTTTCAGGGATGTAACAATCTAATACAAGGGCAAACATGTTCATTAAAAAAACAAAAACAACCTGTGATGTGAAAGAAAGGGAGATAAATGCCAGTTCTAGATCCAAGCAAAATGCCACAAGAATTCTGATGAGGATTTTACTTGGAATGGAGGGGAGGGAAAAAGGCATGGACTCAAAGAGATCCACATGGGGGTGGGGAGAGTCTATTCTAAGCATGAGTGAATGTATAAGCAAAGGTAAAAGAGAAACTATGTTTAGATTATGTAAGATTTAAGGAAGTAGAGGCAAAACAGAAAATATGTAAAGATTATATAAAATTTAAGAACAATTGTGCCTATGGAGATTAACCTTCTTTGATCTTCTGAATACTGATATCATATGAGGCATATACCAGGGAGATACATGCTCACCTATGATGTTTGCCAGTGCATTGGATATCTTGTAAAGAGTCTAAACAGAAGTGATTCCCTTTTAATGGTGAGGTTTTCCAAATGCAATTCATAGAATACATTCTATTAATTGCTTCAAATCACAGCACACTACAGAGGTTCCTCAGTGAAACTGTTAATTTTAAAAGATTGGTTTACTCATCTAAAATGGAAAAAACAAGATAGATGAAAAACATATATTGTCCAAAGTACAATAGGCAACTGGACAGGAAACCCATTCAGTTAGTTCAACTATATATGGAAAAGTGTTGTATAAGAACAATTAACTAGGCTCAAAATTAAGTAAAGGATATCAGATTGAATCACATTTGGCAAACTATAGCACCTCTGAAGATCCTGTTGCTACAAAACTCCAATTTTTAAACACCAATAGCATTCAATGGATGCAAATAAAATAACAACACATTTTCCTACTAATCAAAATTGTAGATAACTTCAAGGTTGTTTCAAGGTATAAACAAAGTATAGGGGGCAGCTAGGTGGCACAGTGGATAGAGTACCAGCCCTGAAGTCAGGAGGACCTGGGTTCAAATCTGACCTCAGACACTTGACACGTACTAGCTGTGTGACTCTGGGCAAGTCACTTAACCCCACTGCCTAGCAAAAAAAGAAAAACAAAAGAACAAAGTATATACCTTGAAACAATCTACAATTTTTGTAGAGAAGATATCATTAAAGATACATGTGAGCTGGATCATGTAGTGAGAATCAGAAACAAATGAACAGCAAAATGTTCCATGGTACTTTTGAGATATTAAAAGAATCAGAGGAAGTCTTCAGGACATTGGTTGGACTCTCCCCTCCCCCCACCCTCCGGCCACATGGAGGATTTAAGCAAAGATATGAAAGAGAAACGTACAAGATAAGAAGGCATAGAGGAGCTATGATTTATACTGGTGTTGACAGCACTAAAATTAACTGAAGTGCAACTACATATAAGTATCTACCTAAGTCCAAAGTATATCTGACTACTTTACCATCTAAAATGATATCCATAACATTACCTGAATTCCTATTGGTATAATTCTACAAGCTAAGCGTCTGAAGGGTAGGTATAAAAGTGACCATGGGGCTAGGGTATCTTTAAAGATCAAAATGAAAGTATACTTAGCATTCTATTCTAACATGAATTATTATGAGACAGTTAAATTGAAAACTCAAGGGAGCAAAACAGAAGAAAATGTGGGTTAACTATGCCTACTAAAACACCCAACATTAATCCTCGAGATTACTTTGTTTAAAAAATGTTTAAAAATATGCCTGTTTCTGTTTACCAGAATCAAATTCTGACCAAAGTATTATATTGCACAAATTTTTGTAATTTTAAATTCTTATTCTAATAGGTATTTTTAAAAATTTATTAAAGATATTTAGCTTAATAATTAATTTCAAATTCCAATGCTCACTGGAATATTAATATTGTTGTGCTGCCATAGGCTAAATAGCAAAGAGAAAACAAGACACTTGATCCTAAATAATTTCTGGTAACAATTTTGTAAGAGATATGCAATACATAGATAGTCTGGCACTAATATGCCAAATAAAAATGGTTTATGAATGGTCTATCACTCTAGGAGGAAATGGATTATGATATAAGAATTATTTATAGCTTTATTTTGTTCCACTCCAGCTATTAGAGAATTCATGATTCCATTTTCAAGTCTACTGAAAAGAATGAAGATGCCTGAAAGAACAGATGGGGATTAGCAGTGGGGCTGTAAGGAGACTAATAAGAAACCAAAGGAAAAGACAACAGATGGTAATGAGTAGCAAAATGGAAGGTAAATGTATGAGAATTTAGACAGAATATAATAATAAAGAGGGTAAAAGCAATAACTAGGGACTATTTGTAGATATAAATTAAAAAGGTACCAAAAGGAAAAGGTTTTTATAGACAGGGATATAAAACCATAAAAACAACTTGAGATAAAAGGAAACAATAGTTTTTGGGTAAAGTTTAACACTTACCTGAAAATGTTAATAAGCTCCAAAGCACAAAGTAACCAAAAACATTCCTATATGAGACCTATCTTAACTTTGTTAAGATCTTTTAACTGTTAAGAGATTTTTAGCAAAAAGTACCTAAAAAGAAAAAGGAGAACACAACCAATATAAAAAAGAAAACACCAATAAAAGAGCTGAAATATTTGACATTTAAAAATGGGCAGTTCCCTGACTTAGGAATGACTTGTACAGATGAACAAATGGTGGAGGAGTTCAAATCCAGATATGCCCCAACCTCATAGAAGCAATTGACCATTCCCTAATCGGGGTTCAGAACACATAGAGATCAGAAATGTGTCTTCTTTTATGCAGTTAATAATTACTCACTGTTTCTATAGAAAAATGTAGTCTGAATTCCAAATCATAGGCTTAAAAATGAACTTTTGAAACATACCCTTCCTAAGGTGAAGACTACCTGTGATTTAGATTTATTTTTGCCACAGTGGGGAAGAGGTCACTAAACTTCTGTAGCTCCCAATCCCCCCACGTAGGTTGAACCGCTATTCTAGTTAACATAACTCCACTAGTCTACTTTGTATCCATCTACTAACAGATCTTTCTGTTGCTCTTCTTTGTTCCATTTCTTTGATTCCTGTCCATTTTTCATGCTATCTCCAGCACCCAATTATTATTGTAATAAATGTCAAGAGAAACAGCTAATGAAGAGATACCTACCCAAATTAATTTCTCCAAGGGAACAATGTTTTATTTCACCTTAGAGCTGGAGTTCAATGGCCAGAACCTTCTCATTTTAAATACCATGCAGGTTATTTCTCAATATGTTTCAATACACTTTCATGAGGAACAGTCCTTGCTTGGAAGCAATGGAAGTGAGGCTTCTTAATTACACCTAAAATTAAAAACCAATACCTTAATAACTTAATATGTGTCACATAACATCTCACTCCTCCTCTTTCCTCTTCCACTAAGAAAACACAGATTAGTATGGGAAAAAAATAAACATAACTGAAAAAATAAGCACTCACAGATGTCAAAGCAGTAATGTGGAGATTTTCAGATCCAATTTCTTTTAGATTTTAATGTCTAGATGAGAATCATGGAATAAGAACATTTAATGACAGAATTTTGAATCGTTCTACAAATATTCGGAGTTTTAATAGTCAAAAGACAACTCCAGATTCATCTCACTTCTCTACCAACTCAGAGAAGGTCTAGGGTTTTCTTCTTTTATCCACAAAAACGAATCTAATGGATTACTTATTTATATACATATCTGTTTAGTTCAGGTGAAAATTATATCCAGTAGCTATGGGAAGGATTACATAAGTCTGGTCATAAAGGAAGCTGGTTCAGTTTTACATCACTCACTAGGGACTTAGGTTACTCTAGCATGGGCCTATGACGTGTTATAGTGGATAGGAAGATGCTATAGTTTTCCCACTGAGTAGGGCCTTCTATATATACTTCATAGAGTTACCCAGATCCCTTGAGGGAAGCTTGGTCTCCCTTGGATCTCCAACACCAGGAATGACTCACAAGTCAATCTAGAAAGTCCAGGATGCCTTATGCTACTACTTCATCCTGGTTCTTCTCTTACCCATCTGACCTTTCTTTCCTGGATTTTCATCCAGGTCAACCCCACTAAACATGGGTGTCTTACAGGTTTCTATTCTGGACCCTTTTCTCTTTTTACATTATTTCACTTGGTGATCTCATCAACTCCCACAGATTAAATTATCATCTCTATGCTGATGATCTACTCCCTCAGCTCTAACTTCTCTGCTGACCTCTAGTCACACCTTTTAGACAACTCGAATTAGACGTCCAGTAGGAATATTAAATTCAACATGTCTAAAACTGAACTGATAATCTTTCCCTCTAAACTCTCCCCTCTTCCTAAATCTTGTATTATTATTGATGGTACTACCATCCTTCCAACCACTCAGGATCACAATCTAGGTATCATCCTATACTCCTCATTCCACCCCTACCACCCATGCAATTTATTACCAAGGCCTGGCAAAAATGCCTTCATGGCATCTCTCACATATTCCCCCTTCTCTCTTCTGATACTGCTACCGTTGTGGTGAAGGTCCTCATCGCCTCACACCTGAACTACTTCAATAGCCTGCTGGTTGGTCTCCCTGCCTCAACTTTTCCCATTTGAATTCATCCTCAAGAGCTGCCAAATTTATCTTCCTAAAATGCAAGTCTGACCATAACATCACATCCCTCCTCCCCATTCAATAAACTCAAGTGACATCAAGGTGATATAGTATATACAGCCCTGGATCTGGAGTCAGGAAGACCTGAGTTCAAATCTGGCCTCAGAGACCTGAGTTCAAATCTGGCCTCAGATACTTAGATCATTTTACCTCAGTTTCCTCAACTGTAAAATAGGGATAATAATAGCACCTACCTCACAGGGTAGTGATGATAAAATGAAACATCCTTAGCACAGTATCTGTCAAATAACAAGCACTATAAAAATGCTTCTTTTCTTCTTCCCCTTCTCCCCACTTCCATTATCTCTAGGATCAGCCAATCATTCAGTCACTATGTATTTATTAAGTGTCTAATATGCACCAGACACTGTGCTAAGTGCTGAGGATACAAAGAAATGTAAGACAGTCTCTGCCCTCAAGAACTTTACAATCTAATAGGGGAGAAAACATATAAACAAATATGTAAAAGCAAGCTACAATAAACAGGAAACATGATAAATAGTAAATAAGAGGGAAGGCATTAGAATTAAAAGGGATTTGGGAAAGGCTTCCTGTAGAAGGTGAGATTTTAGACTTGAAGAAAGCTAAGGAAGCCCGGAGCTGGAGATGAGAAGGTGGAACATTCCTGACATAGAATTTTCACAGCCAGTGAAAATGCCCAGTCAAGAGATGTGGTATCTAGTTTGAGGAGCAGCAAAGAGGCCAGTGTCAATCGATGGAAGAGTATGTAGAGGGTAGAGGTATAAGGGGGCATGAAGTATAAGAAGACTAGAAAGGAGGAGCACTCTAGGTTATGAAGGGCTTTAAATGCCAAACAGAGGATTTTATATTTGATCCTGGAAACAATAGGGAACCACTGGCATTTACTGGGTAGTAAGGGTGATGTGGTCAGTCTTGTACTTTTGGAAAATCACTCTGGCAGTTGAATGATGGACTGGAGTGGAGAGAGACTTGAGGCAGACAGACTCATTAGCAGGCTATTGCAATAGTGCAGGTGTGAAGAGATGAGGGCTTCTACCAGGGGTGGTTGTGGCAGTATCAGAAAAGAGAAGAGGGTATATTGGAGGGATATTGTAAAGGTGAAACTGACAGGCCTAAGCAACAGACTAGATATGGGTGGAGTGAGAACTGAATATGGTGGAGTGAGAGATAGTAAAGAATCAAGGATGACATCTAAATTGAGAGACTGGGGGACTGGGAGGATGGTGGTACTTTCAATAATAACAGAGAAATTTGGAAGGTAGGAGAGCTTATGGAGAAAGATAACAAGTTTTGGACATGTTGAGTTTAATATGTCTACAAGACATCCAGTTCAATATGTCTACTAGGCAGCTGTAGACTGGAGGAAGTAGAGAGATTAAGGTTGGATAGGTAGATTTGAGAATGATAATTGAATCCACAGGAGCTGATGAGATTACCAAATAAAATGGCACTGAAGGACAAGAGGGCATGGAACAGGGCCCTGGGGGCCATCCATGATTAGCATGGCCTAATCGAAGATCCAGCAAAAAAGACTGAGAAGATGCCAGTCATATAGGTAAAAGGAGACCCAGGAAAGCTTGATGTGACATATCTAGAGAGAAAAGAGTATCAAGAGGAGGATGATATGATAGTGTCAAAAGCTGCAGAGAGGTCAAAAACAATGAGGATTGAAAAAAAGGACTTCAAATTTATATTTATGTCCTCTGGCTTTCAAAGTCTTTCAGAACTCGACTCCTCTCTAACTTTCCAGTCTTCATAGATCTTACTCTTCTCCATGTACTCTGTGATCCAATGACACTGGCCTCCTTGCTGTTCCTTGAACACAATACTCCATCTCCTTACTCCAAGTGTTTTTCCTCCATGCCAGGAGTGGTCTTCTTCCTTATCTCTGCCTTCTAGTTACCCTGGCTTCCTTCAAGTCTCAGTTAAAGTCTCACCTTTTACAAGAAGCTTTTCCAAGAAGCTTTTCCATCCTCTTTAATCATTTTGAGATGATCTCCCAGTCCCCTCCACATTCACCCAACTTATCCTAAATATAGCTTGTTTGTACATAGGTAGGTGGTGCAGTGGATAGGTACTAGGCCTGAGTACAAATCCAGCCTCAAACTAGTAAGTATCTGAGTGTGCAACCCTGGGAAAGTCACTTAACCTTTGTTTGTCTTTGTCTGAGGTTCTTCAACTGTAAAATAAGGATCATAATAGCACCTATCTTACAAGGTTCAAATGAGATAATATTTATAAAGTACTTAGCACAGTGCCTGGCACATACGAAATGCTTCAAAAATGCTTGTCTTTTAATTGTTGGCATGTTGCCTCCCCTATTACTGTAAGCTCCTTGAGCACAGGAACTGGCTTTTTTGCCTTTCTTTGTATCAGTCCCTGGCATACAGCAGGCACTTAATAAATGCTAGCTGACTGACTGAGCTAGAAATGTATTGGATCAACCTTATTTGAATGACAATCTGATATGTTATATTCTACCCCTATCACTAATGTATAATGCAGCCTACTAAGACTCATTTGTAAAGTCATATAAAAAGTTATTAATATATTCTACTACCCATGTAAGTATTCATAAATACTTTTTAATACTTCAGTGAAACTAAGACTTTGTAGGTGTGAGTACCATTTTCTGCCTTTCCTCCCCCACCCCCATGCCATGCAAACTGCAACTCCTCTATGCCTTAACAGAAGGTCTTCATGAGCGGTAGCTGAAAAAATCCATCACCCTACAGCCAGCCTGATGGTTAATAATTTTTAACTACTTACAATTAAAATTACCTACAAGTTTTCCATAACATATTAAAATGAAACACACATACCCAAAATTACTGCTATTCTATGATTACAATTTTTTCATCTGGCAAACACTGTACATACAAAAATAATTTCTTTCTTCAACTATTTTTTACTAACCTTTCCCCTACTTACCTATGTCATAGGGAAGTACAACAGATGGTTGTGAGCCTGAAGTAATATGGTACAGCTGTAAATCATAACATCAGCTTTCATTAAAAAAAATTCTTAGTTTTCCAAAATACAGTTCTTTAAAACTAAATCTTTTAAAGTTTGGAACAATGGGCCTGGCCTAAGTTGTACAGCTGCAAAACAATGTTATTAGTTATAAAGTTCCTTTAAGTATTCTTCAATGTTAGTAAATAAATTTTAACATTAATCAAAAAATGGATCAAAGATGGATCAAGAAATGGATCAAAACAAAAGAAAACTGAAAACTGCCTCTGCTGTTTAACTACCTGGGTGACTTTGGGCAAGTCACTTAACTTCCTCAAGTCTCTGAGTTCTCTCACATATAAAATGAGGGATTTGGTCTCCAGTTCCTTTCCAGCTCTATGATCCTATGAAAGACAAAGAAATAGGAGAAAAGCAGAAACATTTTCGAAAGGAAATGAATTATATAAACTATGTAAATCCTATTCCTCACTTCTTTAATGGTCACAGTGAAGGATTTAAAGTACATTTTTGCTAATGAAATAATCTGTATATCAATGTGACTTAGGAGTTATTTTTACAGGCGCTAGGTACATTAATGCTTAGTTCTTACAAGTCTTATCCAGAAAATTTTTATTCCGGGATGCCTGTCTAGTCCCTAAAATAATCTCTAAATTATAAATAATTTAGAATTGCCAGACAATGTCCCTATTGAACTACTTATTTCTATACTGCTTATTTAGTATATAAACATTCCAGGACAAAGCAGGAATTTTACTTAAAGCAGATAGGAGGCGGCCTAGCACAGTGCAAAGGCTGCTGAACTATAACGAATAGATCCTGGTCTAAATCTCAGCCCTATTTTTGCTACTACTTTTGTGACCCTGGTCGAACTCTGGGATACTTCACTCACATGTAAAATGACGGACCGAATTATTTGTCTTCTAAGGTTTTCTTCCAGCCCCAAATCTATGAGCCTATGAATAGGAATTTAGAGATCATCTAGTCCAGGAGTTTTAAACTGGGCTCAGAGAGCTTGTTTTTCAAAATATTTTGACAGCTTCATTTCAACATGAATAGTTTCCTTTACACAATACATTTATTGTGCTAAGCCCTTTATAATCCTATGCATTTTATTTTATACTTTTAAAAAACATTATTCTGAGGAGTCCAGTACATAAAAAAGGTTAAGAACCTCTGAACTTAGACCAACCACCTCATTTTACAGATGAAAAAATAGACTTGGAAAGATGAAATCACTCGTCAAAACCTAGCTGGGGAGTGACAAAGCCCAGATCTCCCGACTACAAGCTTAGTAGCTTTATTAAAATAAATAAAAACTATTTTTGGCCGAATCGGTGATTTATCAGCGCAGGGCGGCTTAACCGCACAGCTCTTCACCATCCTTTCCAAGAGTCCCCCGGGGCACTGACAGCCTTGAGTGGTCAACAGGCCCCACCCTACCTTGCCCCAGGTCAAGGTCCGGCCAAGTGTCCTTAGGACGGGAGTGGGGATGGGGAGAGCAAAGGCAGAACCCAAAGTCTGTACCTCTACGGGGAGCTCGTAGGACCACAAATCTAGACCTGGGGGGGGGGGTGGAGGCCGCTATAGCCAATCTCCCCTTGGTTTACAGATGAGGAAACTGAGTCCCAGGGATGTAAAGTCCTTATTTATGGTGACAACTGGGAAACGTCCCGCCTCCTCCAGGAGAGCCCCGGCTTTTTGGATTTGGAAGCCAAAATATTCGAGACGCTTTGGGTAAGCTCCTGGGGGGTGCGGGTGGGACTGGGGTAAATGGCCTTCCAGGCTCCCCTCAGGGCGTCCCCCACCCCCTCGGACCCTCTACGGAGCGGGTTACGCTGGCTCTCCCTCCCCGAGGCTGCGGTCCCCGCTGCGGCAGCCGTCGCGGGGCTCCCCATCCCCCCCCAGCCTTGGGAGAGAGGACCCAGCCCGGTCCGCGGCCCACCCTCCCGCCTCCGCTGGCGCCCCAGGCACCGGCCGGACCCTGATCCCGCACTCACTGGCATCGCCCTTTGCTCCCCGCCCAGCCGCGGCCTCTGCTCCGCCCGCCCCCAGTAAAGGCCAAACCGTCCCTTCCCGGACACGACTCCGCCCCAGCCCCGCCCCCTGTACCCCCCCCGGAATCGGTTTCTCGCCTCCCGCCGACGGTTTCCAATCACTTCCGGGAGCGTTGCTAAGGAACGCGAAGCGTCGGAGGAAAACACTAGAAGGCTGCGGCGGCGAGCGGCGGGCGGGAGCGCTCTCGGCTCGGTTGGGCCCCAGGCTCCGGCCCTTCGGAGCCGCGGGGTGCCATGGCCACCATGGGCGCCCTCACCGACTCTCAGGTGCGGTTCGGTCGGCGGACCGGACAACCGCGAGAAGCCCCAGGTGAGCGGAGAGGGGATGGCCTCCCCCGGACCACCACGGGAGACCAGGCACGGGCTGCAGGCACCCGCGGCGAGGTCGGGCCCTCTGGGCCGTCTGTCCTGGGCTCCAGCAAACCCGGGAGGCAGGGGGAAGGCGGAGAGGGAGAGAAGAAGGAGAAGAAGAAGAAGAGAGAGGGAGAGAAGGAGGGAGGAAAAGGGGAGGGAGGGAGAGGAGGAGGAGAGAGAGACAGAGAAGAAGAAGAAAGAGGGAGAGAAGGAGGAAGGGAGGAAGGAGGGAGGGAGAGGGGGAGGAGAGAGAGACAGAGAGAAGAAGGAGAAGAAGAAGAAGAAAGAAGGAGAAGGAGAGAGGGAGGAAGGAGGGAGGGAAAGGGAAGGGGGGAGAAAGAGAGAGAAGGAGGGAGGGAGGAAGAAGGGAGGGAGAGAGAGGGGGAGGAGAGAGACAGAAGAAGGAGAAGAGAGAGGAAGAGAAGGAGGGAGGGAAAGGGGAGGGAGGGAGAGGGGGAGAGAGAAGGAGAGAGGGAGGGAGGGAGAAAGGAGGGAGGGAAAGGGGAGGGAGAGAGAGAGGGAGGAGAGAGACACAGAGAGAAGAAGGAAAAGAAGAAAGTGGGAGAGAAGGAGGGATGGAGGAAGGAGAGAGGGAAAGGGGAGGGGGGAGAGAGAGGGGGAGGAGAGAGAGAGAGAGAGAGGAGAAAGGAGAAAGAAAGAGAGAAAGAGAAATAGGGCTGATACAGGAGCCTTATTTGTGTAGCCACATAGCCAAGAAGGTGTAAGCCACAGGCTGAAGGAGCTGGCAGAAACAGCGGAAGTTAGGCGACCTGGCTTGGAGTTTAGGCTTTGACACAAAGGTCTCAGTTGCCAAAACTATTATTCTTTTTTTTATTGGAGCAAATCTCTAAGATATAATTCAATAAGGTTATCTGTAAAGTTGGGTTCAAAAATCACTTGCACAAATGGATGAAGGAAACATGACTAATCAGCAGCTTGTCTGGAAAATATTTGAGCATTTCAATAGATTGCAAACTTAATATGGGGTTAACAGTGCAATCTATGGTAATCAGGAAAGTTAATTCAGACTTAGGGCATGTGAAGAGAGACATGGTGCCCTTGGCTCAGGTTCTAGCCTGCCCTGGGTGCCCACAACATTCAGAGCATTGCGTTCAGGGTGATGGATAATCTCTTAGGAAGGACCCTATTAAACTTCTGAGCAGCTAGGGTGGTGACACAAGTCTTGAGATCACATCTTATGAAGGTAAGTTCAAAGAACTCAAGGTGTTAAACTTGGACAAAAGAAGACTTGGGGTGGATGTGAAAACTGTCTTCAATGATTTGAATGGCTGTGATGAACAATCAGATTAATTTGTTTGACTTGGCTCTGCAGGGCAGGATCCAGAGCGTGTGTGCAAAGCACATCCTTTAGGTGCATATAAGAGAAGCCATCCTAGCAACGCGGGCTCTCCAGACATGGGCTGGGCTGCCTGAGGAAGTGCTCGGCTCCCTTCACTGGTGATCTCCAAGCACAGAGTGAGGGGGCACTTGCCAGAAAGGCTTAGTGAAGAATTCTTCTTTGGTTCAGTCAGGGCTTAGAATGTCATTAAGGCCACTTCCAGCTCTAAGAGTCTGTACTGTCTCTTCAGATGGACCATTAATTGTGGACATCAATGTCAGACACCTCCCAAGTGTTCTATTTCAGTTGAATGTTTCAAAACGATGGGCATAGAGTTGATTTCTTTTACAGCTGCATTTGTAAATAGGAAAACTGCCTGTATCTTCTGGTCTCAAGCAGAGAATTCTCCAGGTATGATGCATGGCAGAGGAAGATGAGTTCCGTTATACTCTAGATGACCTGCTTGCAGAGTCTGATTTGGAGGTGATTCGAAAGTTCTGATTTTAAGAATAGCTTGTGTGTTCTCTTCTTGTCCAAAAGAGGCCTTCTTGTTTCTCATTTATTTCTGCTTCCACATATCTGACACACCTCTGCCTGATAAGCTTAAGCCCTCCTAAAAAAAATGTCACCACTGACCTTTCAGAAATCTTCAGTGATTCCCCTTACCGGACAAATGTAAAGCTCTCTGCAGTTGGGCTCTGACCTCCCTTATGTCCTTCACATATCCTGTCTTCCACTGAGGAGGATAGAGTGACTAGGGAAGGCACTGGGACTGGAGGTAGGAAGACCTGAGTTCAAATTCAGCCTCAAATATTTTTTAGTTGCATGATCATAGGCAAATCACTCAAACTCTGAGCACCTCAGTTTCCTAATCTATAAAAGGGAGATAATAGCATCTCCCTCATAGTTGTAGTGAGGATAAAATGAAATCCTGTTAATTCTGAAATCCTGCGATCAATCTAAAGTAAGGGAATGACCACGTCACTCACTCCCTTGCCTAAGAAGTGCCCAGTTGCCTCTGGGATGAAATACAAAACCACTGACATTTAAAGCTATTCACAATTTAGTTTTTGCCTACCTTTGCAGACTTATTACACATTGCTCCTCCACCTGATTTCCTCTAGGATGAAATACAAACTGATAAAACCCTTCACTATTTGGTTTCTCTATACCTTTCCAGACTTAATACTAATTACTCCCTTTCCCACACTGTATGGTCCAATCAGATTGGCCTATTTGTTGTTATCTGAACACAGTATTCCATCTCCTAGTTCCATGCCTTGGCATTGCCCCCCCATGCCTAAAATAGACTACTTTCTCACCTCCAATTCTTAGAATCCCTTATATCCAGAACTGAGAAGGCAAGTGCTGCTTCTGCGGCAGGTAAATTACAGGGGTTTTCCCAGCTCTCCCTAAAGTGAATGCCATAAGTCAACTCTGTTTCCTTTATGGACCCACCCTTACACCCATTCCTCCTCCCAGAAAGCCCATGGCAAGTATACGTCATAGCCAAAATTCAGAAGGCAGTTGTTTCAGACATAGCCAATGTGTTGTTTTGATCTGCTTGACAACACTTACTGGTTACAAAGGAAAGGTGGGTAATGAGAGTAAGGCAAAAAGAGAAAAGAAAGAAAATAGTATCAGTGAAAAAGTGAAACAAAAAATATATACCAAAGAGGGCAAAAGTTGGTTTTGAATGGGACACAGATATGCATTGTTGTTTTGTTATTATTATGTTAAATTTAATATACAACCAAAAAAACTATTTAGCAGTTTATAGTTTTTATATAAAAATATTTTGAGGATGTATTACTTCTTGTTACTTTGGGGTAATATATGACAGTATTTAAAAAAAGCAAAAAGTGCCACTGAAATACAAGATATTTACTTGAAATAGTTGTTTGGACTGTTGTCCAAGTATACTATAATAATCCTTTGTTGGAATTAAAATTACCTTGTGAGGTTTGATTCCTTTGCTTTCTGCCTAATTACTATCTGTGAAATCATGTGGTTAAGGTTATAATTGAAGGAGAAATAACATTGGATTGGGAGCTAGAGGACTAGGGTTCAAATTCTGGCTCTGTTACTGTGTGACCACGGTCAAATCACTAACCTTAATAGGTCTTCTCAGTTCTCTCTATTTGGAAATGTACCAATTGTCACTTCGTTTATGGTGCTTCATCATCAGTTGCTAATTTTGTTCACCAGCAGTGAGGTCCAGGTTTTTAGTTTCCCAATAGTGAAGGCCAGTTTGCATTTGAACAGTGTAGACCATCTGCAATGGCAATGAAAGACAGTGCTTAGTTCAGTTCAGCTAATCAGTCAACAGGCATTTATTAAGTGCTCACTATATGCCAGGCAGTATATTAGGGATACAAAGAAGGCAAAAACCAGTCCACACTCTAAAGGAGCTTACAGTCTAATGAAGGAGACAACATTTAAAAATTAGGAACATATAAGATATGTTCAGAGTAGATTGAAGGAAATCTCAGAAGGGAAAGAACTAGTAGCTAGTACACTGGATTGGGTGATAAATTTGTTTAGAGTGAACTTCAAAGGAGGAGAGGTTGCTTGAGTGATGGTGATAATGGGAAAGTCTGAAAATGGCAATGAGGAGTAATATGATTTCTCTTCTGGGACTAATGAATTGGGGAATGGGGGGAAAGGTATAACTAGTACTAGAAAAGATGACCAGGGATGCTCTGTCATCTGAGGAAAGCCAGGTTTCTCTGAATGCCAAAAGATATAAATTACATGAGAGAGACTTTAGCAGATCTAAGATGAAGGAAAGTTACCTAAGGATTATAGAGTGCACAAAGGAAGGGACAGGCAGCTCAGAAGTGGGACATTAGAAAGATAGGGTTGAGGTAGATAGGGATAAAACAGGAGGTATTTGGGGATCTGGGCATTTTTTTTTTGTTTGTTTGTTTTGGCAGTTAATGATTCCATATTGGTGGTACTAGGAGACTAAAGAAGGGTTAGAAATTGCTAACCATTGGGATATGAGTCTAGGCAGAGTATCTTGATGAATGGGAATAATTGTTCTATATACTTCTCTCCACTGGTAAATATCTTGCTGATAGTAGATGCTTAATGTTGAAATGACCCGAGTAATTCATATCCCTTCCCTATGCCCTTGTTAGTCATGTTTCTTTCCTTCTGAGAGTTGCCAGCTCACTACCCATAATTGAGACTTCTCAGCTCTAATTTATGTCAGAAGACGAGTCAGAGCTATGGCATATACCAAACTTCCTGACTGTAATAAATAATTTTTCTTAAACTCCATGAACCTCTTTTAAAAGTATCTAAATTTGAGGTGCTTAAGAAATACTTGTGGGGGGCAGAGCCAAGATGGCGGAGGGAAAGCAGTGACTGTCTTGAGCTCTCTCCCAAAGCCCTCCAAATACCTAAAAAAAATGGCTCTAAACAAATTCTAAAGCAGCAGAACCCACGAAAAGACTGAGTGAAACAAATTTCCAGCCTAATACAGCCTGGATGGTTGATTGGAAAGTTCTATCGCGCTGGGCGGGGAGAGGAGCGCAGTTCAGCAGGGGCGCACAGGCTGCAGTGACTCTGGGCAGACCTCAGAGGACTGAATCGCCAGCAGCTGTGGCGGTTTCCAGACTACTCAACCCCTGAATGCCAAAGACAACTTAGAAGGTCAGTGGGAAAAGTCTGTGACTGGTGAGAGAGGAGATAGGTCTCAGCTGCAAGTCTCGAGCTGGGGCCGTGGCTTTTTCCTGAGACTGAGGGGGAATCCAGTGGCTGATCAGAGGGGGATTGCAGGGATCTCTTTGCCAGTGCTGAGGCAGGAATCTCTTGCTTTACCGTTGCTTGGATCTGGGTCGTAGTTCTGAGGGGCGGTCCAGGGGCAAGGAGGAGTGCTGGCGTGGTAGAGCTTGTTGCGGTGGTGGAACACCTCGCCCCTTATCATACCCCTTAGAAGAACTAAAAATTTACAGGTCCCTAGAAGTACCTCTGAAAACAGCTGTACAAATCCCTGAAGCTTGGGACAGTATACTCTTCACATTGGAAGCAGACTTTTACCTTAACAGAGTTTAAAACTCAAGTAATTGGCGGGGATCATGAGTAAGCAGCGCAAAAAGAGTCAGACTATTTTAGCTTACTTTGGTGACAAAGAAGATCAAAACATACAACTGGAAGAAGACAACAAAGCCAAAGCTCCTACATCCAAAGCCTCTAAGAAAAATATGAATCGATCCCAGGCCTTGGAAGAGCTCAAAAGGGATTTTGAGAAGCAAGTAAGAGATGTAGAGGAAAAACTGAGAGTGATGCAAGAAAATCATGAAAAACAAGTCAACAGCTTGCTAAAGGAGACCCAAAAAATACTGAACAAAATAACATCTTAAAAACTAGCCTAACCCAAATGGCAAAAGAGGTCCAAAAAGCCAACGAGGAGAAGAATGCCCTAAAAAGCAAAATTGGCCAAATGGAAAAGGAAGTCCAAAGCTTACTGAAGAAAATACTTCCTTAAAAATTAGAATAGAGCAATTGGAAGCCAGTGACTTCATGAGAAATCAAGACACTGTAAAATAAATCCAAAAGAATGAAAAGAAAACAGTGTGAAATATCTCACTGGAAAAACAACTGACCTGGAAAATAGATCCAGGAGAGAGAATTTAAAAATTGTTGGACTATCTGAAAGCCATGATCAAAAAAAGAGCCTAGACATCATCTTTCAAGAAATTATCCAGGAAAACTGTCCTGATATTTTAGAACCAGAGGGCAAAATAGAAATTGAAAGAATCCACCGATCTCCTCCTGAAAGAGATCCCCAAAGGAAAACTCCTAGGAATATTGTAGCCAAATTCCAGAGTTCCCAGATCAAGCAGAAAATATTACAAGCAGCCAGAAAGAAACAATTCAAGTATTGTGGAAACACAATCAGGATAACACAAGATTTAGCTGCTTCTACATTAAGGGACCGCAGGGCATGGGATATAATATTCCAGAGAGCAAAGAAGATAGGATTACAACCAAGAATCACCTCCCCAGCAAAACTAAGTATAATACTGCAGGGGAAAAAATGGTCATTCAGTGAAATAGAGGAGACCAGAGTTGAATAGAAAATTTGATTTTCAAATACAAGACTCAAGTGGAACATGAAGAGGTAAACAGGAAAGAGAAAATCATAAGAGACTTATTAAGGTTGAACTGTTTACATTCCTGCATGGAAAGATGATATTTGTAACTCATGAGATCTTTGTCATTATTAGGGTGGTTGGAGGGGAAAAAGTTATATGTACATATATATAGATGTAGATAGATAGAGGGCACAGGGTGAGTTGAAGATGAAGGGGTCGTATCTAGAGAATAAAATTAAGGGGTGAGAAAGGAATATACTAGGAGAAGGAGAAAGGGAGAGGTAGAATAGGGTAAATTATCCCACACAAAAAAAAAAACAAACCAGAAAAGAAAAGGCTCTTACAGTGGAGAGGAAATGGGAAGGTGAGAGGGAATGAGTGAATCTTATTCTCATTGGATTTGACTTAAGGAGGGAATACCATACCCACTCAATTGGGTGTGGAAATCTGTCTTACCCTACAGGAAAATAGGGGGGGAAGGGGACAAGAGAGTAGGGGAATGATAGAGAGGAGGGCAGATTGGGAAAGGGAGTAATCAGAAGCAAATACTTCTGAGGAGGGACAGGGTCAAAAGAAAGAATAGAATAAATGGGTGGGCGGTTAGAGTTAGTTTTTCACAGCATGTCTACTATGGAAGTGTTTTGCTTAACTGCACATATATAACCTATATTTAGTTGCTTGCCTTATCAATGAAGGTGGGTGGGGAGGGAGGAAGGGAGAAAATTTGAACCCCAAAGTTTTAAAAACACATGTTTAAAAAAAAGTGTTTTCACATGCAACTGGGAAATAAGAAACACAGGAAATGGGGTACAGAAATCCATAAAATAAAATAAAATAAAAAGTATCCAAATTTGATACTGATAATGAGAACTAAGGGGCATCGAGGTGGTGAAGTGGATAGAGTACTGAGGTTGGAATCAGGAAGAATGATCTTCATGAGTTCAAATCCAGCCTCAGATACTGTGTGACCCTGGGCAAATAACTTAACCCTGTTTGCCTCAATTCCTCATCTGTAAAATGAGCTGGAAAAGGAAATAGCAAACTGTTCCAGTAGTTCCCAAAAATGGGGTCATGAAGAGTTGGACATGTATGAACAACAGCAAGAACTAAGATAACAGAAATAAAATTAGCTTAAAGCCTTTCTGTATATCATAAAAATATAGCATTTTTGGGAGAAAAAATTTAATGCATCTGGAGAAAATATTTTACCTTTAACCTGTTTTTTTTTTTTTTGGAAACTCATTAGTGGAAACTGATTCCTGGACTGACAGCCAAATTCCATGTGGTACTCTTTTACCAAGTGGAGTAGATCTTTGTCAAGTTACTATACTTCCAAATGATGAGTGGAAGAGAATTCAAGATAGCCTTGACAAGTTGAGTAGAAAAGCAGCTCAGCTTCGTGCTGAAAAGAAAGCAAAGAAAGAAATGCATTTAAATTCCCAAGAAATGGTGAAACATTGGGCCAATACTTATGCAGTAAGTAATAAACTCTGTAGACTGTATAGTCATTGTAGAGTTACTGTTGTTTATGAGAAAAATTATACCAATTTATTGAAATTCATGTTATTCATTTAAAGAATTGAGTACCTATTAAGTTCAAGCCAATTCAAGTTGGTTGCTCTGAGGAGGCCACTTATGGTCTTCAGACTGAAGATTGTGCAAGCCTGTTCTGAGGGATACCAAAAACCCCCCAAAGGTACAGCCTTTGCCCTTACACATCTTATAGTCTAGTAGAAGACATAACCCATTTATGCAAATAACTATATGTTATAATGTGAAAATTTAGTATGAGAGATCAAAGTGCTGTAGTTGTTCACAGGAGAGGCAGATTACTGGAACACTTCTCTCTGTTGTTGTTGAGGAGATAGCATTGAATAGGGACTTGATTCATGATAGGAGTTAATGAATATAGGCATTCTTTGTGAGCAGAGATGGGAAACCATGGGGAATGCTAAAAGAATAAGACATAGTATGATTTGACTCCTGTGAAGAAGATTAGTGTGGCATAAGGCTGTAAAGGAAGGAACAAATCATGAAGGACTTTGAATGCTAGATAGGCTAGATAGTCAGGTTTTTATTTGGCAGATAATAGTGAGTAATGAAGTTTTCTGAATGGAGCTGTACATATAGATCTGGGAGCCATCTACATAGAGATGTTAATTAAACTCATAGGAAATGATGACAACATTGAGAGATAAGAAAATAGCTGAAGGACAGAGTCTTAGAAGACTGAAAAGGAATGGTAAAATAAGTGTGAAGGGAACCAGGAGAGAGTAGTGTCATGAAAACCCAGAGAGGAGGGAATATCAAGGAGGAAGGGTGATCAATCCAGTATCAGCTATAACAGAGGGGTCCAGTAGGATGAGGACTGAGAAAAGACCGTCAGATGTGGCAGTTAAAAGATCACTGGTATGTGGAGAGCAGTTTTAGTTTAATGATGGGGTCTGAAGCCAGACTGCAAAGGGTCCAGGAGTCAGTGAGGGAAGTGGAGGCAATTAGTGTAGACAGCTTTATATAAGACTTTGTCTGTGAAAAATAGGATAATAACCTAGGTAGGACCTACTTTTTCTTTTTTTTTTCTTTTCTTTTTTTTTTTTTTTGGCAGTTGGGGTTAAGTGACTTGCCCAGGGTCATACAGCTAGTAAGTGTCAAGTGTTTGGTCTGAGGCCAGATTTGAACTCAGGTCCTCCTGACTTCAGGGCTGGTGCTCTATCCACTGCGCCACCTATCTGCCTCGAAGTTCACTTTTTTTTTTTAAAGGTGAGAGAGAGGGGGTTGTTTTGAAGGCAGTAGGGAAGGAACCAGTAGATAGAGAATGAGGTTTTTTTGAGGGTGGAGATATAATTGAGGGGCAATCTGCTAAAAATTTTCCTCTAGCAGGGAGGGGATGATATTAAAGGCACACACTTGGCAAAGAGAAGGTCCATCTTATGGAAGTCAGGGAAGAGATCTAGACTAAAGATAAAAATTTGGGAGTTACAGAGATAGAGGTGATAGTTGAAGATTTGAGAATTGATGAAATCATTCAGGGAGAGAATGAATTCAAGGAGATGAGATAAGAACTAAAATAAGATCTTAGGGAATGCCAGCATTAAGGAGGCCAAATGAGAGCCAGTGAGAGAGGTGCAGGGAACAGTCAGGGAGTTAGTGTCAGCCTGGAAGTCAGTATATTGAGTGTTTCAAAGAGGAGGGTAGGGTGCAGTGTCAAATTCAGCAGAGAGGTGAAGGAAAAGGAGGGCTGAGAAAAGGCCATTGCATTTAGTCTATTGAGCTGAAGTGTTAAAAAGTCCAATTAATTTTTATCTTGAGTCTTGTCTAAGGTGTATTTAATAACTGATGTCCTTGTTATAGATAGGCCTTGAATAGAACAGTGAGCCTATACACACACACACACACACACACACACACACACACACACACACACACGTTTATATAGACAAGAGCATTAAGATTAATGATCAGACAAGAGCATTAAGATTAATGACCCTTTGACTCAGCAATACCACTTCTAGGTCTGTGTCCCAAAGAGATCATAAAAATGGGAAAAGGACATGTACAAAAATATTTATAGCAGCTCTTTTTATGGTGGCAAAGAATTGGAAATTGAGAGGATGCCCATCAATTGGGGAATGGCTGAACAAATTGTGGTATATGAATGTAATGGAATACTATTATGCTATAAGAAATGATGAGCAGGCAGACTTCAAAAAAACTTGGAAAGACTTACATGAACTGATGCAGAGTGAAATGAGCAGAACCAGGAGAACATTGTACATAGTAACAGCCACATTATGGGGTGACTGACTTTGATAGACTTGACTCTTCACAGCAATGCAAGAATCTAAGACAACTGGGGCAGCTTGGTAGCGCAGTGGGTAGAGCACTGGCCATGGAGTCAAGAGGACCTGAGTTCAAATTCGGCCTCAGACATTTGACACTTACTAGCTGTGTGATGCTGGGCAAGTCACTTAACCCCATTGCCTAGCAAAAAAGGCCAGGAAAAAAAAAAGAATCTAAGACAACTCCAAAAGACTCATGATGGAAATTGCTATCCACACCCAGAGAAAGAAATACTGAGTCTAAATGCAGATGGAAGCATACTATTTGCCCTCCTTTTCCTTTGTTGTTTTGTTTTATTGCTTCATTCTCCTGGTTCTTCCCATTAGTTCTAATTGGTCTTTATATCATGACTAATGGGAAAATATATGCTTAACGTGAATGTATATGTAGAGCCTATATATTGTACACCATCTTGGGAGTGGGGGGGTGAAGAAGTGGGAGGGAGAGAAAATTTGAAACTCAAAATCTTATGGTAGTAAATGTTGAAAACTAAAATAAATTTTAAAAAAAGATTTATGATCATAACTTAATTATGAGCCCAGTAGGCCCAGTTGAAATATTAATATTCATAGAATTGCTGACTAGTTTTATCATTTGACCCTACTCAATTCCATTATGTTTTTCTGTAGACCAGAGTTACATTATTTCATATAAAAGCAGGAAAATGTTTTTAGTTTTGTTTCTTGTGTAGTTCATGTTTGACCAGATATACTTATTGAGTTGTATATCTTCTTGCTAGAGCTATTTTTCCATTTTTTGAAAGAAGCTGTTTTCTGTATAATAGCTTTTTAATGACATTTAAGATATGGGATGTTGTGGCCCATTGTTCTTAGTGGACAAGGAGGGTAGAGAGGAGAGAGAATTCCAGGTAAGGGAGAGATCTGTGGGTTCTTGTGCTGATGTTAGTGATTAGGCTTTTTGAGGCCACAGGGAGGGGGCAAGTGTCAGGAGCACAGGGTGTGATAGTATCTATCACCCTAATGTCACTGGGGAAGTAATGGAGAGTGGATAAGAATTAGAACTAGAGCTGGGATGTAATGTTCTCACTGTTTTTAGAAGTTGAATCTTCTAACTGGGCTCATGAACAGGTCCAAAAAGATGCTATTAAGTCATACAGATACATTTCAATGACAGGGGCAAAAAAGTACTTGGTTCTCTATAACAATTGAGAAACTTGTTGAAAAAGGTTTAAACATTTAGTAAAAGACAGTGTACTTTTGTGGTTGTGACTACTAATTGATAACGTAACTATGATGATGTTTGCCCACTTTAATAGTGTGCATTTGACTTTGTTTCTCTACCAATTAAATTGCTATAGTATTCTCAGATCATTAAAATTTTTTACATCAAAAACATTTTAATTACTAAAATAATTATTTCAGCTAACCTTGTGTTTTAGTGACTAACTTACATAAAAATACAATAAAAATTTGTAATGGAAATTCCAAATTGGGTTGTATTATTTTCACTCTTTTCTTTTTTTCTAAAATTCTGGAAAATGAATACTGGTTTTATTTCTCATAGGGGATGCGAAAACAGAAACTTAAAGCTAAAGAGTTTCGTGCACAAGATGAAGAAAATGAAAGGAGAAGAATTGACATAGAAGAAGCGTTGTATAGAGCACAAGAAAGAAAAAAGGCCATTGAAAGTGCAAAAATCTATCAATATTACCAGACAGACAGAGTGAAGACTTTCCATGTACTATCTCTGATTCCTTGCTTTTCATATGTATTTAATATAATACCTGTATGTGAGCGTTATTTACATGACATGTTGCACATTTTTTTGTATAGAGTGCACTTCTTCTTAGTAAAGTTCTAAAAGAGCGAGATGCTCAGATTCAGTTCCAGAAGAGCAAAGTAAAAACAGATACAAAGTGGGAGGAACAATTGAAGCAAAATATTGAAAAAGCTTTTCGAGAGGAACAAGAAAAAGCAGACAAACGTCGAAGTGACAGAATGGCACTTGCAAATGATCATCTTAAACAGTATGTGAGATCAGGCTGTTTTTAATACACTCTTTCTCTTCTGATATTTTTCAATCCTTTGTTATAAATTGTTTTCAATAAACCTAATGCAAACAGGATTATAATATATATGATGTTAAGTTTGTGTAGCCTAGGAGTCTTTTATCCACAATTTATTTTTTATTTTTAAGATTTCCCATCTCACCCAGGCTGGAAGTATGTAGCCCAATTCCACTCTCAGTTGGCATGGAAGCTTTGATTTGCTCCATTTCAGATCTGGGCAGGTTTGTTTCTCCTCAGGCAACCTGGTGGTCCTTCCACTTTTGGTGCATCAGTATGTGGATGTGAAACTCAGTGCATTGTTGATTAGCATGGCCCAAGGTAGCTCAAAACTCCCCCACTGAAAAGATTCATCAGCCTCAACCTCCCCAGTAGCTGGGATTAAAATTGTGTACCACCATGCCTGGTTTATCCATAATTTATTGCTGAATTTCTAGTAATAGCTTGAATTTTGGGTCCCCATAACTGCTTTGGTTGGTATAGGAATAAGGAGGGTGAAGAAGAATGTTTCTTCTTTTTTTTCTTTTGAACACAGGGTCTATCTTACACAAAATTCTAAAATAGACAAAGCTTGTATTTGGCTGCTTTTGCCTTCCTTTACTGTACCTCTTCTAACTTCTTCCATACGTTGAAGCTCCCATTGTTCTTAAAATTTCACTAAGCTTTGCATCGTGATTCCTTACCCAGGATTGCCCTATATCACAAAAATGTTCTCTATTCCAAAATTACCCATTTCTCCTATCAATCAAAATATCCATTCTCTCAGGATATCTCTCCAGATATTAAGAGATAAGCAATCTGATTTAATTAATTGGCACCAATATACTTATCAGCATATAATTCATTATATACTGTGACGTTCTGATTCTCTCTGCAGGATATTAGAATATCACAGAATTGCTTTTAAAATATTTTTATTAGCAATTTGTTTGTGGTACATGTGCATTTCTAATTTTAACAATTTAAAAAATACATATAGTCAGTCTTGGAAGGGGAAGAGATACTTGAGAGAGAGAAAGAGAAAGGACAGGACCCAGTGTAAAATCTCAGTATATACCCACATTTAAAGGGCAAGAAGAAGGTGAGTAGCCAGCAAAAGAAACAGGAGTGGTCAGAGAAGTAGGACATAGGAAAACCAAAAGACTACAGTCATGAAAGTTCAGGGAGATTGTATCAAGAATTATGTGTTGTCCACAGCATCAAATGCTGCATTGGATTTAACAATACCAACTTTGGATTTAGCTATAAGGGGGTCATCAGTGACTTTGTTATTTATTTATTTATTTGGACTTTTTAAAAAAAATTAATTTATTTTGATTTATCAACAATACTTCCATATGCTTTTGAGTTTAAAATTTTTCTCTCCCTCCCTCCCCACCACTGTCCCCAAGATGGCACACAATCTGATATAGGCTATACGTATACATTCCTATTAAACATATTTTCACATTAATGATGTTGTAAGAATTAGAACCAATAAGAGGAACCACCAGAAAGAGGAAACAAAACTCAACAGAAGAAAAAAAAATAGCAAATAGTATGCTTCAATCTGCGTTCAAACTCCATAGTTCTTTCTTTGGATGTGGATAACATTTTCCATCACAAGGCCTTTGGAGATGTCTTAGATCCTTGTGTCATCAATGACTTTAGAGAGCTGTTTTATTAGAGCAACAGGATTGGAAGCCACATGGAAGCAGTTGAGAAATAAGTTGATGGCAAAGTGGAAACAATGAATGTAAATGGCATTATTTCTAAGAGTTTAGTAGTGAAAAAGAAGAGAAAGGAAAGTTGGAGAGAAATGAAATTGAGAGGGAGTTTAAATGACTTGTCCATTATAAATGCTACCAATTAACCATCTTGCTACTCAGGTATTTGTCAAAGAAGTTGGAAGGAATCAGAGCTCAATTGACTGCTTTTGGTTTGGCATTACAAGTAGTGTAGAGAGAAAGCTGCTTTCAACTTGGGGTAATTCTGAGGACCTTTTTCCCCCCTATTTTGCCTGTAAAAGTATTTTCAGCTAGTGTTTTAAATTGGGAAGTTGTTTCAAGTTTGCTGTTTTCCAAAGAAAAACAATATATTTTCCTCTTAATTTTGATTCAGAGTAGACTATAATCCCCATAAATGGTTTTTTTTTGGGGGGGGGGACAGCTAGGCAGTGGGGTTAAGTGACTTGTCCAGGGTCACACAACTAGTAAGTATCAAGTATCTGAGGCCGGCTTTGAACTCAGATTCTTCTGACTTCTGGGCCGGTGCTCTATCCACTGTGCCACCTAGCTGCCTCTCCCCCCCAACCCCCATAAATGCTTAATAACCAGTTTTCTTCTCATTCTTTACACTTATTTTTTATACTTTAGAATGAAGGAGCGAGAAGAGGTGGAAAAGCAAAGGAAAAGAGAAGAAGAAAAAGAAGCCAAAGAAATAGAAAAACAGGCTAAATTACATGAATTAGAACTGGTAAAGAGACAGGAAAAGAAGGAAGAAAAGATGCTTGAATGCAAGAGAATTCATCTTGTAAGGAGAAAATACCTTGATTATTTAGAAATGTAAAAATAAAGCTAACTGACTAGCTTATGTCCTGTAAGCCAAATCTGGGAAAGAAAGGATAATTAATAATGTTGAGGCTGATAGGAACCCAAAAAGGGCATAAAGGAAAACTTTATACATTCCTAAGCCTAAACGTATAGTTAGCATACTTTTTAACTAAGAATCTGTAGTCTCAAAATTAGCAATCAGAATGCTTTCTGGTGTTGCCACAAAATGGTGTTTGGCAATCACAGAATCATAGACTCTCAAAGGTATACATACACATAGTTCCATAGATCAGCTTTATTTCTTATCTAATCGTGTATGCCACATAAAACATGTAAATGTGTAAAGGGCGTTGGACTTGGCTGCCAGAGATCTAGGTTCACATCCCAACTTCTTGTTAGCTGAGTGACCTTGCATGAGATTACCAACTAAATAGCCTCCGTTTTCTCATGTGTAACAGTTTTAACTAGATGTCCTCTAATGTCTAGTCTGTGATTCTTTATCCAGAACACTCAGGAAATGAATCATCTTAGCTATTTGAATTTTCTGGGTGACTGAGGGTTTTGCCCTTATTTTTAAGAATTAAAATTTTTTTAAAAATTTGGATTGTACTCTCAAATGTATTATACATATCTTTGTACACACGGAAAATCTTATACAGATATATTATATGGTTTGGCAAAAAATATCTCACAATTTATTTTGAGTTGTGTAAGGCTATTTGCTTCTATATTACATGGCCCCAAATTGCTATACTTTTGGCTTAGGGTCTTAAAATTTTTCTTTCTATTCCTTTGCTGTCAGCTGTCACTGCTTTCCGCTTTCAGTGTGCCTACCTATGACAATTCTTTTATCCTCTTCTAATTTTAAGCAATCAACTTCCTAGAATTCTGTGTAAAATAAGAGTAAATAAACAAGTCTTGAAGGTTTGCCTCTTATGGATAAAGGATATTAGCTTTAGTATATGAACTTTGTGATATTTGCTTTGTCTATGAAGAGAGCTTTTTTTTGCTTTCCTTCCTAGTTCTTAATCAGGTTGCCTCTTCCTGATAGGTAAAGTGGTACCATATATGGAACCTGAGCTGGAACTTCAAGATGAAATTTTAAAATGTGAATCAATGTGTTTTCCATCAATTTTTAGATTATTTTAGGTAGTAAAATTTGTTGATGATAACTTTGGGGAGAGATTTTTCTTTTATTTTGAAAAAGTAATGGAAATACTCAGAGGAGTAACTACATCAGAAGAGAGAGTTAGGAAATGGGAAGTAGGAGAGGATCTTAAGGTTGGTCCCTAAGTGAGTCAGAAATACAGAAGTAAATATTGGCCAGGCAGTCCTTGAATTGAAGAACTTACAAAAGGAAGAGACCTTAGCTCTCATGGAGATAGGTTTATTTTGCAGTTTTTTTTTTAAAAAATGGAGAACTACACTTTTGGGGGAAAGGGGTCTTAGACTCAATAGGTTAGTTTATAATAATGTGATTTGACCTGTAAATAGGTTATCCAGTTGTTCCAAGCAAGCCCCTAAAAAAAAGAGTGAGTGATCATTTGTATGAGAAATTCCTGGCATGGCTAACAGTCCATAGGAAAGGAAAGGAATGCTAGAAAATGGGAAACTACAATATCTCTTATGTTTTCATTGTCTATCTTAACATATAAAGAATCTGGTTCCCATGATGACTTCCTTCTTTCTGTACTATCTAGTTTATAATCCAGGGGGCTCCAAACTTCAAATCATTGTTGATTCTTTTCTCTCCTCCAACTTTTGTATCCAATCAGTTATCAAATCCTATCAATTATTTCCCTAGTAACATCCCTTATATCCTTTTCATTAGTTTCCTTTGCTGTGGTAGAAACAAAAAATAAGACCTAGTCCCTGTTGTCATGGACTCTACAGTCTCCCTACAGAAGTAAGACCTACAAATGTAAAGTTAATTAGCAAGAAGAGTTCAGTAGTAAAATCACTGAAGATGTCTCTTCACAAGGCAGTACAAATGTTAACTCAAAGTAGTTTAGATAGTTAAGTATAAGGAATTCAGAAAAATAAATCACTTGAGCTGTAAGAGTCAGAGGAAAATTTCATGATAGGAGTTAATGATGGAAGGCTGATGATTGGCTTCAATGACAGTCAACCAGTATTTATTAAGTGCTCTAGTCATCCTGATATGTGTCTTGCCACTGGACCCAGATGGCGCTGGAGGAGAGAGTGAGGTTGATGACTTTGCACAGCCCTGCCTCACTTAAATCCAATTCACTTGCAAGTCAAGACATCACCCTCCTGATGTCATTGGTCCTCTTCAAGAATGAAGAAGAAACAACAGTAAACAACAAGAAGGATTTGAGCTGAGTCTTGAAGGAAACCTGGAGAGGAGAGGGGGGAGAGCATTCTAGGCATGGGAGTTGATCAGTAAAAAGGGAATCAGGAGATAGAGAATTGTGTGTGAGGAACAGCAAGGCCAGTGTTACTGGATTGTAGAGTATATAGAGGGAAATAACATAAGAAAACTGGAAAGGTAGAAAAGCGCCAACTTTAAAGGGCCTTAAAAGCCAAACAGACTCTTTTTATTTGATTCTGGAGGCAATAGAGAACCACTGGGGTTTTTTGAGTAAGGTTCTGACATGGGCAGACCCACACTTCAGTGGAGGATGAACTGAAATGGGGAGACATCAATCAGCAGGCTATTGCAATAACACTATGCCCAAGATGATGAGGGTTTTGCCCTCGGGTGGCAACTGTGTGAGTGGAGAGAAGGGAACACAGAAGTAACAAGACATGGCAACAGATTGGTTATGTGGAGACTGCTTTGTGAGTTAACCAGATTCATTTTTCAAGTTATTAATCCTAAGCCCTTCCCCCTTTTACCCCAGACTTAAAACAGGGTTCTGGATCATATGAAATGTGTTCTTTTTTTTTTTTCTTTTTCTCCTGCTACATATACCCCTCATCCAAAATATCCTCTTTCTAGAATCTAGTAGAAAGCCATCCTGTCCTTCAAGGCTTAACACAAATAACTTCCATCATGAAATTTTCCTCTGGCTCTTACAGCTCAAGTGATCTATTTTTCTGAATTCCTTATTCTTAACTATCTAAACTACTTTGAGTTAACATTTGTGCTGCCTTGTGAAGAGACATCTTCAGTGATTTTACTACTGAACTCTTCTTGCTGGTTAACTTGATACTTCGTAGGTCTTCTGTAGTGAGGCCGTAGAGTCCGTGACGACAGGGAGTAGGTCTTATTTTTTGTTTCTACCACAGCACCATGCCGTCTTGATACAGGTGTTTAATAGGTAACTAATGAATGGATGGTGATTTTGAACTATAATTTAAGAGGGCGTGGATTTTGAACTGTTAACCAGTTGGGCAATGGAATTTCATTGTGTCATCTACTTAAATCCTTCTTGTAATTTAGTTCACAACATTGTGGCCTCAGTTTCTTCATTTGTAAAGTGAGGGGATATTGGACTAGGTTGCCTCTCAGGTCCCATCGAGCTCTAGCTTGAGGCTTCTTTTTGCAAGACGGCTGACTGAAAGGGGTTTCCGACATTGATAGCTTTCTTATAGTGGCCTGTGGCCGTGAAATTATAAATACTAACAGGAACATTAGTTCATCTTTTCATCTTTTGTTATAAAAAACTGGAATATTTAATGTTCTTTTATTTTTTCAAGGAAACCATGGAAAACAGAAATATAATCAGAGCAATAGAAGAACAACAACGAGAAGAGGATGATGAAAAAATTAGAAAATTTGTCAAAGCAAAGAAGGGTCTGGCAAATATTAGAAGAGAAAAAGATGCTGAAACTTACAAGTAAGTTATACTTTAGATGATTAAATGGTATCTGAAATAATTGCTTTGTCAGTAATTGTGAGCAAGACCTAGAATAGCCATAGTTGCTTATTATACCAGTACGTAACTGGACAATCTTATGATGAAAGTACTTGGGTTGTATCCAGGCCAAATTGTATTTTGGAGAAATGAGCTTGATTGGTTTTTCTGCTTATATTTATAAGCAGGCTGTGGGAGTGGTTGGTGGCATAGCATATTTTTGGTGGTTAAGATTATCATGGATCTTTGAGTTGGAAGGGGACATTAGAGGTTAGTTCACTTACTTACCTGATTAAGGAATCACCCTTGGAAATTCCTGATAAGTTGTCACCCAATCTCTGCTGAAACACTTCCAATGAGAAGAAATTCACTATTTCATGAGTTAGTTGATTCTATTGTTGAATAGCTCTGTCTGTTAGAAAGTTATTTTCACTATGTTTAATATGATTGTACATGTATAGCCTGTATCAGACTGCTTGCTGTCTTGGTGAGGGGGGAGGAAGAGAGGGAGAAAAAAAATTTGGAACTCAAAATCTTATAAAAGTGAATATTGAAAACTGTCTTTACATGTAATTGGAAAAAAAATACTGTTAAGTGGAACAGAATTAAAAATAACAAAAAAAGAAAGTTATTTTCACTCTGAGCCAACTTTTCCTCCATATAACTTCCTTTCATTCTTTGTTCCTAGTTTTTTCCCTGAGATATAAAAAATAAGTCTAATCCTTCTTCCCTTCTAGCCAGAAGCAATTTATCTTGCCTTTGAACTCTCAAAGTACTTTATCTTTTTTTATGTACCTTCACTTTATTTCTATTTTATATTTTTGCATAAAATGTCAGCTTCTTTAACTAGACTGTAGGTTCCTTGAAGGTAGGGATCATGTCTTTTAAAAAAAAATTTTTTTAAACTTCAGAAAATTTTCTCTTTTAGGCAATCAGGCAATTACTACTTAATCTTATCTTTTTAAATTAAATTTTATAGGGGCAGCTAAGTGGTGGAGTGGATAGAGCTCCAGCCTTGGAGTCAGGAGGACCTGAGTTCAAATCTGGCCTCAGACACATAACACTTACTAGCTGTGTGACCCTGGGCAAGTCACAACCCCATTGCCTAACCAGGAAAAAAAAAAAAGAAAGAAAATTAAATTTTATGTTCAGGTCTGTAGTCTCACTTTTCCCTTTCCCCAATTAAAAAAGCAAGAAAATCAAAATCCCTGTTACCGAAGTATAGTCAAGCAAAGCAAATTCCATTATTGGTCATGTCCAAAAAATGTCTCAATCTGCACTCTGAGTCTATTACCTCTGTCAGGAAATGGGTAGCATATTTTATCTTGAGTCTTCTGGAATTGTGGTTGGTCATTGTGTTGATCAGAGTACCTAAATCTCTTTCAAAGTTTTTTGTCTTGGCAATACTGCTGTTATTGTATAAATTGTTCTCCTGGTTCTGTTCACTTCACTCTGCATCAATTCATACAAGTCTTCCCAAGTTTCTCTGAAACCATCCATTTCATCACTTCTTATAACACAATAGAATTCCATCACATATGCCATAACTTGTTCAGCCGCTTGCTAATTGACAGACCCCTCCTCAGTTTCCAGTTCTTTGCCAATATAAAAAGAACTGCTATAAATATATTTTGTCCATATTGGTCCTTTTCTTCTTTCTTTGATTTCTTTGGGGTGGAGACCTAATAGTGGCATTGTTGGGGCAGAGGGGAAACCCACTTTAGTAGCTTTTGGGCATAGTTCCATATTGCTTTCCAGAATGGAGGGACCAGTTCACAGTTCTACCAGCAGGGATTTAATGTCCCTGATTTCCAACATCCACTTCAGCATGTCTTTTTTTGTCAGTTTTTCCAATCCTATGGGTGTGAGGTGGAACCTCAGAATTTTAATTTGCATTTTTATGTTAGTGATTTAGACCATTTTTTCATATGACAGCTTGGATTTTTTTCCTTTAAAAACTGCTTACTCATAACCTGTGACCATTTATCAATTGGAGAATTTTTAGTTTTATTCTTATAACCTTGAATCAGTTCCCTATATATCTTAGAAATGAGACTTTTTTCAGAGAAACTTGCTGCGGTTTTTTTTCTCATTTGTTTACCCTTCCTAATTTTAGCTGGATTGGTTTTGTCTATGCTGGGGACCATGTCTTTTTTTTTTTTAATTATTGATGTCATTTGTTTTTATATTACATTCACTTCCAAATAAATCTTTTTCAACTCCTCTGTTCAGTGAACTAACTATCCCTTGTAACAAAAAGTAAAAAGCAAATAAGATAAAGAAACAGTTCAGAAAAACTAATCAACCCATCAACCAAATCTAACAATATATACAAAATTTTCCATACTCATGGTTTTTCACCTCTCCAGTGAAGGGAGAGAGGTGCATTTTTCCATGTCTTCTTTGGAGACAAACTTGGAGATCGTGTCTTAATAATTTTTGTGCATAGTGGCTTACATTTGGAAGGTACTCAATAAATATTTGTTGAATTGAACTGAATGTATAAAGGGTCATGAACCTTTCCTCTTAAGCCTTCTTTGTGGTTGGCTAAAAATCCTTGGTTACTGTAACTGTACCTCATATGTTGGATTTTTTTTACACTTGTGAGCAAATAATAATGCATCTTTATACATTTAGGCCCAAGGACTACGAAAACAAAAAATTAAGCAAAATTTCAGTTTGGCTTCTGTGCCCTAGAGCCACATGGTGTAGACCTTAGAATTAGAGAAGGCTGATAAAAACATCATGAGATATGAGGGAGTGAGACCTCTTTTTGTATAAAGGGAGAATCAAAGATCCTACCTTCAGGCTGCTTGGCAAGTGATAGGCTTATACTAGTGGAATCAACAGAAGACCAAAGCCAGATAGCCCACTCCCCACCACAACCACCCCAAGCCTAGAGGAACATGCCACCAAACCGGAGACCCTCAGCAGCTACTTTCCCATTCATTTGAGACCAAAGAGGAGATGACTATACCCCCTTCTCCCCCACAAATTTAATCCCAATTATTAGGCCTTCAGGGTAGCTAGGTGATACAGTGGATAAAGCACCTGACCTGGAGTCAGGAAGATCTGAGTTCAAATCTGGACTCAAACACTTTCTAGCTGTGTGACCTGGGCAAGTCACTTACCCCCTGTTTGCCTCAGTTCCTCATCTGTTAAATGGGGACACCCTGGAGAAGGAAATGGCAAACCACTCGATTATCTTTTCCAAGAAAACCCCATGGATAAGTCCATGGCATCACGAAGAGTTGGACACAACCGAATGACTAAACAACAGTTAGACAATTAGCAGTAAGTTTTGTGAATGGACTGTTTCATTTTTCTGGTACAGCCACAGACTTATCATAGAAGTCAGCCATTTAAAGAGAATTTATTGCTAAGTGGTATGGGAAAAACAAACCCCAAACCCCAATTTGGATACTTCACAATTTCACATTCTACTTTAGAATGTTGTTTGTTTATATACCTTATTTCCCGTATGAGACTGCAGGTACCTTGAAGTCAGGGACCATGTTTTACTCATCTTTGTATTATTCATAATGCCTAGTATACTAGCTTGTACACAGGTTCTCAGAAAATATTTAGTGCATGAATCACATATTTGTATTTTAAGAGTTTGGTTTTGCACAATCTGTAAGATAAACCTGTCCCCATTAATTGTAAGTATGGTTGAATGTCAAACACAGACTGATAGTCATTCTTTCAAAACTTTCATAGTTCTCTAAAAGGAAACATCTCTGTGAAAGGGGAAGGCAGCAAGCACTCAGGCACTTAGGATGTGCCAGGCACTGTGCTAAGCACTTCACATGTATGATCTCATTTCATCTGAATGTTTTTCTGTGAAATTTTTGTAGTCAAGGTCTCAGATCATAGGATCATTTATTTATAGATATTTAATGGGAAGGAACCTTATAGATCATTCAGTCTTACCCCATCATTTTAGGCAAGATTATATGTTGTAGCCTGATACGGTGTTTTGATCATATTCACACTTGTGGATTTATGGGTAGACACTAAAGGATCTCCCCACTTCCAGGTTTCCATTGGTTTTCCTATATATTCAACAATAGTCTCCTTTAAAGAAATACACCTATTGTATTTGTAAATATATTCATATGGTCCATATTTGTTGGGAGGCCATACTTAGCTGACAGCATAATGAAAAATTCAGGACATTGTAACACACTAAGGACCTTGGGAAGTGGGGTTTTTGAGAAAAAAAAAGAGTTGTAGAGTACTTAGTGAGGCTTTTTATGGACCAAGTAATGTAAAGAACAAGGAATTCGAAAATGTTCCAGATCCCTTAATTAAATTGTTAGGGATCCCTCACAATCCCATCTTTACCTATTCTTGACAAGTTATGGCAATTTTATTGTAGGCTGATGGAAGAACGTAAAGAAAGGATTTTTAACTTCCTGAATGAACTTAATAGAAAGAAACTTGACAATGAAGATGAGCTTATTGCCAGAGATATTGCAGAAGCTGAGGCTGAAAAGGTACAGGCCGAAAAAGAAAAAGAAGAAAGAAGGAAAGCAAAAATAAAAGAGATTGAAGAATATAGAGATGCAGTGGTAAAGTATTCAAAGTATTCTTTTATGAAAAGTTGAAGTGTGCAGAGTTAGGAATGGGTAAAATAATTTTCCTATAAAGCTAAACTTAAAAAAAAATCCTAAGTTATTTTTTGTACTTCAGAGATAATATAACATTAATAACTTAGAAAATTGTGGAATCCATCACAGAACATCAGGGCTGGAATGAACCTTAGTGATCATCTCCTACTCCAACTAATCATTTGGTAATAGAGAAAACTGAGGCCCACAGAAATGATGTGAGTAGGCCAAAACTCGGGTCTTTTGATTCCTAATCCAGGGTCCTTTTCATTACCTTATGTCACAGTGAGCTCAGGGGAACTGGGAAGAGGGGGGAGATCTAGCTTCCTCCTACCATTCTGACCATGAACACGTAGTTTTTGTAACTGCTTGGGTTTACTGTTTTGTTCAGAAAGAAAAAAAGGGGCTGCAAGAACTCTCTATTCTTATCAACCCTAAAAACAAACCCTTCAATTGAGGTTCCTGCCTTCTGAACCAAGGATTATGTAGCAGAGGGATGGTGAACAATATGTCTTGGGTGGTCTAGGGAGACTTCTTATTCTTGGCACCTCAGGGCTAGTGCTTTGGATTCTGGCCCTCCAACACATAGTCCTATTTAAAATGTCAAGGTATTCATAGCTATTAAATTAATTAAGTATGATTGTCCAACTAAACATTTCATTTAAATTATTTAGAAAAACTGTAGGTCAAAATAATTTTTTTTTCAATTTGAAGTATAAAAGGAACACATGTCTAATTTGCATAGCAGTTATTTATGTGGATATGTACTTATACAAAGATTGTGCTCATGGTCCATCTCAAAGGTAGCTGTGATATAGTGGACAAAGCACTGGATTTGGAATAAGGCCAGTTGCTTGGCTTTGTGCCCTTGGACAAGTCAATCCTTCTAGTCCCAGGTTTCTTCATCTGATTTACCTTAGGTTAGGAAGATTAAATGACAATGTATGTAAAATTGCTTTGTAAACTATAATGCACTATATAAATGACAGCTGTCCTAAAGGTTTCATTTTCACTACTGGGATGTATTTGATCCATTATTCTTGAGTTTTACATGGAATTAGGAGACCAGACCAGATAGACAATAACTGACCCATATCAGAATCAGCCCTCAGACCATGGCTTCATTATCACTGCACTATTCAGGCAGGTTCATTTAAAAAAACATTTTTATTGATGTGGTAAAATGCAAAAAAACATTGCCACTTCCCAATGGCTTCTGCCCCTGTCTCCCCACTTCAGCACATACATTAGAACTCTTGGTCGTAAGGAGTAAACCTTGGTTGCAGCCAAGCAAAACAAATCAAGATATTGGCCATGTCTGAAAACGTGTACTTCATTCCACACCTCTAGTCCACCACTTCTCTCTTGAGAGGCAGGAAGCATACTTCACAATCATGAACTAATCATTCTAATCATGATTAATTACTGCATTAATCAGAGTTCTAAAATCTTTCAGTCTTTTGTTTCCTATACATTCTTGTGGTCATCATGTAAATTGTTCTTCTGATTTTGTTTACTTAGCTCCGTATCAGTTCATACAAGTTTTCCCAAATTTTTCTGAATTCTGCAGTCATCATTTCTTATGCTGCAACAATATTACAATACATTCATATACTATAATTTATTCATCCATTTTCCCAATCTATCTATCCAGTTCTTTGCTACAACAAAAAGTAGTGCTCTAAATATTTTAGCATATATGAGACTTTTCCCTCTGTCTTTGATCTTTTTGGAGTCTACATACCTATCAGTGATATTGCAAGATCAAAGTCTAGTGACTTTTTTAGTACAATTCCAAATTGCTTTTTAGAATTATTGTTCCATCCCATAACTGCCAAGTGTGTCTGTCTCCCCACAGTCCCTCCAACATTTACATTGTCTTTTGTTGTCTTTGCCAATCAGATGACTGTTAGGTAAAAACCTCAGTTATTTTAATTTTCAGTATTAAATAACTGAATTAATCGCTCACTAACAATTAGTGATTTAGAACATTATTCATATAGTTATTGTTAACTTGTATTTCTTTTGAAAATAAGCAAGTTCATTTTTCAGGCAACTGGCCACAAATTTCTCTTTCCTTCTCCTTTAGTTGATTGAAAAATTGTTTTTCTTCCCGTACAAATCTAGATTGAAAGTAAAAAGGAGCATAAAAAGCAAGAAAAAAAAGAAGCTGAAGAAACACTGAAAGCTCTCATTAAGGCAGATCAATTGTTTTGGAAGCATGAAAAGGAAAAACAGCAAAAAGCAGATGAAGAAAAGAAGATGACACAAACATTCATCATTCAACAGATAGTAATTATGCAAATAATCTTATCCCTAAGTGTTTTTTTTTCTTATAAAAAAATGCACACTGTCCAGCAAGTAGCAGGGACAGCATGTTTTTCTTTGTCTTTCCAAGTACACTGACAATGTATTATATTTGCTGGGGAAGATTGGGAGGGACTGAGATTTTTTTTAAAAAAAAATTTTTTTTGTTTGTTTTTGGGACTGAGGTTTTTAAACTAAATGACTTATAGCAGCAGTTTTGATTTTATTAATTATTTTAACTAAATTGAAATTCCCATGCATTGTTAATTTTGTGAGCTGAAAAATAGCATGTTTCTCATGCTTTCTTATACTTG